>NC_134397.1:230611089-230956338 GCF_050003625.1 Haematobia irritans
ACAAAGTATTATACAGAAAAAAAAACGTAAACTATTTTAACTGAAAATGTAAATTGTACTCCACTCCATGAGTGTTCCACGTTGAACTAGTATTCTTAAACGAAATTCCAACCTGACATGAAAGCAACTCTAAACGCAAATGAATAAAGTAGAAAGTCGGGCGGGACCGAATATATCATACCCTAAGTGACCCCTTATGAATTAGTAAATGTATGGGGGTATTATTAAAATAAGTTAAGGAGATAACTGAATCGCATACGATGTTATTGAAGCTTCGCACTTCTATCTTTGTCCGTATTTAAGAAAATTTAGCGGTACGAGGGCAGTTCGGAAACTTCTTAGCCTAGCACAAAAAGCGCGGTATAAACAGAAAAAAATAAGTGTTTTGGAAACTTCCATCTCTGTTATGAACACATGTTAAATTTTGTTTCGATCTGGCAACTCCTTCATATAGAAACAGGTGTTCAAAAAAGACGCATCCGCAATTTTTTTACAATGGAAAAATTAGAAATGCGTGCTGTCATTAAATAACATGTTGGCTGATAAGTCCCCGGTCTAACAAAGAAAAACACATTTTTTTGTCAAAATTCGTTTTATTATACTGTGGATGGGGAAGCAATTCGAAGTCCAATTCATGAATTGTTGCCATGTCTTGGTGGAACAACACTTTTTATACCCTTCACCACTACTGTGGTACAGGGTATAATAAGTTTGTGCATTTGTATGTAACGCCAAGAAGGAGTAATCATAGACCAACCTTTTAGTATACGGATCGGCTTAGAATTAAATTCTGAGTCGATTTAGCGATGTCCGTCTGTCTGTCCGTCTGTCTGTCTGTCTGTCTGTTGATGTATTTTTGTGTGCAAAGTACAGCTCGCAGTTTTAGTCCGATTGTCCTAAAATTTGGTATAGGGTCCTGTTTCGGCTCAAAGACGATCCCTATTGATTTTGGAAAAAATCGGTTCAGATTTAGATATAGCTGCCATATATATTTTTCACCGATCTGGTCATAATTGGCGTGTATATCAACCTATCTTCCTCAAATTCCGTACATCCGAATATTTTATGAGTCTCGAAAAACTTGCAAAATATCAGCAAAATCGGTTCAGATTTGGATATATCTCCCATATAAAGCTTTCGCCCGATTTACACTCATATGACCACAGAGGCCAATTTTTAACTCCGATTTAGTTGAAATTTCGCACAGGGAGCAGAATTAGCATTGTTATGCGTGCCAAATTTGGTTGAAATCGGTTCAGATTTAGATATAGCTCCCATATATATGTTTTTCTGATTTCGACAAAAATGGTCAAAATACCAACATTTTCCTTATAAAATCGCTACTGCTTAGTCGAAAAGTTGTAAAAATTACTCTAATTTTCTTAAATTTCTAATACATATATATCGAGCGATAAATCATAAATAAACTTTTTCGAAGTTTCCTTAAAATTGCTTCAGATCTAAACGTTTCCCATATTTTTTTACTAACATTGTGTTCCACCCTAGTGCATTATCCGACTTAAATTTTGAGTCTATAGATTTTGTAGAAGTCTATCAAATTCTTCCAGATCGAGTGATATTTAAATGTATGTATTTGGGACAAACCTTTATATATAGCCCCCAACACATTTGACGGATGTGATATGGTATCGAAAATTTAGATCTACAAAGTGGTGCAGGGTATAATATAGTCGGCCCCGCCCGACTTTAGACTTTCCTTACTGGTTTTCTTCTTCATATGGGGCCGTTTTGCCGCGATTTCGACCTTCAAACGCTCTAATAACGCCATATAATAGTAACTGTTGATGGTTTTTCCCTTCTCAAGATAATCGATAAAAATTATTCCATTCGCATCCCATTAGCATTGTAGCTATGCGTGCCAAATTTGGTTGAAATCGGTTCAGATTCAGATATAGCTCCCATATATAGCTTTCGCCCGATTTACTAATATGACCACAGAGGCCAATTTTTTGCTCCGATTTAGTTGAAATTTTGCACAGGGAGTAGAATAAGCATTGTAGCTATGCGTGCCAAATTTGGTTGAAATCGGTTCAGATTTAGACATAGCTCCCATATATAGTTTTCGCCCGATTTACACTCATATGACCACAGAGGTCAATTTTTAACTCCGATTTAGTATAAATTTTGCACAGAGAGTAGAATTAGCATTGTAGCTATGCGTGCCATATTTGGTTGAAATCGGTTCAGATTTAGATATATCTTTCATATATAGCTTTCGCCCGATTTACACTCATATGACCACAGAGGCCAATTTTTAACTCCGAGTTAGTTGAAATTTTGCACAGGGAGTAGAATTAGCATTGTAACTATGCGTGCCATGTTTGGTTGAAATCGGTTCAGATTTAGATATAGCTCCCATATATATGTTTTTCTGATTTCGACAAAAATGGTCAAAATACCAACATTTTCCTTGTAAAATCGCCACTGCTTAGTCGAAAAGTTGTAAAATGACACTAATTTTCCCAAACTTCTGATACATATATATCTAGCGATAAATCATAAATAAACTTTTGCGAAGTTTCCTTAAAATTGCTTCAGATTTAAATGTTTCCCATATTTTTTGCTAACATTGTATTCCACCCTAGTGCATTAGCCGACTTAAAATTTGAGTCTATAGATTTTGTAGAAGTCTATCGAATTCTGTCCAGATCGAGTGATAATTAAATGTATGTATTTGGGACAAACCTTTATATATAGCCCCCAACACATTTGACGAGTGTGATATGGTATCGAATATTTAGATCTACAAAGTGGTGCAGGGTATAATATAGCCGGCCCCGCCCGACTTTAGACTTTCCTTACTTGTTGTTTATTAAACTTATTTTGTATGTTATGTCAGTATATGCTCTCTAATTTCCATACAAAAATTGATCCATATGGGTCCATTAATACCAAATCCATGGTAGAAGGTACAAGAGATTCGGCCTGTCCGAGCTTTCCGTTGTATATAATTCTTGTTTTTTATTATTTAAAGGGATATATATGTTTATACAGACATACGTTGAATAGGAATGTTTAAAATGCAAATTTAACCGCAGATTAAACATTTAAAGATATTAGAAAGTTGAAAAATTAATTTTTCCAAAATTTTGACAAATTCACAAATTATTTTGTGTGCACTTTAATTGCAATAAGCTTGTAAATTTCTAACCATCTCTATGCGATTAACAATATAGTTCATGTTGATCGTTCGAACATCTATGGGCCATCTTAATGTTTCTAAATGTATCTAAACCATTAAATCTCCAATGTCCTGATATTTTCCACCCCTTCCTAAAAAATCCGAAAACTTTCATTTTCATTTCAGTTCATTTGATCCCAAACTAAAGCTGGAAGCTAAAATTCACACGCTCTTTCACACACCAACACATATGAACAAGGAATATCTTATTCAAAAACTGTATTGAGTTTACGTGTCATTGGTTGAGAGATAATACGAATAAAATCTAGTATTGTTAGTTGGAGTCTAGTTAACTGCGCGAGACGGGGGGAAACCTATTTAACATTTTGAATAAATAACCTTAAAGTCTTTTAAATTAAACTTGGCCATGTACCAATGTTACTTTTTGGCCCGATGACGTTCAGGCAGCCACTCAAAGAAAATTCACAAAAAAATGCAACAGTGGTCCACTGAACCAAGAAGCCTACGGCCTGGTCAGACATACGTGAGTATGGTTCATGACCATCAAAGAGCAATGATATCGCTTCTGCGAATATGATTTCTTGCTTATAGGCAATGCATGAGGATACATCTGCCAAAGGAACATGTGAACATAGTAGAGTCTAGTGTTTTTGTAAAGCAAATATATATTTTAATTTTTTTGTGTTGTTTCTTCAATGCTCAATGTGAATATCCGCTGAAAAATATGTCTTTGGGAAAATTGCTCTAAGTGCAATCAGCAGTGAAAATATGATAAATTTACAGTTTGAAAAGGCCATTTGGATTTTGTATTTTACTGCCAAAAAACAAGGTTTTAGGTTTATTTAAGAAAATTTTAAGAAAAATATTTTAAACTAGAAATTATTACAATATTTATTCGAGCTCCTGTCCAATAAGCTCGACTAAATATTGTAATAATTTCTAGTTTAAATGATTTGGACATTGAACCAGCCTGCATTGATATCAGGCTAATATAAAAATAGTAAAATATTTTACTAATTTCAACATGACATAAATAACGTAATAGAAAAAATAATATTTAAAAAAAAATAGTTAGATTTATAAAAAGTAAAATATTTATATTTTAATTTTTATAAAATAAAGTTTGTTTAATCGGCTCGTGAGCGCCGAAAACTATGCTATATAAATATAACTGTTTGACTGTTGTGACAATAACAGCTACGTAGCCCTGTGGATAGTGTGTTGGCTTACAAATTATATGGTCCGCGGTTCGATTCTCCGTCCAGACAAAGGTAAATTTTAAAAAAATTATAAAATCGAATAATTTCTTCGACATTCTTTGTATTACAGAAAAAGGTGCTAAGGTGAACTAAAAACAAGTATATACAGCACTAAGTTCGGCCGGCCGAATCTTAAATACCCACCACCATGAACAAAATATTAGGGTTTTCTTTGAAATTTCAGGAGGGCTTGAGGACTTGAGGACACTTCCCGAAGATAAATTTAAAGATTTCACCTATGAGGACTATATCAGATTCTGGATTTATAAGAACCATTTTTGTTTGAGTTTTAGAGGAATCATTAACATCTCTTGTAAGTGTGCAAGAAAATTATAAAATAACGTCTTGATTTGAAATCTTAAATCTGTAGATTTTCACCCGAGAAGTAAAATCTGGAAATTTTACATTGAGTTTCAAGCAATCTTCATGATCAGTGAATAAAAACTGCGGTTTCTATAAGCCCAAGAAGTAAAATCGGGAGATCGGTCTATACCAAAATATGGACCGATATTCACAACTTTTGGCACACGTATTTGTGGTCCTACAATACCTCTAGATTTCCAATTTCATGTAAATTGAATAAAAACTGCGGTTTCTATAAGCCCAAGAAGTAAAATCGGGAGATCGGTCTATATGGGGGCTATACCAAAACATGGACCGATACTCACCATTTTTCGCAAACCTCTTTATGGTCATAAAATACCTCTAGATTTCAAATTTCAGGCAAATTGGATGAAAGCTACGATTTCTATAAGCCCTAGACCCCAAATCGGGAGGTCGGTTTATATGGGAACTATATCAAAACCTGGACCGATATAGCCCATCTTCGAACTTGACCTGCCTGCAGATAAAAGACTAGTTTGTGCGAAATTTCAGCACGATTGCTTCATTATTGAAGACTGTAGCGTGATTACAACAGACAGACAGACAGACGGACATCGTTATATCGTCTTAACATTTCTCCCTGATCAAGAATATTAATATTTATATAGTCAGAAATTGATATTTCGATGTGTTACAAACAGAATGACAAACTTATTATACCCCCGTCACCATTCTATGGTGGTGGGTACAAAAAACTCGTGGAAGTGAGAAAGATGTGAGTGAAAATGCAATTATGTTAAATAAAGAATTTTAAAGTTATGAACAAAGTTTTACCATATTTTCCCCATTTTATTATCCTAAGCACAATAAGGCCTCATATTATCAAACCTTCAAAAATTTCCCATCCTATTAATAATGGCTTACATACTGCATTGTTTTTTGCATTTTCAACAAAAATTTCCCTGTCAGTTGGTCAAATTGAAATGAAAACGAATACAACTATGAAAAGATGTTGAATGCATACGAATTTTGAGCTCTTCCTCTGAATACAAAATCTTAATAAAAGCCAAGGAAAAAACAAAAGAAACCAAAAAAACGCTATTGCGAAGATAATAAAAAGTCAACTCAATTGCTGAAGAAGCTGTCCAGCTAGCCATCGGGTCGATATCATAGCGTGTTGTAATGAACTTTTTAGTTTTGCAAATAATTCGGTCATTCGTCTTTGTCTCTGTTTCCTTGAAAAAATTGTGACAATCAAAAAATCTGCTGCCAAAATGACAACATGTTAATAAAAATGAAAACATTCACCAATGGACATTAGTTGGTATAAAGAGGAGTCAAGGAGCGTACTCGTATGTATTTGAAACTTTAGCTATGTTGAGATGTCCGTATGGAATTTTCTGTGCAATGTAATTGGGGTTTCTCTTGTTGTTCATAGTTTAGATTAATAATGAATTGTAGATATTTTAGTTGATGTCGGATACATAACAATAATCTTTGCAATCAAATGATTTGGAATTTACCTTTGTTAATTAATGAATACAATAAAAAGCTTGAATGTGGCAAATAATGTTGGGTCGAAAAAGTATTTTCTTGTTTCATATTGGTCGGAGAACATATAACGTGATTGTGGCAACCAATGTCGGCTGTGGGTACTAAAATTTTGACAAAATTTTCTATAGAAACAACAATTTGACAATATTTTCTATAGAACTAAAATTTTGACAAAATTTTCTATAGAAGCAATATGTTGACAATATTTTCTATAGAACCAAAATTGTCTATAGAAACAAAATGATGACAAAATTTTCTATAGAACTAAAATTTTCCCAAAATTTTCTATAGAAATAAAATATTGACAAAATTTTCTATAGAAATAAAATTTTCACAAAATTGTCTAGAGAAATAAAATTTTGACATTTTCTATAGAAATAAAATTTTGACAAAATCTTCTACAACAATAAACATTTTGACAAAATTTTCTATAATAATAAAATTTTGACAAAATTTTCTAGAGATATAAATTTTTGACAACGTGTTCTATAGAAATAAAATTTTGACAAAATTGTCTAGAGAAATAAAATTTTGACAAATTTTTCTATAGAAACAAAAATTTCTATAAAAACTAAATTTTGACAAAATTTTCTATAAAAACTAAATTTTGACAAAATTTTCTATAGAAATAAAATCTTGACAAAATTTTCTATAGAACTAAAATTTTGACAAAATTTTCTATAGAAATAAAATTTTGACAAAATTTCTTATAGAAATAAAATGTTTACAACATTTTATATAGAAATAAAATTCTGACAAAATTTTATATAGAAATAAAATTTTGACAAAATTTTCTATAGAAATAAAATTTTCACAAAAATTTCCGTATAAAAATATTTTGACAAAATTTTCTATAGAAATAAAACTTTTGACAAAATTTTCTATAAAAGTAAAATTTGGACAAAATTTTTACAGAAATAATTTTTTGACAAAATTTTCTATAAAAATAAAAACTTTGACAACATTTTCTACAGAAATAAACTTTGGCAAAATTTTTTCTAGAAATAAAATGTTGACAAATTCTCAATAGAAATAAAATTTTGACATAATTTTCTATAGAAATAAAATGTTCACAAAATTTTCCGTAAGAAAAATATTTTGACAAAATTTTCTATAGAAATAAAACTTTGACAAAATTTTCTATAGAACTAAAACTTTGATAAAATTTTCTATAGAAATAAACTTTTGACAAAATTTCCTACAGAAATAACATTTAGACAAAATGTTTACAGAATTAATTTTTTGACAAAATTTTCTATAGAAATAAAATTTTGACAAAATTTTCTATAGAAATAAAATTTTGACAAAATTTTCTATAGAAATAAAATTTTGACAAAATTTTCTATAGAGATAAAATTTTGACAAAATTTTCTATAGAAATAAAATTTTGACAAAATTTTCTATAGAAATACAATGTTGACCAAATTTTCTATAGAAATACAATTTTGACAAAATTTTCTATAGAAATAAAATGTTGACGCAATTTTCTACAAAAATAAAATTTTGACAAAATTTTCCATAGAAATAAAATTTTGACAAAATTTTCTATAGAAATAAAATTTTGACAAATTTTTCTATAGAAATAAAATTTTGACAAAATTTTCTATAGAAATAAAATTTTGACAAAATTTTCCATAGAAATAAAATTTTAACAAAATTTTCTATAAAAGTAAAATGTTGATACAATTTTCTATAACAATAAATTTTTGACAAATTTTTCTGTAGAAATAAAATGTTGACAGAATTTCCTATAGAAATAAAATGTTGACAGAATTTCCTATAGAAATAAAATTTTGACAAAATTTTCTATAGAAATAAAATTTTAACAAAATTTTCTATAAAAATAAAATTTTGACAAAATTTTCTATAGAAATAAAATTTTGACAAAATTTTCTATAGAAATAAAATTTTAACAAAATTTTCTATAGAAATAAAATTTTGACAAAATTTTCTATAGAAATAAAATTTTGACAAAATTTTCTATAGAAATAAAATTTGGACAAATTTTTCTATATAAACAAAATTTTGACAAAATCTTCTATACAAATAAATTTTTGACACAATTTGCTATAGAAATAAAATTTTGACAAAATTTTCTATAGAAATGAAATTTTCACAAAATTTTCTATTGTCTAGAGAAATGAAAATTTTTTTTTTTACAAAATTTTCTATAGAAATAAAATGTTGACAAAATTATCTATAGAACTAAAATTTTGACAAAATTTTCTATAGACATAAAATTATGACAAATTCTCTATAGAAATAAAATTTTGACAAAATTTTCTATAGAACTAAAATTTTGACAAAATTTTCTATAGAAATAAAATTTTGACAAAATTTTCTATAGAAATAAAATTTTGACAAAATTTTCTATAGAGATAAAATTTTGACAAAATTTTCTATAGAAATAAAATTTTGACAAAATTTTCTATAGAAATACAATGTTGACCAAATTTTCTATAGAAATACAATTTTGACAAAATTTTCTATAGAAATAAAATGTTGACGCAATTTTCTACAAAAATAAAATTTTGACAAAATTTTCCATAGAAATAAAATTTTGACAAAATTTTCTATAGAAATAAAATTTTGACAAATTTTTCTATAGAAATAAAATTTTGACAAAATTTTCTATAGAAATAAAATTTTGACAAAATTTTCCATAGAAATAAAATTTTAACAAAATTTTCTATAAAAGTAAAATGTTGATACAATTTTCTATAACAATAAATTTTTGACAAATTTTTCTGTAGAAATAAAATGTTGACAGAATTTCCTATAGAAATAAAATGTTGACAGAATTTCCTATAGAAATAAAATTTTGACAAAATTTTCTATAGAAATAAAATTTTAACAAAATTTTCTATAAAAATAAAATTTTGACAAAATTTTCTATAGACATAAAATTATGACAAATTCTCTATAGAAATAAAATTTTGACAAAATTTTCTATAGAACTAAAATTTTGACAAAATTTTCTATAGAAATAAAATTTTGACAAAATTTTCTATAGAAATAAAATTTTGACAAAATTTTCTATAGAGATAAAATTTTGACAAAATTTTCTATAGAAATAAAATTTTGACAAAATTTTCTATAGAAATACAATGTTGACCAAATTTTCTATAGAAATACAATTTTGACAAAATTTTCTATAGAAATAAAATGTTGACGCAATTTTCTACAAAAATAAAATTTTGACAAAATTTTCCATAGAAATAAAATTTTGACAAAATTTTCTATAGAAATAAAATTTTGACAAATTTTTCTATAGAAATAAAATTTTGACAAAATTTTCTATAGAAATAAAATTTTGACAAAATTTTCCATAGAAATAAAATTTTAACAAAATTTTCTATAAAAGTAAAATGTTGATACAATTTTCTATAACAATAAATTTTTGACAAATTTTTCTGTAGAAATAAAATGTTGACAGAATTTCCTATAGAAATAAAATGTTGACAGAATTTCCTATAGAAATAAAATTTTGACAAAATTTTCTATAGAAATAAAATTTTAACAAAATTTTCTATAAAAATAAAATTTTGACAAAATTTTCTATAGAAATAAAATTTTGACAAAATTTTCTATAGAAATAAAATTTTAACAAAATTTTCTATAGAAATAAAATTTTGACAAAATTTTCTATAGAAATAAAATTTTGACAAAATTTTCTATAGAAATAAAATTTGGACAAATTTTTCTATATAAACAAAATTTTGACAAAATCTTCTATACAAATAAATTTTTGACACAATTTGCTATAGAAATAAAATTTTGACAAAATTTTCTATAGAAATGAAATTTTCACAAAATTTTCTATTGTCTAGAGAAATGAAAATTTTTTTTTTACAAAATTTTCTATAGAAATAAAATGTTGACAAAATTATCTATAGAACTAAAATTTTGACAAAATTTTCTATAGACATAAAATTATGACAAATTCTCTATAGAAATAAAATTTTGACAAAATTTTCTATAGAACTAAAATTTTGACAAAATTTTCTATAGAAATAAAATGTTGACAACATTTTATATAGAAATAAAATTTTGACAAAATTTTATATAGAAATAAAATTTTGACAAAATTTTCTATAGAAATAAAATTTTCACAAAATTTTCAGAGATAAAATATTTTGACAAAATTTTCTATAGAAATAAAACTTTTGACAAAATTTTCTATAAAAGTAAAACTTTGACAAAATTTTTACACATTTTCTATAGAAATAAAATGTTTACACATTTTATATAGAAATAAAATTTTGACAAAATTTTATATAGAAATAAAATTTTCCATTTGTTTTGTTTTGTTATTGTTGGTTTTGTTCTTTAAGCATTGTTGTTGTTTTTTATTTCAGCTTAAAACCATACATTGACTAAACTACAAGAGTAGCTTAACCAACAGAGGAAAAGAATGTTTGTCAAATTTATTTGGGCAAAGCCCTATAGACTGCAAGATGGTTGGATGGACGCACGTTTCGGAATTACCACATTCCTCATCAGCATCCTCTACTTGCAGCAAAACTATCAACCAATTATCAGAATAAATTCAGGCAGTTTATTAAACCCAACAAAAACCACACTTGAACCCTCCGAAAAAAGGTTTTACATTGATAGCCGGCTTATGCCGAAATAAATTGGAAACAAACATATCTCTTTTCCTATGCCACTGTCAAATCATCGATTTGAATTCACATGGCTGGGTTTATTTTGAGCGTGCCTCCTCTTCTTTTCCATTTGTTTTGTTTTGTTATTGTTGGTTTTGTTCTTTAAGCATTGTTGTTGTTTTTTATTTCAGCTTAAAACCATACATTGACTAAACTACAAGAGTAGCTTAACCAACAGAGGAAAAGAATGTTTGTCAAATTTATTTGGGCAAAGCCCTATAGACTGCAAGATGGTTGGATGGACGCACGTTTCGGAATTACCACATTCCTCATCAGCATCCTCTACTTGCAGCAAAACTATCAACCAATTATCAGAATAAATTCAGGCAGTTTATTAAACCCAACAAAAACCACACTTGAACCCTCCGAAAAAAGGTTTTACATTGATAGCCGGCTTATGCCGAAATAAATTCGAAACAAACATAACTCTTTTCCTATGCCACTGTCAAATCCTCTGTTGGTTAAGCTACTCTTGTAGTTTAGTCAATGTATGGTTTTAAGCCGAAATAAAATTTTGCCAAAATTTTATATAGAAATAAAATTTTGACAAAATTTTCTATAGAAATAAAATTTTGACAAAATTTTCTATAGAAATAAAATGTTGACACATTTTCTATAGGAATAAAATTTTGACAAAATTTTCTATAGAAATAAAATTTTGACAAAATGTTCTATAGAAATAATATTTAGATAAAAATTTCTATAGAACTAAAATTTTGACAAAATTTTCTATAGAACTAAAATTTTGACAAAATTTTCTATAGAACTAAAATTTTGACAAAATTTTCTATAGAAATAAAATTTTGACAAAAGTTTCTATAGAAATAAAATTTTGACAAAATTTCCTATAGAAATAAAACTTGACAAAATTTTTTATAGGAATGAAATTTTGACAAAATTTTCTATAGAAATAAAATTTTGACAAAATTCAATTTCTTTGGAAATTCTAATTTTTATGTTATACGAAGCCCAAATAAATACAAAACCAAATACAGATATCCTATTATTGTTCTTTTTTTTCCATCAAATGCAGAAGTCTAAAATTGTAATGACAGCCTTTATAGCTTATTGTTCGACATCATATAAAAATAAAGATGACAAACTTAGCTCAAGGAAATTTGTTACAACAAATGATTTATAAGATTACTTATGGGCTCATAATGCCCCCCACAAACAATGTGACACTGCTCAGGCTGGCTACACACGCATTCACCTTTGGGCCAGTGGGGAGAGAAAAATACCAACCACTAAGATTCAACAATGAGACATTTGTGGCAACTTTGCGGCTTTGATCTTTTATTTCTCGGCATCTTGGGAAAAACCATAGGGGCAACCCCTTACTGCACTACCCTGGAAGAGGCGAAAGCAAACCAAAATTTCAAATATCAATAGAATTGTAATAAACAGTAAAAAATATTGGCAACCGCAAAACTGAATTTTCATTGCAGCCACCTTCGCCGCCAAGGCAACATAGTTTCACAGAGAGAGAGAGAAAGGGGAAAGACTCACGGACGGGCATAGATAATGGAATGGTCTCGCATTATGAATTGTCATATTGCCAAATTTGGTTAAACTTCATAAGTTTACAAGTTTCGCTATGCTTTTCTTTCTGTTTTTTTTTTTTTTGTTTTTGTTTTGCTTCTATCCAAAGCTCTGGGTAATTTTGTTCGGTGACAATCGACAAAATTATGACCCATGCGAAAACTCCTTGTCTGCAACCTTCCTTCACTGGCTGTCGGCATTTTTGAGAGTTTTCTTTTTGTAGGAACGTCTAATAAAATGTGGATTATGATGTGGTAACATTTTAAAAACGCAAAATATCGTCAATTGCTTTACAATTGAAAGCCCCCACGAGACCGGCGGTTGTATTCTAGCGAAAGTCCACACTTTCTTTCGAACATAACTCGCAACTTGAAGCAAGAATTTTCAACATTCACTATTACAGATTTTTTCGGACCATGAACTGAAAAATAGATATTAGGGATGCCATTCCAAAACGAATCGCCATTAATTTGATTTGCAAAACCGCCTTGCGTATAAATACATCGTGAATTAAACCTCAGTATCGACAGACGCCAAACACAGTTATTAGTTATTTCGGCACTCGTATTTCAGAGAGAATTTTGTAGTGGATTTTCGACAAGTCGACTTTTTTTTCAAAAACGAAAAGAAGGACGACTTTTTGTAATCTTCAAATTCGACTATGCCGTCTTGAATGTAAATACATCGTGGATTCAAGTTCCTTCTGTCGCCGAACAATAAAAAATGTTCAGTGGTGGTTTAGAAGAAGCTTCTCGACCAATCTACTTTTTTGTAAAACAAGTAAGGAAAGTCTAAAGTCAGGCGTGGCCGACTATATTATACCCTGCACCACTTTGTAGATCTAAATTTTCGGTACCATAACACATCCGTCAAATGTGTTGGGTGCTATATATAAAGGTTTGTCCCAAATACATACATTTAAATATCACTCAATTTGGACAGAATTTGATAGACTTTTACAAAATCTATAGGCTCAAAATTTAAGTTGACTAATGCACTAGGGTGGAACACAATGTTAATAAAAAAATATTGAAAACATTTAAATGTGAAGCAATTTTAAGGAAACTTCGCAAAAGTTTATTCATGATTTATCGCTCGATATATAGGTATTAGAAGTTTAGGAAAATTAGAGTCCTTTTTACAACTTTTCGACTAAGCAGTGGCGATTTAACAAGGAAAATGTTGGTATTTTGACCATTTTTGTCGAAATCAGAAAAACATATATATGGGAGCTATATCTAAATCTGAACCGATTTCAATCAAATTTGGCACACATGGCTATACTACCAATTGTACTCATTGTGCAAAATTTCAAGCTAATCGGGATAAAACTCTGGCTTCTGGGTCCATATAAGTGAATATCGGGCGAAAGATATATATGGGAGCTATATCTAAATCAGAATCGATTTCAACCAAATTTGGCACGCATAGCTACAATGCTAAATCTACTACCTGTGCAAAATTTCAACCAAATTGGGCCAAAACTCTGGCTTTTAGGACCATATTAGTCCATATCGGGTGAAAGATATATATGGGAGCTATATCTAAATCTGAACCGATTTCAATCAAATTTTGCACACTTGACTATACTACTAATTGTACTCCTAGTGCAAAATTTCAACCAAATTCGGCCAAAAATCTGGCTTCTGGGGCCATATAAGTCCATATCGGGCGAAAGATATATATGGGAGCTATATCTAAATCTGAACCGATTTCTTCCAAAATCAATAGGGTTCTATTCTGACCCAAATTAGGAACATGTGCCAAATTTGAAGGCGATTGGACTTAAATTGCGACCTAGACTTTGATGTTAACAGACAGACGGACGGACGGACAGACGGACATGGCTATATCGACTCAGGGACCCACCCTGAACATTATTGCCAAAGACACCATGTGTCTATCTCGTCTCCTTCTGGGTGTTACAAACATATGCACTAACTTATAATACCCTGTTCCACAGTGTGGCGCAGGGTACAAAAAAGTCGAAATAGGCTTTTTCATACCCTCCACCATAGGAAGCTAACTTTGTCATTCCGTTCATAACACATCGAAATATTGGTCTCAAATCTCATAAATTGTGTATTCTAGGTCGTGGTGAATTTCTAAGTCGCTCTAGCGTGCATAGTATAGAAATTTACTATTTACTTATTGTCTGCTTTAAGGCTTCTTCAACCTTATCTTATTGCCACATAAGTAAACAATATTAATTTCCAATTTTGCCAATTTAATAAATGAAATCTCTAATCTCATATCCCTAGTGTCAATGTATCTTCGCATTCTCTGTGAGGCACACCAATTGCCCATGACGATTATGAAGCTTTCTCATATCTCAAAGGAAATTGCTTGAATACAACCTTCGAAGCGTAAACCGGCAGCATACCTCACTCAAACTGCCAAGCTTAATAACGTTCGATAATCTCTTCCTCTACGCATGCGTCACGCATATCATAAATTTGACCAAAAGTATGCTGTAAAACATGTTAGGGGTATCCGCCGCCAAGTATTCCAAATGCTTGATGCCACAAACAACAGCATCACTAGTTGTTGTTGTCGCTGCATCTATGGTTCTCTAACATTGCATGTCGCCCAATACTAACTCGAATACTACGACAATATTTCGTCTAAACTTCTTTGCTTTGTGTTTTCCTTTTTTTTGGAAATTTCTTTATGTTAAATGTTAGAAACCGCGCATGCGCTTCAAAACATAGCTCGTGTTTTATATGACTATTGTTGATGATGCTGCAAGGTGCATGCTGAAAACTGAATGCTTTTATTTGCCAACATTGTGTATTATTGTCGGTCGAAACGTACCATTATGGCTCATGACACATTGTAGCAGTTTTATGAGTATCTTAATATTTTGGCATTTACGAGTATTCTTAACGATCAGAGTCGTTTCTGAAGATGTGGAGATGAGAATCTGATTCGGTATTTTTGGAACGAATTTGAGAACGAATTATATAAAAATCGGCATTATCACCTTGTTTCACATACTAATCTGTCGTGTTAAATGAAGCTAAGGGATTAGATCGCATCCTTAAAATACGAATATGAATTTTGCTTAGCATAGAAGACGCATTTCATTTATTTAACAATAATCTAAGCCATCGTGACCAATAAATCACATTGCTCTTAAAAATATTAATACATTAATAGTAATTGTAACAGGTTGGCTGATAAGTCCCCGGTCTGACATATAGATGGCGTCGCTAGTATTAAATGCATATTATTTTTATATAGTACCAACCTTCAATTGATTCGTGTCAAAATTTGACGTCTGTAAGTCAATTAGTTTGTGGGATAGAGCGTCTTTTGTGAAGCAACTTTTGTTATTGTGAAAAAAATGGAAAAAAAGGAATTTCGTCTTTTGATAAAATACTATTTTCTGAAGGTAAAAAATACGGTGGAAGCAAAAATTTGGCTTGATAATGAGTTTCCGGACTCTGACCCAGGGAAATCAACAATAATTGATTGGTATGCAAAATTCAAGCGTGGTGAAATGAGCACGGAGGGCGGTGAACGCAGTGGACGCCCGAAAGAGGTGGTTACCGACGAAAACATCAAAAAAACCCACAAAATGATTTTGAATGACTGTAAACTGAAGTTGATCGAGATAGCAGAGGCCTTAAAGATATCAAAGGAACGTGTTGGTCATATCATTCATCAATATTTGGATATGCGGAAGCTCTGTGCAAAATGGGTGCCGCGCGAGCTCACATTTGACCAAAAACAACAACGTTTTGATGATTCTGAGCGGTGTTTGCAGCTGTTAACTTGTAATACACCCGAGTTTTTCCGTCGATATGTGACAATGGATGAAACATGGCTCCATCACTACACTCCTGAGTCCAATTGACAGTCGGCTGAGTGGACAGCGACCGGTGAACCGTCTCCGAAGCGTGGAAAGACTCAAAAGTCCCCTGGCAAAGTAATGGCCTCTGTTTTTTGGGATGTGCATGGAATAATTTTTATCGATTATCTTGAGAAGGGAAAAACCATCAACAGTGATTATTATATGGCGTTATTGGAGCGTTTGAAAGTCGAAATCGCGGCAAAATGGCCCCATATGAAGAAGAAACAAGTATATACGGCCGTAAGTTCGGCCAGGCCGAATCTTATGTACCCTCCACCATGGATTGCGTAGGAACTTCTACGAAAGACTGTCATCCACAAATTTCAACTCACATGGTTGTTAAATATCATATACTACCACCACGTACCAAATTTCAACAAGATCGGATGAATTTTGCTTCTCCAAAAGGCACCGGAGGTCAAATCTGGAGATCGGTTTATATGGGAGCTATATATTATTATGGACTGATAGGAACCAATTCCTGCATGGTATACTAATATCACGTACCAAATTTCAAACGAATGGGAAAAATTTTGCTCTTCCAAGGTGCTCCGGAGGTAAAATCTGGGGATCGGTATATATGGGGCCTATATATAATTATGGACCGATATCGACCAATTTTTGCATGGGTGTTTGAGGCCATACATTAACATTAAGTACCAAATTTCAACTGAATCAGAGAAATTTTGGTCTTCCAAGAGGCTCTGGAGGTCAAATCTGGTGAACGGTTTATATGGACCGATATGGACCGATATGGACCAATTTTTGCATGGTTGTTAGAGACCATATACTAATACCATATACCAACTTTCAGCCGGATCGGATGAAATTTGCTTCTCTTAGAGGCTCCGCAAGCCAAATCGGGGGATCGGTTTATATGGGGGCTATATATAATTATGAACCGATGTGGACCAATTTTTGCATGGTTATTATAGACCATATACTAACACCATGTACCAAATTTCAGCCGGATCAGATGAAATTTGCTTCTCTTAGAGGCCACGCAATCCAAATCGGGGGATGGGTTTATATGGGAGCTATATATAATTATGGATCGATGTGAACCAATTTTTGCATGGTTGTTAGAGACCATATACTAACACCATGTACCAAATTTCAGCCGGATCGGATGAAATTTGCTTCTCTTAGAGGCTCCGCAAGCCAAATCGGGGGATCGGTTTATATGGGGGCTATATATAATTATGAACCGATGTGGACCAATTTTTGCATGGTTATTATAGACCATATACTAACACCACGTACCAAATTTCAGCCGGATCAGATAAAATTTGCTTCTCTTAGAGGCCACGCAAGCCAAATCGGGGGATCGGTTTATATGGGGGCTATATATAATTATGAACCGATGTGGACCAATTTTTGCATGGTTATTATAGACCATATACTAACACCATGTACCAAATTTCAGCCGGATCGGATGAAATTTGCTTCTCTTAGAGGCCTCGAAAGCCAAATTTGGGGGTCCGTTTATATGGGGGCTATACGTAAAAGTGGACCGATATGGCCCATTTGCAATACCATCTGACCTACTTCAATAACAACTACTTGTGCCAAATTTCAAGTCGATAGCTTGTTTCGTTCGGAAGTTAGCGTGATTTCAACAGACGGACGGACGGACGGACGGACATGCTCAGATCGACTCTGAATTTCACCACGACCCAGAATATATATACTTTATGGGGTCTTAGAGCAATATTTCGATGTGTTACAAACAGAATGACAAAGTTAATATACCCCCCATCTTATGGTGCAGGGTATAAAAAGTGTTGTTCCACCAAGACAACGCACCGTGCCACAAGTCATTGAGAACGATGGCAAAAATTCATGAATAGGGCTTCGAATTGCTTCCCCACCCACCGTATTCTCCAAGTCTTGTCCCCAGCGACCCTCAGACCTCAAAAGGATGCTCGCAGGGAAAAAAATTGGCTGCAATGAACAGTTGATCGCCGAAACTGAGGCCTATTTTGAGGCAAAACCGAAGGAATAATACCAAAATGGTATCAATAAATTCGAAGGTCGTTATAATCGTTGTATCGCTCTTGAAGGGAACTATGTTGGATAGTAAAAACTAATTTTGACAAAAAAAAATGTGTTTTTCTTTGTTAGACCGGGGACTTATCAGCCAACCTGTTAGCAGTATTGAACAAACCATAACTTTTTACAATATTCAAAATCATAATAGACATCTTACAACATTGTATGTAGAATTTTTAATAAAAAAAAATACATTTTCAACCATACGATATTTGCTGTTACTATCAAATTATAAAGCTTCTAGCCTTAAGACTCACTTTTTTTTATTTTTTGATAATAATGTCCACGTTCTCGGAAATTTTAAATATAATGAACGCCAACGTGTTCTTGAAGCTCCTCATTAAAGCCTTGAAGCTACGCCATTGCAATTGCCACCAACACATGCCATAGAGCGAGTATCAACATAAACGCCACACAAGGAAGAATCATTGGTGGAATCATGATGACTGTTATGATACCTTTGGAACTGTAGTGGTTGCTGGATTATTTTTTTCTTTGTTGTTGGTTTTGGAGCTGCTGAAGATGATACCGTCACCATAGTGTTCTCACTACGGCTATTGCTTCTGACGATGACAATGATGGTGTTGTTTATATAAGGAACCGCTTTTGAACTGCATTTATGAATGCGGTGGTGCAGCTCAATGAGTGGAGTTTCCATCCACAACTTTTCACAATTCATTTCATTTTTTGGAGGATCTCTTTTAGTTATTGTTGCTGTTGTTGTTACTGTTCCTGTGGTTGTTGTTAATGTTTAAATGCCATTTTATGTCAATATTATAGCAAATAAACATTAGACAAGAAACAAACAGCAGCAGCAACAACAGCAACAGTACAATGTAACATCAACATGCAACAGCAATATTCGAGCATTCAAACAAGCAATAAACAGAAGCTATAGCAACAGTAGCAGGCAGCATTCACTAAAAGTAAATTTCCTCAATCATCAGCTTGCTATAAAATCTAGGGCTGTGTGTATGCATCATTGGGGATAAGAGACAAAAATGCCCTAGAAGTGATTTTCAGAAGGTCAATTTTAAAACAACCCAGCAAAACCTCTAATTAATCTCTCTTGGAGGTAACATAGTTCAAAATTGGTAAAGAATTACATTTAAATCGAAATCATGTTTACTTTCTCAAGGCCATGTACTTCTCTGCAGCAATGCCAAGATCTACGAGCAAACGAAATAGCTTGCGATAAATAAAGAAGAAATGTAGACTAAACAAGTATACCCACCACCATGAATCAAATATTATAGTTTCCTTATAAAATTTCAGGGGGCTTTGATGACAGATAAGGCAGAGCAGTTCAACCAGTACACTTCCCGAAGATAAATTTAAAGATTTTACCTATGAAGACTATATCAGCTTCTGGATTTATAAGAACCATTTGTGTTTGAGTTTTAGAGGAATCATTAACATCTCTTGTAAGTGTGCAAGAAAATTATAAAATAGCGTCTGTAGATTTTCATCCGAGAAGTAAAATCTGGAAATTTTACATTGAGTTTCAAGCAATTTTCATGATCAGTGCGTCTTCTATACCCTCACGAAGTGAAAGTATATATGGAGGCCTTACCAACTGACCGATAAAAAATTAATCCGATACACGTTTTTGTGAGCCTAAAATACCAGAATATTTACAATTTCTGGCAAATCGGATAAAAACTACGGTTTCTAGAAACCCAAGGAGCACTTAGAAAAAAGTGACCCCTTCTATACGTTAAAACAACTAAGTAAAGTCTAAAGTCGGGCGGGGCCGACTATATTATACCCTTCAGCCCTATGTAGGCCAAAATTTGTGTTACCATCTCAACTACTTCACATTTGCTGGAAGCTATATAAAGGAGACAATTTTTTTTTACTTCTACAAAATCTCTAGAAATAAAATTTAAATCGGCTAACGCTATCCAGTTAATTGGAGGAAACTTCCATTGAAAATGGGTCCAAAATGTGTAACAGTTTACCATATTTCCCCAACTCTGGTGTACGTATATATGGGAGCTATATATAATCTGAACCGATTTTGACTAAATTTGACATGTATAGTTAAAATAATAATTCTGCTATCTATGCGAAATTTCACGTAAATGGGAGTATAACTTTAGCCCCCCTGGTCATATGAGTGCAAATCGGACGGAAGATATATATGGGAGCCATATCTAAATCTGAACGATTTCAACCAAATTTGGCACAATTACCGATACTACTAAACGTACTCCTTGTGCGAAATTTGAAGCAAATCACGGAAAAACCCTGGATTTTGAGGCTATATAAGTTCAAATCTGACGAAAGATATATATGAGAGCTATATCTAAATCTGAATTGACCATATTTGGCACATACAATAGTATCGTTAAAAGTACCGGTTGTGAAGTAAGTCAGGGCAAAACTCTGTCTTTTGAGATCATATAAGTCCAAATCGGGCGAAAGATACATATATATATATATATATATATATATATATATATATATATATATATATATATATATATATATATATATATATATATATATATATATATATATATATATATATATATGTGAGCTATATCTAAATCTGAACCGATTTTAACAAAATTTGACACACTTAACGACACTATTAAACGCACCCCTTGTGCAAAATTTGAAGCAAATCACGGCAAAAATTTGGCTTTTGTGGCCATATAAGTTCAAATCAGATGAAAGATATATATGGGAGTTATATCTAAATTTGAACCAATTTCAATCAAATTTAGCAAGCATTAGTAGAATGTCAATTTTACCCTCTGTGCAAAATTTCACGAAGATCGGTAGAAAACTTTGGCCTCTGTGGTCATATGAGTCGAAATCGGACGAAAGATATATATGGGAGCTATATCTAAATCTGAACCGATTTGGCTGATATTTTGCAAGATTTTCGAGATTCATAAAATATTTGGATGTATGGTATTTCAAGAAAATCGGTTGATAAACACGCTAACTATGACCAAATCGGGGATAAATATATATATATGGCAGCTATATCTAAATCTGAACCGATTTTTTCCAAAATCAATAGCGATTGTCTCTGTCCCAAGAAACGGCTCTATGCCAAATTTGAGGACGATCGGACTTAAATTGCGAGCTGTACTTTGTGCACAAAATTACATATACAGACAGACGGACATCGCTAAATCGACTCAGAATTTAATTCTAAGCCGATCGGTATACTAAAAGATGGGTCCATGGCCACTTGGCGTTACATACAAATGCACAAACTTATTATACCCTGTACCACAGTAGTGGTGAAGGGTATAACAAGTAAAACAAGTACGGCCGTAAGTTCGGCCAGGCCGAAACTTCTACGAAAGACTTCATCCACAATCAAATTATTTGGGTTGTGGTATCTTAAAACTTCTTAACATCGTTTTCTAAATTGTTAGTTGGTCCATAAGTGGTATATATTAGACAAAAAAGGAATGTATAGGTAAGTCTACAAATAATTACGAATTGATATGGACTTTTACACGGTACGTAGAGAGCCAGAATTGAAGTATGGGGTCCATATCAAATATGTGGTCATATCAATTATGAACTTGATATGGACCAATTTTTGTGTGATTGGGGATCGATTTATCTGAGGGCTATATATAACTATAGACCGATATGGACCTACTCAGGCATGGTTGCTAACGGCCATATATTAGCACAATGTACCAAATTTCAACTGACTCGGATGAAATTTGCTCCTTCAAGTGGCTCCAAAACCAAATATCGGGATCGGTTAAAATGGGGACTATATATGATTATGGACTGATATGGACCACTTTTGGCATGGTTGTTAAATATCATATATTACCACCGTGTACCAAATTTCAACCAGATCGGATGAATTTTGCTTCTGCGAAAGGCACCCGGGGTCAAATCTGGGTATCTGTTGGGGGCTTTATATAATTATGGACTGATATGAACCAATTCCTGCATGGTTGTTGGATACCATATACTAACATCAAGTACCAAATTTCAACCGAATCGGGTGAATTTTGCTCTTCCAAGGGGCTCCGGAGGTCAAATCTGGGGATCGGTTTATATGGTTTATAATTATGGACCGATTTCGACCAATTTTTGCATTGGTGCTTGAGGCCATATATTAACACCACGTACCAAATTTCAACTGAATCAGATGAAGTTTGGTCTTCCAAGAGGCTCCTGAGGTCAAATCTGATTATCGGTTTATATGTGGGCTATATATAATTATGGACCGATGTGGACCAATTTTTGCATGGTCATTAGAGACCATATACTAACACCATGTACCAAATTTCAGCGGGATCGGATGAAATTTGCTTCTCTTAGGGGCTCCGCAAGCCAAATAGGGGATCGGTTTATTTGGCGGCTATATATAATTATTGACCGATGTGGACCAATTATTGCATAGTTGTTAGAGACCATATACCAACACCATGTACCAAAATTTCAGCCGGATCGGATGAAATTTGCTTCTCTTAGAGGCTCCACAAGCCAAATCGGGGGATCGGTTTATATGGGGGCTATATATAATTATGGACCGATTTCGACCATTTTTGCATGGGTGTTTGAGGCCATATATTAACACCACGTACCAAATTTGAACTGAGCCAGATGAATTTTGGTCTTCCAAGAGGCTCCGCAAGCCAAATCTGGGGATCGGTTCATATGGGGGCTATATATAATTATGGACCGATGTGGACCAATTTTTGCATAGTTGTTAGAGACCATATACTTACATCATGTACCAAATTTCAGCCGGATCGGATAAAATTGGCTTCTCTTAGAGGCTCCGCAAGCCAAATCGGGGGATAGGTTTATATGGGGGCTATATATAATTATGGACCGATGTGGACCAATTTTTGCATAGTTGTTAGAGACCATATACCAACACCATGTACCAAAATTTCAGCCGGATCGGATGAAATTTGCTTCTCTTAGAGGATCCCCAAGCCAAATTTGGGGGTCCGTTTATATGGGGACTATACGTAAAAGTGGACCGATGTGGTCCATTTGCGATACCGTCTGACCTACATCAATAACAACCACTTGTGCCAAGTTTCAAGTCGATAGCTTGTTTCGTTCGGAAGTTAGCGTGATTTCAACGGACGGACGGACATGCTCAGATCGACTCAGAATTTCACCACGACCCAGAATATATATACTTTATGGGGTCTTAGAGCAATATTTCGATGTGTTACAAATGGAATGATAAAGTTAATATACCCCCATCTTATGGTGGAGGGTATAAAAAGATATTTAAAAAAAACTGTACGTTTTGTCTTCCGCGTTTATAATTGTTGACTCAAATTCCATCTCGAATTCAAATAATCGGAAGATGAGCGTATTACCTCAAAATCGCTCCCAATTTGAAATCTAGAGATGTCTTAAGTCCACAATTAGTTGTGCCGATTGGGATGTATTGAGAAGTTCACCACCTGCTCTATCAAAATGAACTGAATAGTCTGAGTGAACTTAAAATATCGGTCTGCCACTACTTCTAACCTAACCCCATGGAATGAACGGATTCACCAATGAATTCTTGGTCGGTCTTCCCTAACAATATCCGACAGCATATTTTGTATAATCTCTATTTCACTAACGTTTATGGATAAGCAGAGAAGATCCACTGGAAAGGGAAGTTTATTGCCAACCAAGACCAGGAGTAAAATGTTATACTCTGACTATTATATAATCAGTATCGTTGGAGTATTCATACGTTTCTGTCAACCATACACATAGCCATCCAAGCTTTCATTGTTCTGTATCTTTGATAGTTTAATCGCATTGCGTGCCTTTCATAATTTTTATTTCATTTCATCTCCACATTTATAGCACATGATTAGGATCCTCTAGAGTATTTGGTAATAAGATAATGTAATATCATGCTGCAATTCAGAAACGGGCTTCTTGTATACATCCCTCATAATTTTCATAGAGGAAAGGTGCAATTAATATTTGCTGAAAATATGGTTTGAAAATAAAAGTAGCTGGATTAAGGTCTTTAAAGGAATTTTTATTACGGCATTTTATAATGCCGATGCTAGAATGGAAAGTAATTTTCAGCAGAAGAAACAATGATTGTCAAAAGATTACCGATTACCTTCATAAGAAGTAACGCCCAGCAAACCATCCTAATATCGGGTATAATTATAGGTAAAAGGACCATAACTACTTCGTTACAACACACATACATGCTTTCTGAAAAGAATAAATTGAATACAACAAAGCAAAGCGTTATATCTTTGACATTTCTTGTCCTATTGGCCAGAGTATATTAACCTCGATCTGCTAAAAATTCAAATTCAATTCAATGAAATTGTTTCACCCGATTTTCCCAAATTTGGCCATAAAGCCCTTATTTAAAGGGTGATACGGTCAAAATGTAAAGTGTAAATCGGTGAAATCGTTTATTTAAAAAATCAAATTAAATTTCTTTTTCAAGTTCAATTAGTATAAAATTCAGGAAAAATATTCAGTTAGGCTTTCGCTTTTCCAAATCCGAATTGCCGGGCTTCACGCTTGACACCTGCCATCAGATTTTGTACAGCCACCTTGTCCACCTTCTTCGCCGCAGAAAGCCAGTTTGCCTTGAACTGCTGCTCGTCCTTAGCAGTTTTTTTTGGTCTTCTTTAGGTTCCGCTTGACAATAGCCCAGTATTTCTCAGTTGGGCGGAGCTCTGGCGTGTTGGGAGGGTTCTTGTCCTTGGGAATCACCTGCACGTTGTTGACGGCGTACCACTCCATGGCCTTTTTACCGTAATGGCAAGATGCCAAATCCGGCCAAAACAGTACGGAACAGCCGTGTTTCTTCAGGAAAGGCAGCAGACGTTTATTCAAACACTCTTTCACGTAAATTTCTTGGTTGATAGTCCCGGAAGCTATGAAAATGCTGCTTTTCAAGCCACAGGTACAGACGGCTTGCCAAACCAGATATTTCTTTGCGAACTTTGACAGTTTTATGTGCTTGAAAATATCTGCTACCTTTCCCCTTCCTTTTGCCGTATAAAACTCCTGTCCCGGAAGCTGCTTGACGTAGGTTTCGTCGTCCATTACCACGCAGTCAAACTTCGTCAGCATCATCGTGTACAGCCTCCGGGATTGCGCTTTGGCCGTCGTAATTTGTTTATCATCGCGATTTGGAGTCACTACCTTCTTGTAAGTCGATAGTCCGGCTCGTTTTTTGGCTCGATGCACGGTTGTAGACGATACACCCAGCTTATTTGCGGCATCTCGGAGAGAGAGGTTAGGGTTTCGCTTGAAACTACCGGCAACTTTCTTTGTCGTCTCAGCGGCTTCCGGTTTTCGATTTCCCCCTGATCCAGCCTTTCTGGCTGTCGACAAACGTTCCCCAAACACTTTAATCACATTTGTAACGGTTGATTTGGCAACTTTTAGCGATTTTGCCAGCTTTGCGTGCGAGTAGCTCGGATTTTCGCGATGCGCGAGCAAAATTTTGATACTCTACTCTTCTTGCTTGGACGGCATTTTGACAACTGAAGAGTGAATTCCAAAATCAAAATAGGAGCAACATTCTACACACACACCTTCAGGTTTTCAGGTTTTTTAAATGCAAAATTGAAAGAAATACGTCAAGTTTATATTGACCAAATTTTGACCGTATCACCCTTTGTCCCTATGTATCCCTATGTATTTCAAAGCCTTTGTTTATTAATTTTTTCTATGAAATTTAGTTCAATAATTTCACATATATTTTGAAAAGAGTATTTTCAGTCATAGCGTATTCCAAATTAGGAGTGTTTACATTATAAAATTGACGAGGAAAACTTGTGTTTTGAACTTGATATTTGTATAGGGAAAACGTCTCGTTGTGAAATGCTT
Source organism: Haematobia irritans (assembly GCF_050003625.1). Lineage (NCBI taxonomy): Eukaryota > Metazoa > Arthropoda > Insecta > Diptera > Muscidae > Haematobia > Haematobia irritans. Next base: position 230,637,331 of record NC_134397.1, read on the forward strand.
ATAAAGGGAAAACATTTCAAACCCCAAAACATGCTTGGTGAGAACGCCGTACTAAGCTCAATGACAAGAGATATCCTCTTTACAGCCGAGTCCAAAGGGCGTTCCATACTGCAGTGAAACCACTATGCAAGGCGGGCATTTTAGGTTAGGTGGCAGCCCCATGTATCAGGCTCACTTAGACTATTCAGTCCATTGTGATACCACATTGGTGAACTTCTCTCTTATCACTGAGTGCTCCCCGATTCCATGTTAAGCTCAATGACAAGGGACCTCCTTTTTATAGCCGAGTCCGAACGGCGTTCCACATTACAGTGAAACCACTTAGAGAAGCTTTGAATCCCTCAGAAATGTCACCAGCATTACTGAGGTGGCATAATCCACCGCTGAAAAACTTTTTGGTGTTCGGTCGAAGCAGGAATCGAACCCACGACCTTGTGTATGCAAGGCGAGCATGCTAACTAACCATTGCACCACGATGGCTCCCATGGCGGGCATGCTAACCATTGTATCACGGTGGCTCCCTACGACGTACTCTAGCGGATAATTTCTTCGTTTACATTCAAGACGACTGAGCTGGGCCACTATGCATATTGTGAATTGCAACCAAGTTAATAATCCCAATAATTCATAAATTGTATACTGCCTACTTTTAGGCTCAATTGAGTTCATTGTGAAAAATGTTACTATGGTGAGTTTAATTCACAATCAAAAAATTCTACATAGTTATGTTCGAACTATAACCACTAACAACCGACGAACAATACAACCCTGTAATGGTAAAAATGTCTACACTACAAATACTCGTCCCGAAGAATGCCTACACAAAAGGCAAAACTGCTTCTTCTTTCATTCATTTTCGTCGGCATCATGATAAAACTGACCATTGCACTTCACCTCAACCGTTAGTTTAGATTAACATATATGCGCATCCGCTCGACTTAAACTGTTTTTTTAGTTTTCATTTCTACTGTTTACAACATATTTGATTACATACTTTTAGGCTGCATATGTATAATTTAATCCACCACAACACTTTATTCGTGGAAGGTTTGAGAATGCACTAAATCTAGCACAGACAAATACATATAAAACGACCCGGGTTTCATAAATACATGCAACCACATGCAAATCAAATATGTCTGTTCGCATACTTTTCCGTACGACATTGCGATATATTGTGAAACACCACGAACAATTTTCATTAGAGGTGCGTACCAGCTTACGAAATTTAACGCTACCGAAAATTTCGTTAGCATAAATAGCAATGCATTTCTTATGGGAACGAAATTTTCTGCTAGAGGTGCATAACGGCCTTTATGCGCTTTAGAGACTATCAGTTATTCCGGACGGAATGTCGGTGTTTGTAAGGAATCTTGCAGTGTGTTGGATCGATGCGCATAATGCGCTTTACAGACTATCAGTTATTCCGGACGACAGTGCTCGTGTCGAACATATCCCATATATTGTACACATTATAAGTTAAGTCCGAAGGCATAATCGATACTGCTGCATGTTTATGGGATCGATAACACATTTACCGATTATTTAGTCATCGCCGACAAGTCGTATCGATCCGACACACTGTAAGATTCTTTACAAACACCGACATTCCGTCCGGAATAACTGATAGTCTGTAAAGCGCATTACGTGTATGGTAATGAGATTAGTTGTACAACCAATCTTACAACCAAATTTACATATCATTCAAATTTTCTGAGCAAAATTTTTGCAAAAATTGTACAGCAACTTGGTTCTAATTGATTGTGGGTGGAAATATCAAAATTTTGACAAAACTGCAACAATTACTAATTCATTTTTCCAATTTAAGTCAATATTTTCGATTAATTGGCGGCTAAATTTGAGTCGACATATTTGGCGGCGCCGTAAGGATTTCGAGTGGGAAATCACTTTATTTTCGCGGGCCATTTTATATTTTGTGAAACACCAAGCGCAACTAGCTTGTTACACAGAAAAAAATATCACCAGAATATTTCCCATTAAAAAGTTAATTGAAGTTGAATGGTTTTTCAATTAATAAATTAATTGATACAATTAAGATAGAAACATTAGGTTAATTAAGTCAATGATTGAAAATTTTAAAATTTTTAATTACAAAATTAATTGATAGAATTAACTTTTTAATCAAATTCAGAAGACTAACCCCCATTTTCATAAAGCTCCGTTAGTGTTCCGTTAACTAACCAACTTTTAAACCGTATTATGGACGAAGCTGTCATCTTGCCTTTATATTCCATAGGCCAGTTAGGAACTTAACTGACGAAAATTTTTCAGTTAAAGTTAACCGGAGAGAAGATATTTGCAATTTACTTTCTGTTAACTGCTAGTTAAATCCTAACGGAGCTACATGAAAATGGCCGTAAGTCAGTTAAAAAAGTGATGAACATTTCTTAATCAAAATAAAAACTCTAAGCCAATTCAGAAAGTAGTTGAAAATAGTGTTACGAATTTGATAATTATAGATATAAGTTTATTTAAACTAGTTTCCGTTAATTTAAAATTTCAAATTGTAACGATAAAATTTCGCTATCACTTGTTGGAATCATCTATTCATTTTCTAGTATTTTCCTGAATTTCTTTTATGTTCTTTTGTTTGCTTACCGAAATGTTAGTTCTTACTCTCTCATAGAATAGCAACCCCTTTGCTTTGTTATTCTCATTTCATCTCATTGTCTATTGTCATTATTGTTGTTGTTGTAGTAATGCGAGCATATATCTATGTGAGTGTGTATGTGTTTGGCAGCCACCAGGTAAACAACTTAATGGTCGTAGATCCTTCTAGCATTGTCTAAGAATGTTCTGGCGTTGCCAGAATATTGTAGTGCTACCAGAATGTTCTCGTATTGCCACACCGTCATATATAAAAGCGCTCGCATGCTGCTAACGAGTCAGTCTTAATTAAAGCGTCAAACGAATAACTTCAGTGTGAACGAATTGTAAAGTGTGAAGTCATAGTAAATAAATTGTAGATTGTCGTTATTTAAAAGAACTGTGTTTTAGTTGTCGGGTAATTAAAAACGCCTAAATATAAAAACGTAACAATTGGTGTCGGAAGTGAAATAACGAAAAAAAATCTACAATGAAGTTTAATGAGCTTCGAGTGGAAGACTTAAAAAAGGAATTGAGCAAACTGGAGCTGCCGACAACAGGCAATAAGGCCCAGCTTCAAAAGCGTCTACTGGAAGAGTTTGAACGGCATAATATGGACATTGCGACGCATGAGTTTGATTATAAGGAAGACATTGATGAATCAATACTCGTCAATACCAGCAGTGTAGAAACTCCGTCTGTGGCTTCGAGTGTTGTAGATTACACATCAATGCTCAGTGTTTTGAGTAAAATGATGGAGGAAAACTCTAGAAAAATCATGGATGAGAATTCTAGAAAAATGGAAGAAAATTCTAGAAAACTGGAAGCAAATTCTCTAAAAATGGAAGAAAATTCTAGAAAATTGCTGGAAGAAAACGCTCTAAAAATGCAAGAAAATTCTAGAAAAATGATGGAAGAAAATTCTCTTCTTTTGGTGGAGAAATTTGACGAAAATTCTAGAATTCTTAATGAAAAGTTACAACAACTTTCGGAAGGTATGGAGAAACGCGTAGACCACATTGAAAGTCAAATTGTGGAATTGGATAAGAAATTTGTGGTTCACGATGAAAAATTTCTACACCTTGAGAAAAAAATGTCAGAACTAGAAATGAAAGGTGGTCCAGTGCGCGTAATCGAGGGCCCAAAAATCAAAACTCCTGTTTTTGATGGCTCATCTTCATTTGATGTTTTCAAATTCCAATTTGAGACGGTGGCATCCAGAAACATGTGGAATGACAACGACAGAGCAATTGAACTTCTGTTGGCATTGAAGGGTAATGCTGCCGATGTAATACAAAGTATCCCAACTTCTTCCAGAAATAACTATAAGGAAGTAATAGCTGCGCTACAACGCAAGTACGGTGGAGAACATAAGCAAGACATCTTCAGAATGGAATTAAGAGGAAGAGTCCAGAAATCAAATGAGACTCTACAAGATTTTGCAACAGAAGTTGAGCGGTTGGTGCTATTGGCATACCCAGGAGAGAGTCACCCACTTGTGGACCGCATCAAAATTGAGACCTTTGTGAATGGCATTCGAGACCCAGACATAAAATGTGCAACATATGCGTCACAAAAAGCTACATTTGTGGAAACTGTAACATTTGCCCTTACACAAGATACAGCGAGGGTACTAGCACGTCCTCAAATTCACAAAGTACGTAAGGTGGAGACCGAGAATGACGAATCAAATTCCGTGATTGATTCAGTGAAAGAAGCCGTTAAGCAGGCAATGCAAGAAATGAAGCAAGAGGCAAATAAATCCCGGATCAAATGCTATAACTGTGATAAGCCAGGACATCTAGCTCGAGAATGCAAAGCACGACGCAAACGGTCAAGGTCCACATCACCATCTCCATTAAACAATAGCCATAAGAAGATGACCCCACAGTCAAGTGAGTCACCTTTAAACTAAATCGAGCTAGTTCAGCGGGGCAAGAGCTGGCTCCCACAGCCAGTTACACCACTGATTGGAGTCAAGCTAAGCACGGCTACAGGGGAACCCGCAACCGTATATGGAAAGGTCGCCGTAAAATTAACTATTGCTAACAAATCCGTTACTTATGATTTCATTGTGGCCGATATAGTAGACTAAGTTATAATTGGAGCGGATTTCATGATTGCTTTTGGCCTCAATCTGGATATGAAGCGTCGTGTAATGACATGGTGCGATGCCGAAATAACGGTAAACGTGGGATACGACGAGAATACACCTGTCAGACGTTTGACAACGAGCCAGTCAGAGTCTATACCACCGAACGCCGAAGCAATTATATGGGTTTCTATGAATGGAGATTGTGAAGTCGGCCAATTGTGGGTTGTTGAACCAGCAGAAAACAAAAGCAACAACATCTTGATAGCAAATGCCCTGGTAACAACGAACGAAGAGAGACTAATACCAGTTCGTGTCTTGAACTTGTCTGACAATCATGAGCAAATTGTAAAATTTTCTGATATTGGAAAATGTACACCAGCCGAGGCAATAGTCAATTTGGAAGGCAACTCATCAAAGACACATGGAGCAGTGAGAAACACCTAGAAGGGTATTTCGAGGCTTGGACACGTCATCTATCGCCGTCAGAGAGAAATAAAGCCAAGCAATTGTTGTGGAAAAACGCCTCTGTTTTTGCTTCTGAAAAGGGAAATCAAGGAAGAACATCTGTAGTGAAACATGAAATTAAAACCGCAGAAGAAATGCCCATAAAACAGGCACCACGAAGTGTTCCCCTGGCAAAAAGAGACGAAGTTCAAAAGCTCATAAAGGAAATGGCGGAGAGTGGAGTGATCGAGCCATCATCAAGTCCTTGGTGTTCCCCAGTTGTGCTGGTCAAAAAGAAAGATGGAAGTACCCGATTCTGCGTGGACTACAGAAAACTGAATGATGTCACCAAAAAGGACAGTTATCCGCTTCCACGCATTGATGACACGTTGGACACACTAGCCGGAACAACATGGTTTTCTACGCTTGATTTGCAGAGTGGATATTGGCAAGTAGAGATCGCCGAGAAAGACAAGGAAAAGACGGCTTTTGGCGTTAATGGCGGTCTCTGGCAATTCAATGTAATGCCGTTCGGGCTCTGCAACGCTCCGGCTACCTTCGAAAGATTCATGGAGCGGGTACTGAAGGGGTTGCACTGGAAGTCGTGCTTGATATACTTGGACGACATCATAGTGATGGGCAAAACATTTGACGAGCACCTTAAGAACTTGAAAGACGTTATCCAGCAATTGTCAGCCGCTGGTCTACGCCTTAACGCAAAGAAATGCTCCCTTTTCCAGCGGGAAGTTAAATACCTGGGTCATCATGTGACTGCAGAGGGCATATCCACCGATGAAGACAAAATCCAAGCTGTCAGAGATTGGCCACGACCCCAAAATCTCCACGAATTAAGAAGTTCCTTGGGTTATGTACATATTACCGGCGATTCGTCCCAAACTTCGCCAGCATCGCCGCTAGTCTCCATAAATTGACGCAAAAAGGTCAGAAGTTCCAGTGGAACGACGAACAGGAGGATTCATTCCAACATTTAAAAGAACTTTTATGTTCAGCTCCTGTTCTAGCGTATCCTATTCCGGGCGAAAAATTTGTTTTGGATACAGATGCTAGCGCGCATGGTATTGGAGGTGTGCTATCCCAACAGATAGACGGCAAGGAGAAGGTCATCGGATATTTCAGCCGAACGTTGTCCAAGCCCGAAAAGAACTACTGTGTAACGCGACGAGAGCTGCTAGCCGTCATAGAGGGTGTAAAACATTATCATAAATATTTGTATGGACAACACTTCTTGCTCAGGACTGATCACTCAGCTCTACGATGGTTGCTCCAATTCCAGAATCCGGAAGCTCAACTGGCACGTTGGATCGAGAGGCTCCAAAGCTATGATTTCAGTATCGAGCATGGAAAAGGTGGAAAACACGGTAACGCTGACGCTTTGTCACGTCGACCTTGCAGAATAGAATGCAAGCACTGCTCGAAAGATGAACATAAGGAGGAGATTGTTGATATTCGGCTGTTACACATCGAATCTGGAGTGGTCTGGCCAACAGAACAGCGTAAAGATCCCATTTTGAACAAAATTATTTCGGCAAAGGAAGAGAACAAGAAGCCCAGTAAGAAAGACATAGCAGCCGAAAGTCCACTTATGAAATCATACTGGGCTCAATGGGATAGTTTAGTTCTAGTCAATGGATCCCTGCAACGTAAATGGGAAAGCGAAGATGGCAAGAGCAGCCGAAATTTGATCATCGTTCCAGATTCCAAAATAAGAGACGTTTTGGCGGAGTTCCATAATGGTCCCAGTGGAGGTCATCTGGGAATAACCAAAACCGCCGAGAAAGTGAAGCAACGATTCTACTGGGTTGGATGCCAGAAATCAATTGCTGAATGGGTAGCCAATTGCGAGAAGTGCATGAAGGCGAGAGGTCCAACAAGGAAAATTCGAGGTCCTATGCAAGAATATAGACCAGGAGCCCCGTTTGAAAGAATAGCAATGGACGTGGCAGGCCCTTTCCCAGTAAGTGATTCTGGAAACCGTTATGTCCTTGTGGTCATGGATTACTTCAGCAAATGGCCGGAGGTGTATGCAATTCCAAACCAAGAGGCAAAAACGATTGTGGATGTGGTCAACAAAAACTGGATATGTCGCTACGGTGTGCCGTCCGAGATTCACTCAGACCAGGGAAGAAATTTTGAATCGGCCATATTCAAAGAGATGTGTGAATCCCTTGGTATCAAGAAAACGAGGACTACGCCATTACATCCACAATCCGATGGCATGGTAGAAAGGTTTAATCGCACTCTGGAGGAACATCTTCGAAAAGTAGTGGACAACGGCCAGAGGGACTGGGACGAGCATATACCAAAGTTTTTGCTGTCGTATAGATCTGCCATTCATGATTCCACCTCTCGAACACCGGCCAATGTTCTATTCGGAACTGAGTTGAAGTTGCCTGGAGATCTGATATTCGGCGCTAAACCTAATGAGCTCGCCATGGAAGAAAACAGAAACGACATCCCAAACACTTTCGGTGAAGTTCACGAATCAGTGCGCAACAAAATAAAAATGGTCAGCAACAGAATGAAGGCGAGATGCGATCGTGCTGTAAATACTGAGGGCTTCCAAGAAGAAGAATTGGTTCTGCTATTTAACCCGCAACGAAAGAAAGGATTGTGTCCTAAACTGCAAACACAGTGGGAAGGCCCATACAAAGTCATCAAGAAGATCAATGATGTTGTATACCGGATTCAGAAGGACGACAGCCCTAGATCAAAGATGAAAGTTGTACATCTGGAACGATTGGCTCCTTACGGAACAGGTTCTGTGCCTGTTCGGGACGAACAGGCTTAAGCGGGAGGCAGTGTTACGAATTTGATAATTATAGATATAAGTTTATTTAAATAAGTTTCCGTTAATTTAAAATTTCAAATTGTAACGATAAAATTTCGCTATCACTTGTTGGAATCATCTATTCATTTTCTAGTATTTTCCTGAATTTCTTTTATGTTCTTTTGTTTGCTTACCGAAATGTTAGTTCTTACTCTCTCATAGAATAGCAACCACTTTGCTTTGTTATTCTCATTTCATCCCATTGTCTATTGTCATTATTGTTGTTGTTGTAGTAATGCGAGCATATATCTATGTGAGTGTGTATGTGTTTGGCAGCCACCAGGTAAACAACTTAATGGTCGTAGATCCTTCTAGCATTGCCTAAGAATGTTCTGGCGTTGCCAGAATATTGTAGTGCTACCAGAATGTTCTCGTATTGCCACACCGTCATATATAAAAGCGCTCGCATGCTGCTAACGAGTCAGTCTTTATTAAAGCGTCAAACGAATAACTTCAGTGTGAACGAATTGTAAAGTGTGAAGTCATAGTAAATAATTTGTAGATTGTCGTTATTTAAAAGAACTGTGTTTTAGTTGTCGGGTAATTAAAAACGCCTAAATATAAAAACGTAACAATAGTTACCTTTTTAAATAAAAAATTAATTGGGGTTTGCAATCAAAATCAATTAAATGTTTAATTGAATCAATTCAAAAATTAATTAAAAATTGCTAATGCATCAATTAATTTTTTAATCAAGGATTTTTTCTATGCCCAATTAAAACTGTGATTGATACTATCATTTTCGTGATTGAAGACATTTCAATTAAAAAATTAATTGGATCAATTAATTTCGTGATTTAATCAGAAAAATATTTTTTTGTGTGTATAAATTATTTAAATAAAAACGAAAACGAAGTGCCGAAAACATTGTTATTAAGCTTAAAACTGGTAATAGGGCTGTCACCCGGGATAAACCCCGGCCCGAAATCCCGGAATTTTCGGGACGGGATAAATCCCGAATCCCGGGATTTTTTATTTTGAATCACGGGATTTTTCTGGATTTCGAAAAACTAATTCCAATTTGTTTAATTGGTGTTTTTTAGCTTTATTTATTAATAAATTGGAGTCTTCATTCCATGCAAACGGCCCTTCGATTTCATACCCGACAAATTGAGTTAACAAACATTTATGGTACCCCTTGAGTAAGAATGTATTATACATGAGGTATACTATAAAAAACAAACTTTCATCAAAAATCGAACTAAACGATAAGGTCCTCCCCCTGCCAACATTTCAAAGTTCCATTTCATCCTCACCGCTACCACAGACTGGTAAGTGACACTACAACAATCGCCAACTGTGATGGGGGAAGCGTATCAGAAAGTACAAAATGTACATGAAGGTATTTTGCCATCACAATCGTTACAAAAGTAATTTTATATTTTGTGAAACACCAAGCGCAACTAGCTTCCTATAATTTATTTAAATAAAATCGATAATGAAGTGCTGAAAACATAGTTATTTCGCTTAAAATTGTAAAAGGTATATTGGTGAACAATTTTTGACTTTCCAAATGGATTAAGTGATAGTTTTTCTGATATTTGTTCAAACACGCTGCTTCCGTAGAGAATAAACAAACTAGCTGATTGACGCTGCAACATGTATGTTAACTTGCTACTTGTAACTCAACATCCCTGCCAGCATTTCAAAGTTCCATTTCATCCTCATCGCTACCACAGACTCGTAAATGTCACCACAACCATCGCGAACTGTGATGGGGGAAGCATATCAAAAAGTACAAAATGTACATGAAAGTATTTTGCCATCACTACTGTTAGAAGAGCCATATTATTTTTTGTGAAACGCCAAGCGCAACCAGCTTGTTATATTTTATTTAAATAAAAACCAAAATAAAGTTCTGAAAACATAGATATTACGCTTAAAATTGTGAAAGGTATATGGTGAACAATTTTCGACTTTCCAAATAGAATAAAGTGATCGTTTTTCAAATATTTTTCCAGGCACGCTGTCTCCATCGAAAATAAACAAACTGGCTGATAGACGCTGCAATATGTAACTTGCTACTTAAAACTCAACATCATTCTTTTATTAATGCAAAAAATTATGTTAAATGTGATGAGATAAACCGAAAAATGTTATATTTATAAGAAATTATAAATGTTGAATCAAATCAATAAACATCTACACAATCGTGTTTTACTTGACCACAATGATTCTTCTACAATTACCTTAAAATTCACTTTTTCTGATAGTTTGCAAGGGTTCTTATTGGCGTCCTTCGAAATTGATCTAAAAAGGCACCTAATAATTGCACTGATGAGAAACTTTTTCATAGTAACTTGGCGTGGTACAACTTCTCAATAGTGACGGCGCTTTTCCGACGAGTTTTTGATGTCGTATATGATTGTTTTCGACGTAGTGGGGATTCTCAGAAGCGCCCCCAAATTCAAAAAATGTTGGCAGTGATAGTCGCATAAATGTTATATTTATAAAAATTTATAAACGTGTAATCAAAAAAATAAACATCTTAACAATCGTGTTTTACTTCCCTGCCAGCATTTCAAAGTTCCAATTCATCCTCATCGTTACCACAGACTCGTAAGTGACACTGCAACAAACGCCAACTGTGATAGTATTTTGCCATCACTATTCGCATGAAAGTATTTTGCCATCACTATTGTTACAAGAGCCATTTTATATTTTGTGAAACACCAAGCACAACTAGCTTCCTATAATTTATTTAAATAAAATCGATAATGAAGTGCTGAAAACATAGTTATTTCGCTTAAAATTGTAAAAGGTATATTGGTGAACAGTTTTTGACTTTCCAAATGGAATAAAGTGATTGTTTTTCAGATATTTTTCTAGACACGCTGCCTCCATCGAGAACAAAAACACTGGCTGATAGACACTGCAACATGTAACTTGCAACTCAACAACAATCTTTTTTTAATGCATAAAAATATGTTAAATGTGATAGTCGCATAAATGTTATATTTATGAGAATTTATAAATGTTTAATAAAATTAATAAACATCTAGACAATCGCGTTTTATACGGCGTTCTCACCAAGCATGTTTTGGGGTTTGAAATGTTTTCCCTTTATAAGCATTTCAAAACGAGTCGATTTCGACATACTAAAAAACAAGTTCAAAACACAAGTTTTCCTCCAAAACACGTCAATTTTAGAATGTGAACCCACCTAATTTGGAATATACCACGAATAACATACCCTATTCAAAATATATGTCAAAATATTAAAATAAGTTTCATAGAAAAAAAGGACTAAACAACGGCTTTTAAGAACATGGACATGTGAAAATAACATACAATTTTTTCCCTAAATGTATCCAGAAGGGCACCTAATAATTGCACTCACGCGATACTTTTTTGTAGTAAGTTGGCGTGGTACAACTTCTCAATAGTGACGGCGCTTTTCCTAGGAGTTTTGGATATTGTATACGACTGTTTTCGACGTAGTGGGGATTCTCAGAAGCGCCCCAAATTCAAAAAATGTTGACAGGGATTTTATACCCGAGTGGCAACCGTGCTTTGCATATATCATCGGCGATAATGTATTAACGTCGTCTTTGTATTCGCAAAATCAACGGCGTATGACACAGTTGATACCTGGCGACGTTAACTTTATATTCTGATTGACCTTGTTCTCTGCACCTCAGACAAAAAAAAACACACGTTCCATAAAAGTTTTGGATTTCACGGATTTACACGATCAAATCTTAATAAATTGTACCAAAAATGCAACGAGGATAAAGTGCAAAGTGTTTCGATGTGAAAAAGTGTGAAGTATTACGAAAAGACCATGGGAAAATGTAAATAAAAAGTGTTTTCTTGTCAAACTTTACATATACACAATCATACATAGCTATGTGTAGATGAGTATGTGTTTAAGAAAGTGATTTCAAAGTGATATGATGAATAAATAATAATAAGAATGAAAAAATTGATAGAACTACATAAAGATTGAGAGGATAGTGTGCATATCTTCAATTTCACAACAATGAATATAAAATAATCCACCAGAAAACTAAAAGAAAGGCAAGGAAATTGAAGAAATCGAATTGTTCCATCTACCAAAGAGTTCCTTTGTCGTACAATACAAGAACAACTATAGTGAAAGGGGGCAATACAAACACCACAGATGTTTTATACAGCCATCTCATTCTACGAATGACAGTATAATGCAAGTGACCGAAGAGAAATGCAAAAAAAATAAAATATAGAAAATCCCATTGGCTCCATTGTGAATGGTTGGTTAAATACACCACACTATAGCCTACTATTGTTATTGCTAAAACAAAATTAACACACAAACAAACTTAATATAGACGTGTTTTGATATCGATTATTAAATGTGCGTTAACGGCGGCATTAATTGGACCGAGTTTGGCCAATATCATGAGAGTGTTTGCAAAAAATGTTGGTGAAAATAATAACATAGAGAATAGAAAATACCGGCTATTGGAAATGGTCATTGTAATTTTAACAAATTTTTTAAATAAACAAAAGAAAATTGTTTTTAAATTGTCTAATCGTCGTCTTTGTGTGTTTTTTGTAAAAAAATCTTTGTTCGTAGTGAATCTTGTATGCTTGTATGTGCATGTGTTCGATAATCTACTCACCGTTTAATTACCTTAGTGCGTCGACGTCGGTCTTTTTCTTTTTGTTGCGTCGTCCAAACAAATCCTTCGGGGATACTTAAATTAACATAAATACTACTTAGAAAATAATAACGAATGTATTTTACAATTGTGAAAAAGGAGATTATTCCTTGCCCCATTTTATAGTGGAAAAACGTGAAAAAGATGATGGAAATGAAATGTCTGAGGCAAAAAGCTCATTGTGCCGCTTTCGTTCATCTCCCGGATAAAATGCTTAAAAATTGTTTATCCTGAAATTGTTCGATTGTTGGCGAATTCCTCATCATCTCAGAGTTTGAAACTCTTAATTTGGTTTTCTTTTCCCAACAAAATATCGTCATAAGCATCAATACCACCAAGTAGAATTACTCCACCTTTAATACCAAGTCCTTGTTAGCAGCAATAATTCTGCTTCCTCTTCTTCTGGGATTATTCAAGTAGCTGACCTCTTCACGAGAACAAAAAAAAACTGCCAATGAGTCGAAGACAGTCACTTGATCGGCCAGGTAAGTTGAAAATGAAATGTCTCAAAAGCTGAAGTCTATACCTCATACAAATTTGAAGGAATGTAAACAACTTTAGATCAAATGTACTGTTTGTGGTTTTTCATTCACACATTCATTCCTACCCAAAACTTTTGATCTCCTTCTCGATCTTTTAGAAAGTTTTTTTTTTGTTTTGTATTATAGTGCATACATGGAATTCCTTAAAAGTTCTTCAAATATATTTTGTGGTCATTATTTTTTGCTTGTTTTCTCACCATTCATATTGTTTGACACATCAAGCATTCACCATGCACAATATTCACACCACTCTCAGCTGCTTCGTTGTTTCTTTGTTTTTGTACCAATCCGTTTTCTCTAATTTGGGGGCCGTGTTGAAATTTGGCGCCAGAGTGTGGTGAGTCAACAACACCAATGTCAGTGATTTCACCTTTTGTTTTGAGTATTTTACTATGCGCAGCGCGACGTATGATGTGTGTGTGTGGCGTTGATTCTAATATTTGGCAATTTTATTTTAGGAAATGTAAACAAAATGTAAATACAGGTGGTAGGAATTTTCTAGTGATATTTTCAAATTCTGATTAGATTTATTTACCTTTTCTAATTAGATTCCTATTCCTATACTTGCGATTATTGCGATTGAAAAGTGAGTTATATATCAAACAGTTTGTTAATCTAGCCGCCACTACAGTTTTTAACGCCGTAGGCCAAATGCAGACTCTACATTTACCAACAGACGAAAACGCTCCAAAACAATCTGCAATCAATCGTAGTTCGTAGGTGAGAATTTTGGCAGATCTGAATAATGTTTTATAGTCACATTTTATAGTGGATTGCACAAATGGTGGTAAAATTTCTGAGGATCGAAGAATGGTTTCACACTTAGTGCGACATGCGCCGAAATTCATCACCTGTGCCATTCAGCCCGCATATCTAATCTAACCTTGATTCGGTCCGAGACTCCTTATTACATTTTTCTATTTAATAATAATAAAAATTTTATGTAACTGTCGAAGGGCTCCCAACTTTCGCATCAATATCTAGGATTTAGTGAGACCTAAATTATCTAATAGGTTAACCATGACAAAAGTATGAATTTACGGACTTATAAGCAAGATCTCTTTAACATCTGTCTGGTATGGTGCTTCATCTTGGTATTCTAGTTTACAATCCATGTAATGCATTATGGCTGGGATTTGGTCGTACTATGCCATTTAACTTCAGCCTTTGCCCTTCGCATAGGTGATTACCAGTGATGGTCTGTATCAAACTTTTTTATACCCTCCACCATAGGATGGGGGGTATATTAACTTTGTCATTCCGTTTGTAGCACATCGAAATATTGATCTAAGACCCCATAAAGTATATATATTCTGGGTCGTGGTGAAATTCTGAGTCGATCTGAGCATGTCTATCCGTCTGTTGAAATCACGCTAACTTCCGAACGAAACAAGCTATCGACTTGAAACTTGGCACAAGTAGTTGTTATTGATGTAGGTCGGATGGTATTATTACAGAGCCTCTAAGAGAAACAAATTTCATCCGATCCGGCTGAAATTTGGTACATGATGTTAGTATATGGTCTCTAATGACCATACAAAAATTGGTGCGTATCGGTCCATAATTATATATAGCCCCCATATAAACCGATCACCAGATTTGACCTCCGGAGCCTCGTGGAAGACCAAAATTTATCTGATTCAGTTGAAATTTGGTACGTGATGTTAATATATGGCCTCAAAGACCCATGCAAAAATTGGTCGATATCGGTCCATAATTATATATAGGCCCCATATAAACCGATCCCCAGATTTGACCTCCGGAGCATCTTGGAAGAGCAAAATTCTTCCCATTCGGTTGAAATTTGGTACGTGATGTTAGTATGTGGTATCCAATAACCATGCAGGAATTGGTTCCTATCAGTCCATAATTATATATAGCTCCCATATAATCCGATCGCCAGATTTGACTTCCGGTATCTTTTGGAGAAGCAAAATTCATCCGATCTGGTTGAAATTTGGTACGTGGTGGTAGTATATGATATTTAACAACCATGCCAAAAGTGGTCCATATCAGTCCATAATCATTTATAGCCCCCATATAAACCGATCCCGAGATTTGGTTTTGGAGCCTCTTGGAGGAGCAAATTTCATCCGAGTGAGTTGAAATTTGTGGATGACAGTCTTTCGTAGAAGTTTCTACGCAATCCATGGAGGAGGGTACATAAGATTCGGCCTGGCCGAACTTACGGCCGTATATACTTGTTAGGTTTGCGACTGTCGCAAAGTTGTAAACGTCACATACGCGCCGTAAATGTAGCAAAAGTAACAAAAGTCGCAAACTCAAAATACTTTAGTCACGTCAGCTAGGCAGCAGATTTGATGATATCCAAGACGATGGTATATGCGCAGAAGTTTCAATTTTTCTGAATGTTCACAATTTTCGGCTTTAGTCCCCACATTTTCCCTATTGCCTTTTGCAAGAGTACAGGGTAACCGTGGCTTTTCTCGTCCTTTCTTAGCTTTAAGTTCAGTCTCCTGTCCAATATAACTCCAAGGTATTTTGCACGCTCACCAATGGGCATTTCGATACCACCTAAGAAAATAGGCTTGACCGTGAGAAAACTTTCACAAATTTCTGCAGAAACTCACAGCGAATGCCATTAAACTAAATTAAAAAATGTTCAAAATTTCTTCTATGCAAAATTTGGTTTTCTACAGCAGGTTTACGGCTTTTGCGACATACGTATTATACCGTCGCAAATGTATGTCGCAAAAGTCACAGTTTGTGACAGGCCAACCCTGGTTGTTACTTATCAGCGATTAGCGAAAGAGGTCGCACTTGATCAAATGACAGAAAATAGGACAGCAATTCGGAGAAATTTTCGAACAATGTAAACATGTAAACCAGTGCGTTAATGTTTTGAAGAAGCATACAAAAATTCAGCGTCGAATTTGGGTAATAATCATTTTATCCTTTTCAAGGTAGTCGATTGCTGGGTTAGGTATAGTGGCATCCTGTAATTTTTATTGTGTATTAATTGGCTATAGAAAGGAGTTCACCGCTTGTGGTATGGTGAACCTCTCTTGTATCAAAGTGTTCTGCCCGATTCTGTGTTTCGTTCAATGACAAAGGACCTAGTTTTTATAGTCCATTCATGCGCTCAGAAATATCAGCAGCATTACTGATAGGATATAATCCACAGCTGAAAAACTTTTTAGTGTTTGGTCCATGCTAAACATTGTACCGCGGTGATTTCCAGAAAATCACACTGTCATTTTTCCGGTCAAATGTAGAAATTTCTACTGGAAGCATGTAGAATGTTCATTGGGAGCATGTGGAATGGTAGCATTGGTCATTAAGATCTACGTTAGCATGCATTTGAACCAATTGTCGAAGCACATTTGACACTAATTGAGGTAACATGCATTTCGTTGACCTCTTATTTTAATTTGTATGTCGTGCTGATGAGTGATCCGTCTTTGGCGGTTAATTTTTCTGATTTTTTGAAGACAATTGGTAAACTAATGGTTGTGTACCACTCAGAATTGAGTGTTACGCGTTGTTCTAATGGTACGATTGCGACATATACAGTTTTCCGGAAAATACAGGCGATCATTTGCTTGGAAGTGCTTCGTGCACGAACATTTTTATACCCTCCACCATAGGATGGGAGTATATTAACTTTGTCATTCCGTTTGTAACACATCGAAATATTGCTCTAAGACCCCATCAAGTATATATATTCTGGGTCGTGGTGAAATTCTGAGTCCGGCTGAAATTTGGTATATGGTCTCTAACAACCATGCAAAAATTGGCCCACATCGGTCCATAATTATATATAGCCCCCATATAAACCGATCCCCCGATTTGGCTTGCGGAGCCTCTAAGAGAAGCAAAATTTTATCCGATCCGGCTGAAATTCGGAACATGGTCTTAGTATATGGTCTCTAATGACCATGCAAAAATTGGTCCACATCGGTCCATAATTATATATAGCCCCCATATAAACCGATCACCAGATTTAACCTCCGGAGCCTCTTGGAAGACCAAAATTCATCTGATTCAGTTGAAATTTGGTACGTGGTGTTAATATATGGCCTCAAACAACCATGCAAAAATTGGTCGAAATCGGTCCATAATTATATATAGGTCCCATATAAACCGATCCCGAGATTTGGTTTTGGTTTCGGTCTGTAGTTATATATAACCCTCAGATAAATCGATCCCCAATCACACAAAAAATGGTCAATATAAAGTTCATAATTGTATATAGCCCCCATATAAGCATAACTTTGATATATTCCACGTATGGACTAACTCACAATTTAGAAAACGATGTTAGAAGTTTTAAGATATTACAACCCAAGTAATTCGATTGTGGATGACAGTCTTCTTCTACGCAATCCATGGTGGAGGGTACATAAGATTCGGCCTGGCCGAACTTACGGACGTATATAATACTTTTGTTTTTTTTTTTTTTTTTGATTTGTCCCATCGGGCTCATATTTTGTAGAATTTCCTTCGACCAAGACTTTTTTAGCGATTGACAAATTGTACGGGATCCAACGCGAATAAATTTTTATGACGGTCAAATGTACATGCAATATTTAATGTAAGCTGACACTAATGCCTAAGGTTATCTAAATCTCACTATAGGTCACATGACGAATTGGCAATATTAGTTGGCGCATATCAATAGTTTCGGGAACAACAACTGATTTTGGACGACCTTATGGAGTGAACTACGGACAGAGTTGCATCGCCAAAATGTGCACTAAGTTCATCACTTACTGTTGATGATTTAATCCACGTCGAAAAAAATAATCGCACGAAAATATTTCCAACTTAATTCCATTTATTTGGGCGAGATGAATCTTTGGCTGCCACACAACACAAATAGCATTCGTATGTCAAAATTTTGTCACTCTATACTCCGTGCTCGTCAATTGCGGTAGCATTTGGCTGTGGTGTAGCATAAAACGGTATGCGATCATGTGGAATTCATTAAATCAGTTTATGACTGTAGCCATCGAAGAATAGTACTCGCCGTAGACAATATCCAAACGTTTTTACGATTTCACACAATGGACCGAATAGTCTAAGTGAGCCTGAATCAAATCGGGATGCCACTTAAACCTACGATTTCGTAAATCTATATTGTTTTTGCAATCCATGAACATTCCCAAAAAATATTTAGTATATCATATTATAAATTTTATTGTATTTATCGAACGAACGAAATAACATTCTTTGCGGTTGAAGAAGCATATATTGGTCAATCGTATTTTCCCTAACCAATTAATATTTAAACTAAATTAAAACCAATTGTTTAAATATTTTCTTTTCCACTCGCCACCACAATCATAATTTTGTTACTATTTTTAATTTTTTTAATGGGATTTCCGCAAAACAAAATAGTTTTTTGTTTTATAAAATACAGTGTCATGTTTTTCTAATTAACCACACACATTTATATACTTCTCCAAAAATCTATAATACTTTTTTCATAGAGCTCATTCGTATCAAAAATCAACATGCCGCCAAAAACACAAAATCTTATACAATGTGCAAAAACATTTCATTTCTTTTCATATTTTTTATTTATTCCCCTGCAAATAAATTTCCATTCAAATAAAGATTTTGTTGATGTTTTATTTTCGTTTATGGCCATTGTTAAGTTTCAAAAAAGAGAAAGTATATTTAACAACAATACACAAATTGAAGCAAATCTGATGAAAAGAAAAACAAAAGCCAAAAAAGCAAAGTGGAAAAAAATCTACGACAGCTCCGAGATCAACATAAATGAGAAACAAATGGATTTTAAATAAGACACCTAAAAGGTGATGTATCAAAAAATGTTTTCTTTTTTATGCCAAAATATTTGACCCATCAGGAATTTATGATGATTTTTATTGGCAATATGAAGATAATATTTGGTACAAAAGAGTGTTGTCACATAGATCGATGGCAGATTGTTCAATGCGATTATTAGTATTTTAACAATCGTGAACTAATTATGTGGCTATTATAATTGTGTTGTATTGTTAATTTAATTTGATACCTTTCAGATTTATGTCGACCGATTGGTTTACCATTAAACGCAGCAGCAATTAAGACATTCGTAAAATATAATTTCTTCTACAGTCAATGGAGATGACTACAAACTTTACCGCAGAATAGGAGTATATAATGTTTTAGGTGTTATACTAGGTTCAGCTGTGTTTGACCAGCAATTATGGCTGGAATAACAAACACGCACAGGTCCGAATGCTATAGTCAGCATTCCCAACCAACTTTACAATCAAATTGTGGACCCACAATTGAATTGTTGTTGTAGTACCTGGGAATTGATATATGAAACATATAAAGGAAGATTAAAAATACAAAAAATATTCAATCAAAAATCTAATTGGTTCAAGGTAGCCACCGTGGTGCAATGGTTAGCATGCCCGCATTGTATACAATGCGGTCGTGAGTTCGATTCCTGCTTCAAACCTAACACCAAAAAGTTTTCCAGCTGTGGATTATTCCACCTCAGTAATGTTGGTGACATTTCTGAGTGTTTCAAAGCTTCTCTAAGTGGTTTCACTGTAATGTGGAACGCCGTTCGGACTCGGCTATAAAAAGGAGGCCTTTAGCTGATGGCCTCAGTTGCCAATGCTTTTTTTATATCTTTATACTAATATTATATTTACTATAAATTTAGTATCAACTATAAATAAATAAATAAATAAAAGGTGGTCTTTTGTCATTGAGCTTAAAATGGAATCGGGCAGCACTCGGTGATAAGAGAGAAGTTCACCACTGTGGTATCTCAAAGGACTAAACAGTCTAAGTGAGCCTGATACATCGGGCTGCCACCTAACCTCACCTAATTGGTTCAACAAAATTTTTTAATTGAAACAAAAATCAATCACAACAAATAATTATGTCCGTGAAAATAAAGTTAACTTTAAAATTTATGATAACATTGTCTTAACGTTAACAGAGCGTTAACAGAGCTCTGCTAAGTGCTTAACAGAGAAAAAATAAAGTTAACTTTAAAAAGAACAAATAGTTAAAATAAAAAAACGATCATTGTGCCAAAACTATAGAGGGGGCAGTATACACCCATATACCAAATTGTAGGGCACGATGAGTAGAATCTGAATCCGGGGGCAGTATACACCCATATACCAAATTGAAAATATCTCGAATTCTGGCAATGAACTTTAAGAAATTATTTCGGATTCAGATTCTACTCATCGTGCCCTACAATTTGGTATATGGGTGTATACTGCCCCCTCTATAGTTTTGGCACAGTGGTCACATTTGTTTTTAACTTTAACTCAATCGCAACTTAAAGTGAAAATATCTCGAATTCTGGCAATGAACTTTATGAAATTATTTCGGATTTAGATTCTACTCATCGTGCCCTACAATTTGGTATATGGGTGTATACTGCCCCCTCTATAGTTTTGGCACAGTGGTCACATTTGTTTTTAACTTTAACTCAATCGCAACTTAAAGTGAAAATATCTCGAATTCTGGCAATGAACTTTATGAAATTATTTCGGATTCAGATTCTACTCATCGTGCCCTACAATTTGGTATATGGGTGTATACTGCCCCCTCTATAGTTTTGGCACAGTGGTCACATTTGTTTTTAACTTTAACTCAATCGCAACTTAAAGTGAAAATATCTCGAATTCTGGCAATGAACTTTATGAAATTATTTCGGATTCAGATTCTACTCATCGTGCCCTACAATTTGGTATATGGGTGTATACTGCCCCCTCTATAGTTTTGGCACAATGATCGTTTTTTTATTTTAACTATTTGTTCTTTTTAAAGTTAACTTTATTTTTTCTCTGTTAAGCACTTAGCAGAGCTCTGTTAACGCTCTGTTAACGTTAAGACAATGTTATCATAAATTTTAAAGTTAACTTTATTTTCACGGACATCAAATAATTGTACCAATTATTTTTTTAATTGACTTTGGTGATTGATACTATCATTTCTTTGATTGAAGTCATTTCAACTAAAAATTGCTTGGATCAATTAATGCTGTGATTGCAGACAAACTTTATTTTTTTTGTGTGTGATGTTGGTCCTCCACCCGGGAGAACGCTGCACCTATAAGAAGATATTGTTTTATAAACCGCTGCCGTGTGTGCGGCCTCCAATGCCTTCCTTATTCCCTCATCATATTTATCGTCTATCAGATGGTTTATTGAGTGTTGGTATTTTCTGAAGTCAAACCGGATAGTTTTGGATATGGCGCGTTTACCCCTCTGCTCTTTATCAGGTGTTGATACAGGAGGAGGCCGCAGTTTTGCATTTTGGATTCATGCTGCAGATGCAGCTGTGGTCTCTTGGAGTGACATCCAGTGGCAATCCGCAACACAGTCGTCTCCTTCTGTTTCTCCCAAGTACTACCACACAATGCCTTCAGGATCTTGTTTATACTACGAAAGTTTTTAGCAACCATTACCGAAAATGGTTACTGAGGATTAGGAGCAGAAATTCCTGCTAAGAATGAAATCCCCAAGTAGGGCGATAGTCATTAATCGTCACCGCAAGCTCCTCGATGTCTCTACATAATATAAGTAGTGGAATAGTCATCCGCTTAGGTTATCAGATGGAAATCTGGTGGTGGACGAGGAGTTCCTGTCACTTAAAAGTTGAAAGAGAAGGGGAGAAGTATCCCATTTTGAGGTGCGCCTTGTTTGTATTCCTTCTCTAAATTCCATATAAGACTGTCTACCAGCCAGTGATTGCAGACAAAAAATATTTTTTTCTGTGTGGTGTTGGTCCTTCACCCAAGAGAACGCTGGGTGGAGGTTGAAGACAATTAAAAATTGCTTGTATCAATTAATTCTGTGATTGCAGACAAAAAATATTGTTTTCTGTGTGGTGTTGGTCCTCCACCCAGTAGAACGCTGCACCTGTATGAAGATATTGTTTTATAAACCGCTGCCGTGTGTGCGGTCTCTAATGCCTTCCTTATTCCCTCATCATATTTATCGTCTATCAGAAGGAGTAGTTATTTTCTGAAGTCAAACCGGATAGTTTTGGATAATGCCTTCTTGGATATGGCGCGTTTACCCCTCTGCTCTTTATCAAGTGTTGATGCACGAGGAAGTCGCATTTTTACATTTTGGACTCATGCTGCAGATGGTGCTCTGGTCTCTTGGAGTGACATCCAGTGGCAATCCGCAACACAGTCGTCTCCTTCTGTTTCGCCCAAGTACTACCAGACAATGCCTTCAAGAGCTACTACTATTATACTACGAAAGTTTTTAGCAACCATTACCGCATGCTTTCCAAAAGGGAAAGGGGATCTTCCATGTGTGGAAGATCTGGTCAAGAACCTGGTTCACGACGTGAAAATGGTTACTGACGATTAGAAGCAGAAATTCCTGCTCTACATAATGTAAGCGTGTTTTTCCAAAATTCGTTGCTCACGCACACTCACGAAGATACTATTTTCGCGACTCACGCACGACATTTGTTTGGTTAATCACGCTCACGCACACTCACGCCGTTACCGTCAGCGTGACTCACGCGTGAGTCAAGAAAATTTTCGTGAGTCACGACAATTTTGTGTCACGTGCACACCTCTAATTCCTTCTCTAAATTCCATATAAGACTGTCTACCAGCCAAATAGTTCGCCATTAACATTATTAAGGAGGAAGGGTTCCATTATCTCTTAGGAGTGTGGCGTGGTTCACTGTATCTAATGCTTTAGACAGATCAAATGTTACGAGAATCAAACATAAGAGTGGGTTTGCTCAGAAGGCCAACATCTTAAGGTGGTATTACTCACGTTATTTGCCATACTTCACCTTTTCAGGAGCTCGTTGCCGAAGATTTTCGATTGGCGAAAGCGTGGTATTTTTTACAGCCTTCAAGATGTATGGTGATATTGATCTTCTAGTTTAGCTCTCTAAATGGAGATTGCCGCAGGCAAAGTAGTCCCTAAGAGTTCAGACTGAATTGTTGATCCTTACTCCAAGCTAACGTGACTATAAAAAAGTCGCAAAGGTTATCAAGTGGATATCTGGTGGGCGAGCCCTTGGTTAATGCGTGTCCCAACGGTAGTCAAGGGCCACATGACTCACGTTTTCTTTTCGGTTAATTTTCCCAATCTATTTGATTCACGCCAGATAATTCTAGACACTTCCTATCCGAATCAGAGATTCCCTCGATCTGTCTGTCTACAGGTCAAACACTGAAATATTCAATAAAATGCAACGCTCAACATTTGTTACTTCAACATACATCTTGTACTACAACAATTTCACCCATATATCTTTAATAGTATTGGTATTTTCCAATGAATGAATCTATTTTTGCATAACTATGATGCTAACTCACATTGCTTTATATAAACTTTACAATAGTTGATAAATAGTTTCTATAAAGAAATTTCAAAAAGAAAGAAAAGTGAAAAATATTTACAAGAAACTCGATTGATGTTGAAGCAAACTTTACAGTAGACAAAGCAAGGGTGTAGACTATGTCCTATAGTTCCAGTAAAAAGATTCTTATTCGGGCAATTGACAATTTGAAGTTGTAAAAGTGGTCCTTTTTGTTAGCAAAACGATTTGAAAGTTTTTCGATTGTGGCTGGGCGAATCTCAAACACTTAACGAAAATAAACAAAAATTATTGAAATTGGTTATTTACTTTTTTCTACATTATGATGATGCCAACTAAGAATATTCCATACAATAACAATTATTTATGCTCATTTCAGGTTAAATCACAATAAAAAACACTACGAAAAATGTTAACCGCAATCAAGAACTTATGGTTTATATATTTACTGCTACCAATTGCTTTATATGATGTAAATAATATCCCATGGTAATAAAAACGTTAACACCAAATTGATGATAATGTTTTACTGTCAAGTTGAGGAGCTCGGATCTCATAAAGTTGAAGAACTATGCAGGCTATATGTAATGCTGCAAAATCAGCAAATTTATAGTCTTTGAGTGATGACAACAAGAAACTCGATGAACTGAAAGAAATGGTGAAATCCTAAAAAACAAGAAGAGCAAAATGAACTTTTATAGCTTTGTCTGAGACAGCAGATGTTAATCGTTTGATGTGTTTTGCATATAAAATATTTTATGTGGCCACTGTATAGACCTTCATATACGTCTTGTAGCAATAGCGTCTGTACAAAATGTCCCAATTTTTTATTGATGTTTTTCTTTGTCAAGAATTGAATGGACAATAACAAAGTTATTATTTAAATATTGAATTGAAGATTATTTTATTACTATTAAGGAAAAATGAAGTGTTTCTACAAGTTGATATAGGAGAAGTGCTACTACCAAATTAAAACCTTTTTCGAGGGTTTGGAGTAGAGTTTCAAACGGGCTTGGTAAATTTGCAATATATTCCTCTCTAACACAGAAGACTTCAGTTTTCTATAAAGATAAAGATTTGACAAAATTTTCTATATAAATAAAATTTTAACAAAATTTTCTATAGAAATAAAAATTTGAGAAAATTTTCTATAAACATAGATTTTTTTATTTGGGGAGAAAATAGAAATAAAATTTTGACAAAATTTTCTATAGAAATAAAATGTTGACAAAATTTTTTATAGAAATAAATTGTTGACAAAATTTTCTATCGAAATAAAATTTTGACAAAATTTTCTATAGAAATCAAATATTGACAAAATTTTCTATAGAAATAAAATTTTGACAAAATATTCTATAGAAATAAAATTTTGACAAAATTTTCTATAGAAATTTTTTCGGAGGGTTCAAGTGTGGTTTTTGTTGGGTTTAATAAACTGCCTGAATTTATTCTGATAATTGGTTGATAGTTTTGCTGCAAGTAGAGGATGCTGATGAGGAATGTGGTAATTCCGAAACGTGCGTCCATCCAACCATCTTGCAGTCTATAGGGCTTTGCCCAAATAAATTTGACAAACATTCTTTTCCTCTGTTGGTTAAGCTACTCTTGTAGTTTAGTCAATGTATGGTTTTAAGCTGAAATAAAAAAACAACAACAATGCTTAAAGAACAAAACCAACAATAACAAAACAAAACAAATGGAAAAAGAAGAGGAGGCACGCTCAAAATAAACCCAGCCATGTGAATTCAAATCGATGATTTGACAGTGGCATAGGAAAAGAGATATGTTTGTTTCGAGTTTATTTCGGCATAAGCCGGCTATCAATGTAAAACCTTTTTTCGGAGGGTTCAAGTGTGGTTTTTGTTGGGTTTAATAAACTGCCTGAATTTATTCTGATAATTGGTTGATAGTTTTGCTGCAAGTAGAGGATGCTGATGAGGAATGTGGTAATTCCGAAACGTGCGTCCATCCAACCATCTTGCAGTCTATAGGGCTTTGCCCAAATAAATTTGACAAACATTCTTTTCCTCTGTTGGTTAAGCTACTCTTGTAGTTTAGTCAATGTATGGTTTTAAGCTGAAATAAAAAAACAACAACAATGCTTAAAGAACAAAACCAACAATAACAAAACAAAACAAATGGAAAAAGAAGAGGAGGCACGCTCAAAATAAACCCAGCCATGTGAATTCAAATCGATGATTTGACAGTGGCATAGGAAAAGAGATATGTTTGTTTCGAGTTTATTTCGGCATAAGCCGGCTATCAATGTAAAACCTTTTTTCGGAGGGTTCAAGTGTGGTTTTTGTTGGGTTTAATAAACTGCCTGAATTTATTCTGATAATTGGTTGATAGTTTTGCTGCAAGTAGAGGATGCTGATGAGGAATGTGGTAATTCCGAAACGTGCGTCCATCCAACCATCTTGCAGTCTATAGGGCTTTGCCCAAATAAATTTGACAAACATTCTTTTCCTCTGTTGGTTAAGCTACTCTTGTAGTTTAGTCAATGTATGGTTTTAAGCTGAAATAAAAAAACAACAACATAGAAATAAAATTTTGACAAAATTTTCTAAAGAAATAAAATTTTGACAAAATTTTCTAAAGAAATAAAATTTTGACAAAATTTTCTAAAGAAATACAATTTTGACAAAATTTTCTATAGAAGTAAAATTTTGACAAAATTTTCTATAGAAATAAAATTTTGACAAAATTTTCTATAGAAATAAAATTTGGACAAAATTTTATATAGAAATAAAATTTGGACAAAATTTTCCATAGCGATAAAATTTTCTATAGAAATAAATTTTTGACAAAATTTTCTATAGCAACAAAATTTTGGCAAAATTTTTAATATAAATAAAATTTTGACAAAATTTTCTATAAAAATAAAATTTTGACAAAATTTTCTAAAGAAATACAATTTTGACAAAATTTTCTATACAAATAAAATTTTGACAAAATTTTCTATAAAACAAAATTTTAACAAAATTTTCTATGGCAATAAAATTTTGACAAAATTTTCTATAAAAATAAACGATTGGACAAAATTTTCTATACAAATAAAATTTGGACAAAATTTTCTATAGCAATAAAATTTTGACAAAATTTTCTATAGCAATAAAATTTTGACAAAATTTTCTATAGAAATAAAATTTTGACAAAATATCCGATAGAAATAAAATTTTGCCAAAATTTTCAACAGAAATAAAATTTTGACAAAGTTTTCTATTGAAATAACATTTTGACAATGTTTTCTATAGAAATAAAATTTTGACAAAATTTTCTATAGAAATAAAATTTTGACAACATTTTCTATAGAAATAAAATTTTGACAAAATTCTCTATAGAAATAAAATTTGGACAAAATTTTCTATAACGATAAAATTTTCTATAGAAATAAATTTTTGACAAAAATATCTATAAAAACAAAATTTTGACAAAATTTTCTATAGCAACAAAATTTTGACAAAATTTTCTATAGAAATAAAATTTTGAAAAAAAAAAATCTTTAGAAATAAAATTTTGACAAAATTTTCTATAGAAATAAAATTTGGACAAAATTTTCCATAGCGATAAAATTTTCTATAGAAATAAATTTTTGACAAAATTTTCTATACAAATAAAATTTGGACTAACTTTTCTATACAAATAAAATTTGGACAAAATTTTCTATTGCAATAAAATTTTGACAAAATTTTCTATACAAATAAAATTTGGACGAAATTTTCTATACAAATAAAATTTGTACAAAATTTTCTATAAAATAAAATTTTGACAAAATTTTTTTATAGAAATAAAATTTTGACAAAATTTTCTATAAAAATAAAATTTTGACAAAATTTTCTAAAGAAACAAAATTTTGAGAAAATTTTCTATAGAAATAAAATTGTGACAAAATTTTATATAGAAAAACAATTTTGACAAAATTTTCTATAGAAATAAAATTTTGACAAAACATTTTGACAAAATTTTCTATAGAAAAACAATTTTGACAAAATTTTCTATAGAAATAAAATTTTGACAAAATTTTCTACAGAAATAAAATTTGGATAAAATTTTCTATAGCGATTTAATCTTCTATAGAAATAAATTTTTGACAAAATTTTCTATAGCAACAAAATTTGGACAAAATTTTCTGTAGAAATAAATTTTTGACAAAATTTTCTATAGCAACAAAATTTTGACAAAACTTTCTATAGAAATAAAATTTTGACAAAATTTTCTATAGAAATAAAATTTTGACAAAATTTTCTATAGAAATAAAATTTTGACAAAATTTTCTATAGAAATAAAATTTTGACAAAATTTTCTATAGAAATAAAATTTTGACAAAATTTTCTATAGAAATAAAATTTTGACAAAATTTTCTATAGAAACAAAATTTTGACAAAATTTTCTATAGAAATAAAATTTTGACAAAATTTTCTATAGAAATAAAATTTTGACAAAATTTTTTATAGCGATAAAATTTTCTATAGAAATGAATTTTTGACAACATTTTCTATAGCAAAAAAATTTTTGACAAAGTTTTCTATAGAAATAATATTTGGACAAAATTTTCTATAGAAATAAAATTTTGACAAAATGTTCTATAGAAATAAAAATTTGACAAAATTCTCTATACAAATAAAATTTTAAAAAAAAATTTCTATACAAATAAAATTTTAACAAAATTTTCTATAGCAATAAAATTTTGACAAAATTTTCTATAAAAATAAACTTTTGGACAAAATTTTCTATACAAATAAAATTTGGACAAAATTGTCTATAGAAATAAAATTTTGACAAAATTTTGTATAGAAATAAAATTTTGACACATTTTCTATAGAAATAAAATTTTGGCAAAATTTTCTATAGAAATAAAATTTTAACAAAATTTTCTATAGAAATAAAATTTTGGCAAGATTTTTGATAGAAATAAAATTTTGGCAAGATTTTTGATAGAAATAAAATTTTGGCAAAGTTTTCTATAGACATAAATTATTGACAAAATTTTCTATAGAAATAAAATTTCTACAAAATATTCTATAGAAATAAGATATTGACAAAATATTCTATAGAAATAAATTTTGACAAAATGTTCTATATCAACAACATTTTGAGAAAATTTTCTATACAAAAAAAATGTAGACAAAATTTTCTATAGAAGTAAAATGTTGACAAAATTTTCTATAGAAATATAATTTTGACAAAATTTTCTATAGAAATAAAATTTCTACAAAATTTTCTATAGAAATAAGATATTGACAAAGTTTTCTATAGAAATAAAATTTGTCCAAATTTTCTACAGAAATAAAATTGTCCAAATTTTCTATAGAAATAAAATTTTGGCAACATTTTCTATAGAAATAAAATTTTAACAAAATTTTCTATAGAAATAAAATTTTGGCAATATTTTTGATAGAAATAAAATTTTGACAAAATTTTCTATAGAAATAAAATTTTGACAAAATATTCAATAGATATAAAATTTTTAACAAAATTTTCTACAAAAATAAAATTTTGACAAAGTTTTCTATAGAAATAAATTTGTGACAAAATTTTCTATAGAAATAAAATGTTGACAAAATTTTCTATAGAAATAAAATTTCTACAACATTTTCTATAGAAATAAGATTTTGACAAAATTTTCTACAGAAATAAAATTTTGACAAAATTTTCTATAGAAATAAAATTTGTCCAAATTTTCTATAGAAATAAAATTTGTCCAAATTTTCTATAGAAATAAAAATATGACAAAATTCTCTATACGAATAAAATTTGGACAAAATTTTCTATAGCACTAACATTTTGACAAAATTTTCTATAGAAATAAGATTTTGACAAAATTTTCTATATAAATAAATTTTTGACAAAATTTTCTATAGATATAAAATTTTGACAAAATTTTCTGTAGAAATAGAATTTCTACAAAATTTTCTATAGAAATAAGATTTTGACAAAATTTTCTATAGAAATAAAATTTTGACAAAATTTTCTATAGAAATAAAATTTCTACAAAATTTTCTATAAATATAAGATTTTGACAAAATTTTCTATAGAAATAAAATGTTGACAAAATTTTCTATAGAAATAAAATTTGTCCAAATTAAACAAATAACAATTTGACAAAGTTCTCTATACAAACAAAATTTGGACAAAATTTTCTATAGCACTAAAATTTTGACAAAATTTTCTATAGAAATAAGATTTTGACAAAATATATATAGAAATAAAATTTGGACAAAATTTTCTATACAAATAAAATTTTGACAAAATTTTCTATTCCAATAAAATTGTGACATAATTTTCTATACAAATAAAATTTGGACAAAATTTTTTATACAAATAAAATTTTGACAAAATTTTCTATAAAAATAATATTTGGAAAAAATTTTCTATACAAATAAAATTTAGACAAAATTTTCTATACAAATAAACTTTTAACAGGTTTTTTTTTATAGAAATAAAATTTTGACAAAATTTTCTATAGAAATTAAATTTCTACAAAATTTTCTATAGAAATAAGATTTTGACAAAATTTTCTATAGAAATAAAATTTTAACAAAATTTTCTATAGAAATAAAATTTCTTCAAAATTTTCTATAGAAATAAAATTTTTACAAAATAATATATTATAAACAGTAGATCCTTCTGTGTCCATGATTTGATAAACTACGAACTATTACCATTGCAAACTTATGTCTAGACAGTATCGACTTGTTACATTTAATTCCATTTTTGGCCAACATCAAGAAGCCAAGTTAAATGGTAATAATAAAAAAATGAGACAATAGAGACAATGAAATGGTCATCATTAATAACGAACATGGGAAAAGGCAACATGGCCACTGCAACCGCAAAGTACCACAATGAGAAAGAAGTGAATGTAGTACCACCTTCCCTACAAAACTTCTTTACTTTAAGTAATTGGAACACTGGGATATTTTGCTCTGTTCGTATCTATTTGACTTTATTGCTACTATTGTAGGGAGAAATTAAATTAAAAAAGTGAAAAAATCAAGGACCCCAAACAATAAATTTCCTTTCAATTGGAATTTAACTCAAACTTCGCCTCGATGGTTCGTCGTCGTCGCCCCCCTTCTTGATGTGGTGTAGTACCCATCACACGACTACAAGAAGTCTGGCAAATGTGTAGTAATGCTGGTCTACTTTTATTTTTGTTGCAGCAACAAAAGTTCAGATTGTGACCTTGAACTTGGTTTAACTTGGCTTTTGCCTAGGGGTGTTGGGAACACACAAATTGATATTACTTTGTTGCCTTAAAGCCAAGTGGCTGTGCGGAATGTATTCAAGGGACAAGTTAAGGGATTTACACCAATGCAATGGCATAATATTTATTCAGGCAACTCCCTTGGAACCATAATAGTTCATTCTTTTCTTTTATTTCATATTGTATATGTACGGGCAAGAGAGAACTGTGAACGATGAGAGGGATTCCCTGTTGAAAAATGGCCAATTTCCCTCAGATGTGTTGGCTTCATTGCCAGCTGGTGGAGAATATCACAGAAATGGAAAGTGTTTTATCATTACAGAGCATCTTTAATGAATAACTAAGTAGATTTTTGTCTCGTCGTCTACATAGAGGAAGATTTTAGGAATACACTTTTTTGTATAAAAATAAAAGGGTGATTTTTTAAGAGCTGTAGGGAAATATTTCCAAAAAAAAAAAACACAAAATATGTTGGAAAAGTAGTAAGTATAAAATGTTTACCTATTTCGCCTCTCTATACGTATATTGCTGCTCGTGCTGCATGGCAAGAGACACCGTCTTGTTGAAACCACATGTGATGCAAGTCAAGCTCTTGAGCTTTAGACAAAAAAAAAAAAATAAGTTGATGATATACAACTCATGGTAGCGCTCAGCGTTGAAAGCTACTTTACGATTCGCATCATCTTTGAAGAGGATAATCAAAAAAATGTTTACTTGGATCCAAAGATTTTGACCATCCTTTAAGGAATTTGGTATTTATTCGATCCAAAGATGCAGATTCTTTAAAATAAGGACATTTTTTAGGGCGCTATCTAGTTTAAATCTAGGCTCTACAAAATTAATTAATTCTCGATTTGGGATATATATATATATATATATATATATATATATATATATATATATATATATATATATATATATATATATATACATATATATATATATATATATATATATATATATATATATATATATATATATATATATATATATATATATATATATATATATATATATATATATATATATATATATATATATATATATATATATATATATATATATATATATATATTCTGGGTCGTGGTGAAATTCTGACTCATGACTGACTCCGTCCGTCTGTTGAAATCACGCTATCTTCCGAATGAAACAAGCTATCGACTTGAAACTTGGCACAAGTAGTTGTTATTGATGTAGGTCGGGTGGTTTCGGACCACTTTTACGTATAGCCCCCATATAAACCGACGCTCAGATTTGGCTTGCGGAGCCTTTTGGAGGAGCAAAATTCTTCCGATCCGGTTGAAATTTGGTACATGGTGTTAGTATATGGTCTCTCACAACCATACAAAAATTGGTACAAATCGGTCCATAATTATATATAGCCCCCATATAAACCGATCCCTAGATTTGGCTTGCGAAGCCTCTGAGAGAAGCAAATTTCTTCCGATGCTGCTGAAATTTGGTACATGGTGTTAGTATATGGTCTTTAATAAACATGCTAAAATTGGTCCAAATCGGTCCATAATTATATATAGCCCCCATATAAACCAATACCCAGATTTGGCTTGCGGAGCCTCTAAGAGAAGCAAATTTCATCCGATCCGGCTGAAATTTGGTACGTGATGTTAGTATATGGCCTCTAACAACCTTGCGAAAATTGGTCCATATCCCCCACCATAAACCGATCCTCAGATATGACCTCCGGAGCCTCTTGGAGGAGCAAAATTCATCCGGTCCGGTTGAAGTTTGGTGCGTGGTGTTAGGTTAGGTTAGGTGGCAGCCCGAAGTATCAGGCTCACTTAGACTACTCAGTCCATTGTGATACCACATTGTTGAACTTCCCTCTTATCACTGAATGCTGCCCTATTCGATGTTAAGCTCAATGACAAGGGACCTCCTTTTTATAGCCGAGTCCGAACGGTATTCCACATTGTGGTGAAACCCCTTAGAGAAGCTTTGAAACCCTCAGAAATATCACCAGCATTACTGGGATAATCCACCGCTGAAAAACTTTTTGTGGTTCGGTCGAAGCAGTAATCGGACCCACGACCTTGTGTATGCAAGGCGGACATGCTAACCATTGCACCACGGTGGCTTCCGTGGTGCAATGGTTAGCATGCCCGTGGTGTTAGTTTTTTTTTTTTTTTTTTTTTTTTTTTTTTTTTTTTTCGTGTATTCATATTTTAATTTAGCCTCAGCGCCTATCGGCTATTTAGAGGCTCGTTGGCAACAAAATATAATAACGAAACAAGAGAAAAAAAAATAAATTTAATACAACATTATAAGAATAAATACAATGCTATTAAATGATCTTCATTACATGTTATATGTTAAACGAGGAGTTCATCAATAGAGTTATAAAGAAATGTTTTCACCCTTGATTTGAAAAGAGAGAAACATGTTAATGATTTTATCTCATTGGGCAAATTGTTAAAATTTATTGAGCCCGCGTATTCAATTCTTTGCTTTGTCGTTTCTGTTCTACAAAACGGAATTCTCAGCTCATTAGCACCACGAGTATTGAATGGATTATGGTTCCTAACAAATGTAATAGTATGGTGACCAATGGAGTGTAAGCTTTTATACACATAAAGATACAATTGAAGACAATAACTTCCATATATGGGAAGCATATTTGGGAAAATATCCCGATACAGTTTCAATGTCGGATATCTCATTGGTAAGTTACCTACCGCTTTCAGCGCTTTATTCTGCAATATTTGAAGCCCTTTAAGATCTGAACTTTTGCAACATGCATATACTATGCTCAAATAATTGCAGTGACTTTGAATCAACGCCTGGTATAAAAGAAGTTTCGTCCTTTGATCAAATTTTTTTCTAAATTTGTATAAAACACCAACAGCAGGTGCTATTCTAGATTTCACATATCTAATATGCTGATCCCAACCAAGATTACTCTGCAAATGTAGTCCTAAATACCTTAAGGAATCTACTTCCATTATTTCCTTCCCATCGACATATATGCTAAACTCGTTGAGAAATCGCGTGCGTGGTTTAAAGCGTATCAACTTAGTCTTAAGCGGGTTTACAAATAATTTATTAATACGAGCATATTCCAAGATCAATGACGAGTCACGTTCGATATAGGGCTTAACCGCACCTTCAAATTTATAGGGATATAAAAGACAAATATCGTCGGCATATATAAACAATCTACCGGTTAACTCCAAATTTCCTAAATCGTTTATGTATAAGAGAAACAGTAGTGGACCTAATACACTGCCCTGGGGAACACCATACCTCAATAATGCAGTGTCACTCTTTTCATTACCAATTTGCACAAACTGCGTCCTATTTTCCAAATAACTTTTTAACAATAGAAGTTCCCTACCTCGAACACCATAACACTCCAGTTTAGCTAACAATATATCATGATCAATAAGATCAAATGCCTTACTAAGGTCATAAAATACGCCACCTACCCCACAATTTCCCTCATCCAAACTTTTACATATAAAATTCTGAACATTTAGTACGGCTTCTTCCGTACCGCATCCTCTTCGGAACCCAAACTGGTAATCGTAAAGAATCTTCTTCTCAATGAGATACTCAAAAATGTTATCGTATATTAATCTCTCAAAGATATTATTTATAATTGGCAATACTGAAACAGGCCGAAATTTGTCAACACTGGATGAGGTTTTCACCTTCGGGATTGGAATAATTTTGTGGATTTTCAAAATTCCAGGATATATACCTGTATCCACCATGTCGTTAAAAATCCTAACCAAAAATGGTACCAAAATACCACAACAACATGTAACAACTTTGGCTGATATATTATCATGGCCACTGCTCTTCCCCGATACTAAACCCAAGATCAAATTATGTATACGCTCATTCGTAGCATACGGAAATCGAACCAAATCTCTGCAAAATCTTAATGTACCAAAGGAATTATAAGTATCAGTCGGAGAATAATCAATATTTCGCTTCAATTCATTTACAGAATCCAAAAAGTAAGAGTTGAATAAATTAGCTTTGGAAACATTGTTCTCAATTACCTCACCGTTAGAATCTGTTAACGTAATTTCGCGATTAGGTTCCCTGCCTAAGGTCTTATTCAAAAACTGCCAAGTCTTCCTCGTATCGTGTTGGATTTCCGACAAATTGTCGGTATAATAATTATTTGTAGATTCACGAAAAGCCTTCTTAATAATTTTACTCAGCCTTTTGAGCCTTTCAGAAATGTCTCTATCTGAAGGTCTCTTTCGTCTCATTCCCAATAAACGACTCTTTAACAAAAATAGTTTCCTCAGGTTTCCATTAACCCATGGAGCAATATTACGTCCCTCGCCAGAATTCCTAATGATCCGAGTTGTACATTCATCTACAGAGCTTCGAATACACCCTACTAAGTTCGAGGTATCAACTGATGAATCGCCCGTATGACGATAATCTAATAATTTCTGACTCATACACTCTCTAAGCTTAGTTTATGGTCTCTAACAACCATGCAAAAAGTGGTTCATATCGGTCCATATAATTATAGCCCCCATATAAACCGATCCCCAGATTTGTACTCCACAGCCTCTTGGAGGAGTAAAATTCATCCGATCCAGTTGAAATTTGGTACATGGTGTTAGTATATGGTCTCTAACAACCATGCAAAAATTGGTCTATAATTATATATAGCCCCCATAACATATAAACCGATCCCCAGATATGACCTCCGGAGCCTCTTGGAGGAGCAAAATTCATCCTATTCGGTTGAAATTTGGTACATTGCACTAGTACATGGCCGCTAACAGCAATGCAACAATTGGTCCATATCGGTCTATGATTATATATGGCCGATCGCCAATCAGACAAAAATTGGTCCATATCGCCAAAATAATCTACCAAAATTTTATTTCTAGAGAAAATCTTGTCTGAATTTTATTTCTATAGAAAATTTTTATGAAACTTAATTATATACGCCTTTTTTTAATATATACCCCGTATGGACTATCTTACAATTTAGAAGTGTTACCGCAACCCATGTAATTCGATTGTGGATGACAGTCTTTAGCAGAAGTTTCTACGCAATCCATGGTGGAGGGTACATAAGATTCGGTCTGGCCGAACTTACGGCTGTATACACTTGTTTTTTTCTGATTCAATCACAAAATTAATTGCTCCAATCAATTTTTTAATTGAAATGTCTTCAATCACGAAAATGATAGTATCAATTACTGTTTTAATTGGACATTAAAAAAATGCTTGATTAAAAATTAATTGATTTCATTAGCAAATTTCAATTAATTTTTTTGATTGATTCAATTACAAATTTAATTGATATTGATTGGAAAACTCTATTAATTTTTTCATTAAAAACATAACTATTTTCAATTACTTTCATAAAGGATTTTGTGTTTTTAGTTTTGATTAAAAATTTGATTGGTTGAAATAAATTTTTAATTAAAAATTTAAAAAATTCCATCACTTTTTTAACTGACATAGTCTTCCGAGTTTGAGTTTTTTACGAGTTTTTTAAATAACTTAATGTTAATGTAAATTAATTCATTACTTGAAAACATTTTTCAACTTCAATCAACCTTTTAATTTGAAATATTTTGGTGATATTTTTCTGTATAAAAAATTCCACATACTCCAAAGTAAAAAATATTTTTCATAATTGAAAAAAAAGGCCTTTTATCTTTAATTCAAAGACTCAATAACTCATTTAATTTAAGGAATATTTCTTTAAGTCAACAAGGTTGTATTTTTACTGAACAGAATTTTTCTATAAAGAAGTAGATCTTGCCCAACTGACCACTCGTTTTTATAACAAAGTTCAAACATTTGCAAGCCTTATTTGTTTGTGAAACGTTTAACTAAACTGAAGATATTGAAGTTGAAACAAAACACGAAAGGTGCGTCAGCTGTTTAAATCAGTGTTGCCAAACAGATAATATCTAAAAAAGCAACCTTTAATTAGATTTTCCTTAGTGCAATATTTCCGAATAAAATGTTCAATTATTTTTTTTTAATTGAAAAATATTCTGTATTTAATTAAACTGTTAATGGGCACAATTAATATTTTAATTGAGTTTATTTTTTAATTCGATTAAAATATTAATTGTTTTAGTTAATTTTTTTAATTGACTACGCTTTCAACTCTCATCAACGTTTTAATTGCAACTTTGTTGGCTATATTTGTTTTTTTTTTTTCTATGTACACGAATTTATCTTTTCCGCAAAATTCTTCTTGTGTACGCTTTGCTTCTTCATCTTTGTTTGGCACTTTTCATTTTCAGATTAAAATCTTGCCCAACCAACCGATGGTAACACAGAAAAGAAGCTGTTCATTATTTAAGGTTAAATGTTATCAGTATTTGCTTGGCATTTCTTGGTCGTCGATCTATTCGAAATTGTAATTTTTGCGACTGTTGCTATTTTAGCTATGGGGTTTCTTTGAATTCACATTTGAATGAATGTCTTTTCATGTTCTACTAATGAGCTTCATTTAAGATAATCGACATTATCGACAAATCCAAAATTACTGTTTAATGGGAGGGTATCTAACTAGGAAGATTTCATAAAATCTTTTTTAATAGAATTCTTTTTAAAATTTGTTTGTATTGAAAGTGGAGAGATGTGGAGAATAGAAAGTGTGAGTTAAGTTTGCATCATGCAAATTCACGTTATGAAAGCCAGCCATACACCTGCTCATTATGATAATAACGCTGTCACTTATGGAAATGCCTCTAAACTTCAAAAGTGTTGCAAGCTGCACGAATGTTAGAATTATATTGTCAAGTTTCAAGATAGGCTATACAGTAATCCCTCGATTTACTTCGTGATTAGTTTCGGAATTTGACGACGTTAATCGAATCGACGTTAACCGAATTAAAATTAGCTTATAACAGGATGGCCGGTCTAACAAAGAAAAACACGTTTTTTTGTCAAAATTCGTTTTTATTATTCAACATAGTTCCCTTCAATAGCGATATTACGATTATAACGACCTTCCAATTTTTTGATACCATTTTGGTCGTACTCCTTCGGTTTTGCCTCAAAATAGGCCTCAGTTTCGGCGATAACCTCCTCATTGCAGCCAATTTTTTTTCCCTGCGAGCATCCTTTTGAGGTCTGAGAACAAGAAAAAGTCGCTGGGGGCCAGATCTGGAGAATACGGTGGGTGGGGAAGAAATTCGAAGCCCAATTCATGAATTTTTGCCATCGTTCTCAATGACTTGTGGCACGGTGCGTGGTCTTGGTGGAACAACACTTTTTTCTTCTTCATATGGGACCGTTTTGTCGTGATTTCGACATTCAAACGCTCCAATAACGTCATATAATAGTCGCTGTTGATGGGTTTTCCCTTCTCAAGATAATCGATAAAAATTATTCCATGCGCACCCCAAAAAACAGAGGCCGTTACTTTGCCAGCGGACTTTTGAGTCTTTTCACGCTTCGGAGACGGTTCACCGGTCGCTGTCCACTCAGCCGACTGTCGATTGGACTCAGGAGTGTAGTGATGGAGCCATGTTTCATCCATTGTCACATATCGATGGAAAAACTCGGCTGTATTACGAGTTAACAGCTGCAAACACCGCTCAGAATCATCAACACGTTGTTGTTTTTGGTCAAATGTGAGCTCGCGCGACACCCATTTTGCACAGAGCTTCCGCATATCCAAATATTGATGAATGATATGTTCCATTGATATCTTTAAGGCCTTTGCTATCTCGATCAACTTCATTTTACGGTCATTCAAAATCATTTTGTGGATTTTTTTGATGTTTTCGTCGGTAACCACCTCTTTCGGGCATCCACTGCGTTCACCGTCCTCCGTGCTCATTTCACCACGCTTGAATTTTGCATACCAATCAATTATTGTTGATTTCCCTGGGCAGAGTCCGGAAACTCATTATCAAGCCAAGTTTTTGCTTCCACCGTATTTTTTCCCTTCAGAAAACAGTATTTTATCAAAACACGGAATTCCTTTTTTTCACAATAACAAAAGTTGCTTCACAAAACACGCTCTATCTCACAAAGTAATTGACTTACAGACGTCAAATTTTGACTCGAATCATTTGAAAGTTGGTACTATATAGAAATAATATGCATTTAATACTAGCGACGCCATCTATGTGTCAGACCGGGGAGTTATCAGCCAACCTGTTATAATACGATAAACTTAAAATGGTGTTTAATATTGGTAAAAAAAAAATAGTTCACGCCTAAATAAATATATGTGTATATTGTAAAATTATTTATGTTTATACTCGACTTCACGTTCTTCTTTTGTTAGAGTCTTTAAATTTCTTCGAAAATGTCAAACTTTTATAAAAACATTCTTTGGTACAAAACTGTTATTTTTGCAATAAAAAAATTATATTTTATTCAAACGCTCAGTCCATTTCGTTCATATTTTTGGAGTATATGTAAAAATAAAAGTAAAAAAGTATTTGGTGTTCGGCCGGAGCAGGAATTGAACCCACGACCCTTTGCATGCAAGGCAGACATGCTAACCACTGCTCCACTTGATCAACAAATGTATGTTTCTGATTAATAATGTTACGTTTGCATGGGCTCGTGGGCGCTGCAAACTATGCTCTATAAATGTAATTTATAACGATAATTGTCTACTGGTGACTATAACAAATACATAGCCCGGTGGATAGTGTGTTGGCTTACAAACTGTATGGTCCTCGGTTCGATTCTCCGTCCAGCCGAGGGTTGTTAAAATTTAACAAATTTATAACATTGAATAATTTCTTCAACAG
Source organism: Haematobia irritans (assembly GCF_050003625.1). Classification (NCBI taxonomy): domain Eukaryota; kingdom Metazoa; phylum Arthropoda; class Insecta; order Diptera; family Muscidae; genus Haematobia; species Haematobia irritans. Next base: position 230,676,760 of record NC_134397.1, read on the forward strand.
TGTTTGTATTGCAGAAAAAGGTGCTAAGAACTAAAAAATCTGGTGGAAGTGAGAAAGATGTGAGAGAATATGCAATTAGGCAGAAATAATTTTTTGAGCACAAACTTCTATGGGAGAAAATTCTCCCAAGCATATACTATTTTTGGGCTCAAAATGCTACCAAACACATAATATGTTCACGTAAAACAATCATAAGAATGTTTCGGCAATATCCAATAATATATGTGCTTCCTGCAAAATATGTTTGGAACATATGTTAGAGAAGAGATTTTTGTGGAGGGTGTATGAAAACCTGTTTTGATTTAAAGAACTAAATTTTAGCAACAAAAAGGTATGATCACAATTTATCATTGAAATTGAGTCAACGAAGCTCTTTCATAACGAAGCTCATTCTTTCGTTATTTTAACGATTTTTATACCCTAAACCACATAGTGGTTTGGGTATAATAAGTTTGATCGGCCAAAAAATGTGCCTACCAGAAATATTGATTTTAGATCCCATAAAATATATACCGATCGACTCAGAATCACCTCCTGAGTCGATCTAGCGCTTGGTGTCCGTCCGTCCGTCTGTTCATGTATTTGTTGTTCACAGGATTCCGGTCGCAATTATTAACCGATTTTGATGAAATTTGGTACAGGGAGTTTTTTGGGCACAAGGACGAACGCTATTGAATTTGGAAGAAATCGGATCAAATTTAGATATAGCTCCCATATGTATGTATCGCTCGATTTCGACAAATGGGGTCACGTTGCGCGTTTTTGCAAACGCATCGTCACCAAATTTGGCAAAAGGTAATCTTTTCCATCGCCCTTCAAGTCTGCAAAATTTCATCGAAATCGGTTCACTCAACACTCAACACAATTTTCACTCAACACAATTTGTAATAATTTTTACATTTTGGTGACTCTAGAGGAGGAAATTAGAAGCCGGCAAGGCTTGATCTTTAACAATGTGTGGTAAACTTTATTCCTGTAGAGAATTTTGTCAACATTTTATTTCTATAGAACAATTTGTCAAAATTGTATTTCTATAGAATTTTTTTTCAAAATATTATTTCTATAAAAAATTTTCGCAAAATTTTATTCCTGTGGAATTTTTTCTAAAAATTTTATTTCTATAGAATTTATTGTCAAAATTTTATTTCTACAGAAAAATTTCTCACAAAAATTTGTTTATAGAAACTTTTTCCAAAATTTTATTTTTATAGAAATTTAACAAAAAAGATTACTAATTTGGGTAGAATTTTACCAACTGTGGCAACCGTGGTGGTAATACAAATTTATATTCCTATATACGTTGCATATTCATGTTTTAAGATAATAAAGTACTTAGAACCATTTTTGTTTTGTATTTTTTTTTTAATTTAACGAAAAATATAGTAGGGAAAATTGTTTGGGAATGTATGGGAAAGTAGGGAACTTTTTTTGTCCTTGTAGGGTAAACCGAACATTTTCCCTGGCAACATTGACTATGAGCTATAGGCAGATTGACACAAAGCACCCATAGGCATGTTCCCCTTAATTTTCTTAAATATGCAACTGCGGTTTATCTCCCAGACCTATATGTTACCCCACAAATGCTTATGATTACTAATTCTGTAATGGTGGTTTAGGGTATGATATAGTCGGCCCCGCCCGACTTTCTACTTTACTTACTTGTTTTATATAAAACCGAACTCTTTCATTCAATTTATGAATATTTTCATTCTCTTTATAGATCTATTTATTTATTTCGTTATGTTAATAAAAATTGCATTGCCTCGATTTTAATGAAATTTTTGTGAAATCTTTGTGTTATCTTAAACAACGTGGCAATTATTATTAAGTGGCCCAACGCCAAATAAGAGTCAAACTTCGTATATTTCGCATATCAAAGACCAAGTAATATCTACGGAAATTGTCATTTAGATAATTTATTTACATAACAGTGGCATCCTAACAGAGCTTTCTTACGGCCAAGAAACTATAAGGACTGAAGGACTGACAATACAGACGACTTTATAGAGAAAATTGTGCCATGCCAAACTACTATATTCCTATTTTATCCTACCTGTCTGGGATGTCACATGAAATGTCAATAGAATTTACTGTTAATGCTTTCCAACCGTGCAAGGGCTTCCAGACCTCGATTTCATTTTTTGATCGTTTTGTGATAAAACTGAATATGGAACATTTTAGCCAACACCAAACAATTAGAATATCGCGTGTCTAATGGCTGTTTATAAAATAGTCAGCAGTTTATTTTACCATTTACATTTTTACTGTTGCATGTTTGGCTGGTGGTTGGTTGGCTATTGTAAGTTAAATTACTGAAGCGTTCTGTTTTCCACAGAATATCATTGCAGAATGTGGAAGTATTCTTAAATTCATGTTAAGGACTTTTGTATATAGCAATTTCATAATAATTTCAATACAAATATGTATTTTGTATTTATACAAAATGTTTCTGCATTTTTAAATACCTGCCATAATGAACATGTGTGCAAACTTCAATCTTTTTGTTATAGTTAAAATCTACCTATACCTATTTTTTATGATACAAATACACTCAGTTTGATAGGGATGACCCTATACTTGGTTTGGGTTAATGAAACAATTTCATATATATGGCTAAACTTTTATAATAAATTTTCTATACTAATGATAAAATCTTCTTCTTAAGAAGACAATTACACCGATTTCGTGAAAATACCAAAAATGGCAAATTTATTACCAAATTTAGTAAATCTGTGTATTTTAATAAACTGCAAGGAAAAAACGTACCCTTGAATCATAAACAAAAGAAATTGTGTCCAACACAGAAAAAAATATCACCAAAATATTTCCAATTACAAAGTTGATTAAAGTTGAAAACGTTATCAATTAAAAAATTAATTCATACAACTAACTTTTCAATTAAATTAAAAAATAAAATCAATCAAGAAAATTATTGATTTTTTTACATGTTCTTTTAAAATATTAATTATCCTAATTAATAGTTTAATTAAAACAAAATATACAATTAATAATGTAATTGAAAATTTCGTTCGGAAATAACTAGTTTCGTATTATTCTATGGTTCATTAAATTTTGACTCAAATCTTGAGCGAAAATTCAAATATAAATTTAATCGGAAAATTCATAAGAAAGTATAAACTTATGTAGAATTACAAGAAAATTATTTCATCTAAAGGCAAAATAATTATAAAAAATAAATAAAGAATAACACAATAAATAATTGATGGCCGCAATAAAAAAATTATTTGAGTTTTTCGAACAAAGTGAATTAAATTTTTAATTGTACCAATTGAAATATTAATTGAATGTGCCGAATAAATCTATTAATGTTTTTACTTCTAATTAATTCTTTGGTTAATGCTATCATTTTCATGTTTGAAGAAATTTCAATTAATCGGATCAATTAATTTCATGATTGAATCAGGAAACATTTTTTATGTGAACATTTAATTTATTATTATTAGTTTTTTCGTTGATTTTTTATGACAACAAAATTAGAGTTTCCTTTTTCAATTACCGCTACAAAAAATATTTTTTATCTTCAATCACGAAATTAATTGAACCAATTAATTTTTAATTGAAATGTCTTCAATCACAGAAATGATAGTAAGTCAATTAATAGATACAACTAATTTTTGTGATTGATTTTTGTTTCAATTAACAAATTTGTAGAATCGATTACATTTTTATTTGAATATATTTTAAAACTATTTGTAGAGTTTGTAAGGCTTGAGGTCATATTGTAATAAAACAAAATAAAATCTTAGTTTTTGTTATAGTGTTTTATTTTTATTTTCTTTCCAATATTTCGAACACTTTAACAAAAGAAGAACATTTAACACAAATTAACCAAACAAAAAGACTATTGTATTTTAAAATATTACAAAAATTAATATAAAAATTAAATTTTAAACTGGTGGTCTTGTTTTGACTTGCTCGCCACTACGTTTGATTTTACACCATTGGCGTAGCTAGGGGGGTGCTGGGGGGGGCTATGCCCCCCCCAGAATAGTTCTTGCCCCCCCCCCAGAATAATCAAAGCTACAGTTGTTTTATATTTTAATTCAAGCTTTGCGATGTGTTTAATCCAATTAAGATTGTGGCAGAGAGAGTATGTTAAGCATATTTTTTAGTATTGATATTTACATTACAACTAAAAACACGTAATAAAAACACTAAAAGGAAACTTGAGACGCACATTTTCAAAAATAGTCAATTTATAACTACGTTGATTAAAATCATGAATCGTCACATGCCCAATTTACCATCTAAAATCGTCAAAATCACGAAAAATCCACAGAGTTGGCACCGCTGCTCTCAACAGTTGCTTCGTTGTATTCTGTTCTCACAGAATTTTTAAAAACTAATCGAAGATAGACGTTTTATAATATTCAATTTATTTTTTGCCTTTTATTTAATTTTTTATTCTTAGTATTTTTTATACACGATGAATATGTTAAGTTTATGTTTTGCTTTATGATTTCTAGTCCTGTTTTAAAACACACATTTTAAATAAAATATTTTTCAAACACATACTTAAAGCAATGCTTTTATTTTTTGTTATATTAGATAATGGTAAGTTGCTATTTGATTATTTATAGCGGTGTCGTGGAACCGGCTCCCACACACAATAAAATATTTTTTGTATCAATTATATGAAATTAATTGATCTAATTAATTATACCCTTCACCACTACTGTGGTACAGGGTATAATAAGTTTGTGCATTTGTATATAACGCCAAAAAATAGTGGTCATAAACCCATCTTTTAGTATACCGATCGGGTAAGAATTAAAATCTGAGTCGATTTAGCGATGTCCGTCTGTCTGTCTGTCTGTCCGTCCGTCTGTCTGTATATGTTATTTTGTGCACAAAGTACAGCTCACAATTTAAGTCCGATCGTCCTCAAATTTGGCATAGGGCCGTTTCTTGAGACAGAGACAATTGCTATTGGTTTTGGAAAAAAATCGGTTCAGATTTAGATATAGCTGCCATATATAATTATCTACGATGTGGTCATAGTTAGCGTTTTTATCAACCGATTTTCTTGAAATACTGTACATCCAAATATTTAATGAATCTCGCAAATCTTGCAAAATATCAGCCAAATCGGTTCAGATTTAGATATAGCTACCATATATATCTTTCGTCCGATTTAGACTCATATGACCACAGAGCCCAAAGTTTACTACCGATCTTCATGAAATTTTGCACAGAGGGTAGAATTGGCATTCTACCAATGCTTGGTACACTTGATTGAAATCGGTTCACATTTAGATATAGCTCCCATATATATCTTTCGTCCGATTTGAACTTATATGGCCTCAAAATCCAGGGTTTTGCCGTGATTTGCTTCAAATTTCGCACAAGGAGTACGTTTAGTAGTATAGGTAATTGTGCCAAATTTGGTTGAAATCGATTCAGATTTAGATATGGCTCCCATATATATCTCCAGTCCGATTTGCACTCATATGACCAGGGGGCCCAAAGTTATACTCCCATTTACGTGAAATTTCGCATAGATAGCAGAATTATTATTCTAACTATGCATGCCAAATTAAGTCAAAATTGGTTCGGGTTGTATATAGCTCCCATATATACGTACACCAGAGTTGGGGAAATATGGTCGACTGTTTCATATTTTAGACCAATTTTCAATGGGATTTTCCTCCAATTGACTGGATAGTTTCCACAGAGAATACAAATATGGCCAAAATTCTCACAGTTTACACAAAATTCTGTGATGATTTCCCCATATCTTAGCCATATCCTACACACTGCAATGCCAAAATTTCCACAGAACGGATGAGTTTTAAATAAGGCTCCAAGTCGCCCTACACATATCTTGGCGAGATCTAACCAATATCCTTGTAAAATCGCCACTGCTGAGTAGCAAAAATTGTAAATATTACTCTAATTGTCCTATATCTCGAATACATATGTATCGCCTGAAAAATCATAAATCTCTTTTGTACAATTGCATTAAAATTTCTCTCGCTTCATATTTCGCATATTTTTTACTAACATTGTGTATCATCCCAGGGCGTTAGCCGATTTAAATTTTAATTCTAGAGTTTTTGTAGAAGTACAAAAAAATGTTTCCATTAAAAGTATTTGTATCTGGAAATGCAAACCTTTATATAGCTCCCAGCAAATTTTAAGTAGTTGAGATGGTAACACAAATGTTTGTCTACATAGTGTTGAAGGGTATAATATAGTCGGTTCCGCCCGACTTTAGACTTTACTTACTTGTTTTTAATTGAAATGTATTCAATCAAAAAAAATGATAGTATCAATCATCAAAGCCAATTAAAAAATTAATTGATACAACTAATTTTTGTGATTGAGTTTTTTTTTGTTTTTGATTGATTTTGCTGCATATTGCCTTTAACACCGCAATAAAATTGAGGATGTATAGTTTTCTCAATAGGCGTAATTTATCGCTTCGGAAGTTTCGACAAAATTTTGAAGGGTGTCTGGGGGGGGCATGGCCCCCCCCAGAGAAAATTTCTAGCTCCGCCAATGTTTTACACTAAAAGCTATTTCTTTTTACTGTATTTTTTAACTATATTTCTATATATATATATATATATGCGCACAGTGGTCCGTGTCAGTCTTATAATTTATTCTTTTTTCTGTCGGTATATTTATATTCTTTTATGATTGTTTTCCTAGGCTAAAATATCTACATCTTTTAGATTAGGTTGATGCCCCGTTGTTGTGTAATGAGCTGATAGCGCCGTTGTTGTTGTTGTTGTAACAGTTTATTGTGATTTCATCCATTTTTATGTTATACGCTCTGGTACTTCAGCTTGTGGCCAGATCGAGGAACTCTGCGACTAAGGTGGGGTGCGTCCAGAGTGATCTGGTGGTAAGTCGGGTTGGTTTAGCAGGGCAAGAGAAAAGATGACGCGTGTCGTGTGGCCCTTGGTTGCAAATTGGATATACGTCAGCTACGCTGCTATCAATCACTGATAAGTAGGAATTGAGGCGGCTGCACTTGCCTGATCTTAATTGGGCTAACACTACCCTCGTCTGCCGTGGGAGGTCTCTCCTCCGGTGCTATGGGCGGTGGACGGACTTCGAGAACAGGATTAACCTTGTAGCTGCTCACCGCTTCATCTACTGTATCCTCATGAATCCTGTTCAAACCTGCCTGGTACGCTGCTCTTTCGTAACGCTGGATCTCGCGCTCAAGATGATGTATATCGACCCTTACGTTCCTGGGTGGTGGTTGTGTATCCATGAGATGGTGGTTTGGATGATTACTGCGATAACAACCCAGGAGATACTGCTTTGACAACATATAATTGTGTCTTCGCACAGGGATGATCTGTCTCCACATAAAGGTGATCCAGGGGTGTGCTGCGGAGACACCCAGTCGCAGTTCTAAGGGCAGCGTTCTGGCAGGTCTGTATGTTATTCCACTGGAGCTGCATAGTTTGCCACTGACCGGCCAATTGCCTTATAAGTAGTTAACGAGGTTTCTTTGTCCGCACCCCAAGTACTGCCCGCAAGTGTCTTGAGGACCTTGTATTCTATCTGAAAAGGCTGTCGAATGTTACCCCGAGTATCTTGGGGTAGTTTACTGTCGGAATTATTTCGCCATCGATTCTAACATTCAACTGCCTACGCACTTCCGCCGTCCATGTAGTAAACAATGTGGCTGAGGATTTGGTGGCAGATATCCTCAGATTTCTAGCAGTGAAATAACTGGTAAGATCAGCAATGTAGACGTTTAAGCGATCGCATATGTCATCAACAATGTGCCCGGATGCCATGATTGTACAGTCGTCCGCATATGATACTTCTACATGATATCTGATAGCACCGTCTTCTGTTCCAATGGTTTTTCTGTTGCGTTTTGATCCGATTTATGCCCAGAGAGTCTAGTTTTTAATTTTGTTTTTGTAGTGCCGACATATACCTTCTGGCATATGTCAGACTTGTCCCCATTACATGTGATCTTGTACACCACATTCGATTTATCGTGGCTCTTAATTTTTGATTTGGTTCTGCTAAAGAACTTGTGATATTTTTCCTTGTTGAACATATTCGAGTTACTAAAACGTTCGGAGAAGTTGGCTATATATGTCAATCCTTTGTATATCTTAGGTTCCTTTTCAACCGTACTTTTATTATACCCACCACCATAACGGGGGGGGGATGGGGGGGTTGGGTATATTAACTTTGTAATTCCGTTTGTAACACATCGAAATATTGCTCTAAGACCCCATAAAGTATATATATTCTGGGTCGTGGTGAAATTCTGTGTCGATCTGAGCATGTCCGTCCGTCCGTCTGTTGAAATCACCCTAACTTCCGAATGAAACAAGCTATCGACTTGAAACTTGGCACAAGTAGTTGTTATTGATGTAGGTCGGATGGTATTGCAAATGGGCCATATCGGTCCACTTTTACGTATAGCCCCCATATAAACGGACCCCAAAATTTGGCTTGCGAGACCTCTAAGAGAAGCAAATTTCATCCGATCCGGCTGAAATTTGGTACATGGTGTCAGTATATGGTCTCTAACAACCATGCAAAAATTGGTCCACATCGGTCCATAATTATATATAGCCCCCATATAAACCGATCCCCCGATTTGGCTTGCGAGGCCCCTATAAGAAGCAAATTTCATCCGATCCGGCTGAAATTTGGTACATGGTGTCAGTATATGGTCTCTAACAACCATGCAAAAATTGGTCCACATCGGTCCATAATTATATATAGCCCCCATATAAACCGATCACCCGATTTGGCTTGCGGGGCCTCTAAGAGAAGCAAAATTCATCCGATCCGGCTGAAATTTGGTAAATGGTGTTAGTATATGGTCTCGAACAACCATGCAAAAATTGGTCCACATCGGTCCATAATTATATATAGCCCCCATATAAACCGATCCCTCGATTTGGCTTGCGAGGCCTCTAAGAGAAGCAAATTTCATCCGATCCGGCTGAAATTTGGTACGTGATGTTAGTATATGGTCTCTAACAACCATGCAAAAATTGGTCCACATCGGTTCATAATTATATATAGCCCCCATATAAACCGATCACCAGATTTGACCTCCGGAACCTCTTGGAAGACCAAAATTCATCTGATTCAGTTGAAATGTGGTACGTGGTGTTAATATATGGCCTCAAACTCCCATGCAAAAATTGGTCCATATCGGTCCATAATTATATATAGGCCCCATATAAACCGATCCCCAGATTTGACCTCCAGAGCCCCTTGGAAGAGCAAAATACTTCCCATTCGGTTGAAATTTGGTACGTGATGTTAGTATATGGTATCCAACAACCATGCAGGAATAAGAAGTTTTAAGATACCACAACCCAAGCAATTCGATTGTGGATGACAGTCTTTCGTAGAAGTTTCTACGCAATCCATGGTGGTGGGTACATAAGATTCGGCCTGGCCGAACTTGCGGCCGTATATACTTGTTTTTGTTTTCTGTTGCTCTTCTTATTAAGTCCGAGATTGTATTGTTTGGGAAATCGTTCATCCTTCCATGAATGCTGGTAGCATATCTGAGTGTTTCAAAGTTTTTCTAAGAGGATCAGCCAGAGAAGGAATATCACCCCAAAGATGTTTCAAGAGTAACGTGTTATTTTTGGACGGTGAAAATAAAACTTTTGTCTTGAAACATGTGGGGTGATAATATCCCTTCTCTGCGTCCTTCATCGGCTTTAAAAAGTAAGTCCCTTGTTATTGAGACTAGGATGGATTCGAGCAGCACTCGAATCTAGAAGTTCACCACTTCTTCATAAGGAAAGTATCTATAAGTTTAGCTTGAACTGAAATATTCTCATTTATTCTATATAATTTTAGTTACCTTACTCCAATGGCTGATTTTTGGGAGCCACCGTGGTGCAATGGTTAGCATGCCCTCCTTGCATACACAAGGTCGTGGGTTAGATTCCTGCTACGAACGAACACTAAAAAGTTTTTCAGCGGTGGATTATCCAACCTCAGTAATGCTGGTGACATTTCTGACGGTTTCAAAACTTCTCTAAGTGGTTTCACTGCAATGTGGAACGCCGTTCGGACTAGGCTATAAAAAGGAGGTTCCTTGTCATTGGGCTTAACATGGAATCGGACAGCACTCAGTGATAAGAGAGAAATTTGAATAGCTAAGTGAGCCTGATACATCGGGCTGCCACCTAACCTAATGGCTGATTTTATCTATATATTTCGAGAAAATGAAATATTAGAATTTTACTTTTGATAATTATAACTTCTTTTTACATAATCCCTTATTCTATTATTTAAGAATTCATTATAAATGTCAGAGGTTAATTGAGATGCAATTTTCCCCATGACGTTGTTGGCCAATAATGCTTTATGATGCCGCAAACCAAAAGATATGTATCTACCTATTAACCAGCCATTACCAAACAGCCAGCCAACCAACCAACCATACAACCCATTGAATAATAAAACATGGGCTTACAACGTGCCCTGCGCCACAATCCATGTCAAAAGTTTAAGATACTTTTCTATCGAAACAACAACTAAAGAACTGAGCGGTAGAAGAAGCATCGTCATCATCATCAGCATCATCATCAATTGCTTTTTGTTGTTGGCTAGTCCTTTTCGTCCGATTTTCTAGTTATTCAACTCCTGAGAATTATCGAGAACATGGGCATCCTTGTTTTGCAATATATGTAAGCTTTATGCGTGTGCATGCACACACACAAACACAACAAATAAACAGATAAGAATACAAGGCGGCAGCGGCGGCGGCGGTGACGAAGGCAGTTGTATTTCTCGACCATTACACTTGACTATGATAAGTTAGTTTATTTGTCGGTCGTTTGGTCGTGGCCAATTCGCCCTTTAGTCCCCATTTCGTATGCATACAAAAATTGTATTGTAAACTCACTCTCAGTGAGTGAATAAATTTTGTTGTCTTATGTGGACTGTGGGAATACAAACGCAGCAAAAGAAATGTCAAAAAAAGAAAGAGAATAACACAACATTACAATGTAGTATGTACACCAGTAGCAACAGCAGCAGCAACAACAATACCATAATAGCAATTTTAACTCACCTAGATCCCATCGTCGTCATCGTCCATCTATATCCCTTTGGCACCCTCCCTCGCCTATATCTAGAAATTCTATTTCGTAAGTATTCCCCGGCCGTACACGCATTCAATTCAAATACATATGGAAAATGACTTGTGTACACACTTAGAGACAAAATGCCGACGATGTACGTGCCGCCGATGAGTATGAGAAATCGAGAAAGCAAGGACTACGATTATGTTGGTTGGTGACGATGACGACGACGGCGACGACGTTCATCGTCCTTTTTAGTAGTATTGCTAAAAATAATGTTATCGTTTTCTTTTGCTGATGCTATAAACTCGTGATGTATGGAAATGGCATCTCTTAGTTTCATCTATCGAGGTTTTGTATTGCAGAATAGCTTAAGGTCTGTCCAGGCAAAAAATAATTATTTTAAGATACACCTAAAATCGTTAGATGTAGACAAAAAATAAAAATATTAATATTATAGGTAGTACATATATTACACATTAGAAGACAAGATTTATTCCATATTAAAGATGATAAGATAATAGATTTAATATTCAGTAGATTAACCAGGTTTATCAACTATAAAAAATTGTTCATGCATACTTTTAGGCGGTAAAAAAGTATACGCTGATAGTATTAGGATAAAAAAAGAACAATTGCTCATAAATATAATTTTCACTAGTGAACTCAATTATTTTTTAAGAATTCAAACATATCTGTAATCTTAACGCTATTTGCGATTATGTAAGATATATGACAGTATACATTGAATTTAAGATATGGCACTCAAAACAAGTGGATGCGGTCAAAAGTTCGACCGGTGCTTAACTTAAATAACCACCACTATAAAACGTATATTTTCTTTGAAAACAGCTTCCAGTTATACATTGTCATATATAGTATAAATAAAGTGTAATTTTTGGCTATTATATTTTAGGCAACACTAGTTTATAAACGATCCGTTTATGAAAGTGAATCAATACACATGTGGTGTCAAATGAAGAACGGACGGTGTCAATCTGATAACGATAAAATGACACCATGGGTTGTCCAGACAACAAGCAACGTTCATGATCTGAAAATGTTAATAAAAATCCGCTAGAGTGACTCGAACCTGAATTAAAATCGTGAACGCCCTTGAACGAAACTGTGAACATTCCGTTTTGATTTTTCGTGAACTTTACCGTTTCATTTTGTTACCGTCCGTTCCCGATTTTGGAACGCAATTTTTTCTCTTAGTGAAATAACTTGGCCTTGAGGCGATTTCGCGGTCCAGACTTGCATGAAATAATCTACCAACATTAAATTATATGGACTTTAATATCGATTCAAATAGGGATTTTTAGCATTTTCATGTGTTTTTTTTCTATAGCTCTTCATGACTACCTTTTCTCCGGATAAAAAATTTTTGAAATTCGGTTAATACACAGAAAAAATTTTCACGAAAAATTTTCCAATTAAAAACTTAATTGAGTTTTAAACAAGTAAGGAAAGTCTAAAGTCGGGCGGAGCCGACTATATTATACCCTGCACCACTTTGTAGATATAAATTTTCGATACCATATCACATCCGTCAAATGTGTTGGGGGCTATATATAAAGGTTTGTCCCAAATACATACATTTAAATATCACTCGATCTGGACAGAATTTGATAAACTTCTACAAAATCTATAGACTCAAAATTTAAGTTGGCTAATGCACTAGGGTGGAACACAATGTTATTAACAAAAAAAATATTGGAAACATGTAAATCTGAAGCAATTGTAAGGAAACTTCGCAAAAGTTTATTTATGATTTATCGCTCCATATATATGTATTAGAAGTTTAGGAAATTTAGTGTCATTTTTACAACTTTTCGACTAAGTAGTGGCGATTTTACAAGGAAAATGTTGGTATTTTGACCATTTTTGACGAAATCAGAAAAACATATATATGGGAGCTATATCTAAATCTGAACCGATTTCAACGTAATTTGGCACGCATAGCTACAATGCTAATTCTACTCCCTGTGCAAAATGTCAACTAAATCGGAGTTAAAAATTGGCGTCTGTGGTCATATGAGTGTAAATCGGGCGAAAGCTATATATGGGAGCTGCATCTAAATCTGAACCGATTTCAACCAAATTTGGCACGCATAGCTACAATGCTAATTCTACTCCCTATGCAAAATTTCAATTAAATCGGAGTAAAAGATTGGCCACTGTGGTCATATGAGTGTAAATCGGGCGAACGATATATATGGGAGCTATATCTAAATCTGAACCGATTTCAATAAAATATGGCACACTTGACTATAGTACTAATTGTTCTTCTTGTGCAAAATTATAAACAAATTAGGGTAAAGCTCTGGCTTCTGGGCCCATATAAGTCCATATCGGGCGAAAGATATATATGGGAGCTATATTTAAATCTGAACCGATTTCAATACAATTTGGCACACTTGACTACACTACTAATTTTACTCCTAGTGCAAAATTTCAACCAAATTGGGGTAAAACTCTGGCTTCTGGGACCGTATTAGTCCATATCGGGCCAAAGATATATATGGGAGCTATATCTAAATCTGAACCGATTTCAATAAAATTTGGCACACTTGACTATAGTACTAATTGTTCTTCTTGTGCAAAATTTTAAGCAAATTAGGGTAAAACTCTGGCTTCTGGGGCCATATGAGTCCATATTGGGCGAAATATATATGGAAGCTATAACTAAATCTGAACCGATTTCTTCCAAAATCAATAGGGTTATATTCTGAGGCAAAACAAATACTTGTGCTAAATTTGAAGTCGATTGGACTAAAACTGCGACCTAGACTTTGATTACAAAAATGTGTTCACGGACAGACGGGCATGGCTATATCGACTCAGGAGCCCACCCTGAGCATTTTTGCTAAAGACACCATGTGTCTATCTCGTCTCCTTCTGGGTGTTGCAAACATATGCACTAACTTATAATACCCTGTTCCACAGTGACTTTCAATTGACTTTCAATTAATTTCTTAATTGATACTGTCATTTCTGTGATTGAAGACATTTCAATTAAAAAATATTTTTTTTGTGTATCGGATCTGTAATAAATTGAAAATACTTAAAATTATACTTAAAAGTGTATACTTTTCGAAGCAATTCAAAAAACTCTAACAAAAGAAAAACGTTTTCGGTACACGTTTTCCAAACGTTTTTTTTCTTTGCGTGCATATATGGAATATATCAAAACACGGACCGATTTATACCAAAATCGGCAGATTTCTTTATGGGCCTAAAATACCTCTAGATTTCAAATTTCAAAGAAATCGAATAAAAATTTCGGATTCCAGGCCTTAAAAAGTCAAATCAGGAGATTGGTCTGTACACTAAAAAAAAAAAGTTTACTTGGATCCAAAGATTTTGACCTTCTCTTAAGGATTTTGGTATTGATCCAAAGATGCGGTTTCTTTAAAACAAAGAAATTTTTTAGCGACCTATCTGGTTTTAAATCTAGGACCAATAAAATTAAAATTAGGATACAGATCTCATTCATCGAATTTTTATTCTCTTTTCGCTATATAAATACCTTTATTATATTTATGTACAAAAAGATTCCAATTTCAAAATCCAAATTATGCCTGGTACTTCAAAGTAAAAACAGATTTCTTAATGCTAAAAAAACTTTAACCCAAAGATGCAATTTCTTAAAGTAAGTCTTAGCTTATATTTGAAGCAATTTTATCTTAAATTTAAAAATTCAATATGCCAGTTGAGTTAACGATTTCTTTAAATTAAAAATATCTTTCTTTATTTTAAGGACAATTTTCCTTACTTCAAAGATATACAACTTCAGCAGATAGACGCAAAATGTCAAGATTTGTGTCCTAAATTTAATGAAAACAATTTTTGAAGCAAGGATTATAAATATTATTTTAATTAAAATGTCATTATTTTAAAGAACATTGCGTAAATTTCAAGTCCTAAAATTTAAGTTCCATAATCTTCCATATTAGGTCAATATTTTTTTCAGGGTACACTCAAAAAAAAGGTTTACTTAAATCAAAGATGTGTTTCTTTACTTTAAGGAAAATTAGCCTTAGTTCAAAAACATGCGACTTTAACGGTGGGACGCAAATTTACAAAATTTGTATCCTAAATTTAATGAAAAAAATTTTGAAGTAAAGATTATCAACTTTATTTTAAATAAAATTTCATTATTCTAAAGAAATTTGTCCTTCCTTAATATTATGTAAATTTCGCATCCTAAAATTTAGGTTACGTAATCTTCAATATCAAGTAAATATGTTTTTCAGTGTGTCTGTGCCTTATATAGTCGGAAATCGATATTTCGATGTGTTCCAAACGAAATGATAAAAATGTTTTACCCCCATATCCATCCTATGGCGGTGGGTATAAAAAAGGGATGATAAAGATTTTCCACAATATGTGAAATTAAACCAAAAATTTGTCCATCTTGGACATTGTAAGGCGCTAAAATATTTTGAAAAGATTCTAACTCCAATTTTTTAGGTTACATATATCATTTATAGAATTTTCATTATTTTTACGATAACAGAGATATTCACGTAGGTTTAAAAATCCAAATTATTACAAATATTTACCATAAAATAAAAAAAAATATTTTCCTAATAAAAAAATCTTTAAACCAAAGATGCAAAATCCTCAAAATAAATCTTTTAATCCAAATATACAATATCTCAGTTAATTTAAAGATTATTTCAAATTAGTCTTTGCGATTTGTACAATAATTGTTATAGCGAATTTAGCAACATGAACTTGATAACATGATCCTTTCAATGCTATCCAAGGACAGTCATTATTATTCACGTGTTCATCCCTACATCCTTTGTGGCTGGTAATCTAACCAGCAATTTCTACGTTTTCATGTGTGAATTCTGTGCGATAAGAATAACAACAATGAGTATGACAACAACAAGCTGAAACTTACACAGTCATTTAGCTGATGGTGGAGTTGAGAGTAAGGCCGGTGATTGTTGCTTAAACATTGCAAAGGTTGCCATATTTATATTTTCTCTTGTCTACATTTTTGTTTGTTCATTTCTTCTATGATTTCTTAGTAGCTTTTGTTTTTATTGCATTTCATACACCCGTGTAAAAATTGGTAGATCTGACCAGATATTATTAGATCTCCTGCCATATCTGGTTAGATATGGTGGTATATGTAGGCAGATCTGGTCAGATCCGAAAAATGGTAATATCTGATCAGATCTAATTCTAAAGGAATTAGATCTGACCAGATCTCAAATTTGGCCCACATCTAATTATATCTAATTTGATATAATTAGATGTTAATATATCTAATTATATATAATTTGATCTACAAATTCAAAAACCTACCCGTTGCACATAATATTACCGTAAGTAATAAAACGAACTATATTATATAATGAACTATATTACGATTTACATTAATAATGATAAAACTGAGATCATCATACATTTCATAGATGATTAGGAACTAAATTGTGACAATTCAATAAAAAAAAAAAACAAAAACGAAAACATAAACATAAACATAAAAGTCTAAATTGTGTAAAGTCAGCACTATTTGCGGCGTTTGATTTCTCCAAGGCGCTGGGACATTGCTCTCTCGACATCGTTCTTAGATTGGGGCTCCCAATTTCTCTCTTTTGCAACCCGGAACGAAAAATCTAAAGACGGCAAAAGAATTTATCACTACATTTGAAATTTGTATGTTTAGTATATGTATATACTTACCAATAATTGCCTCTCTGGCTTTGTAATTAAGGGCAACAACTGACTCTAATTGATGTTCCAAGCCTTGCGCCCTTGGAGGTTGTCCAGAATGTTTATTTAAAAAACGCCTTCCAGAAGCTTTCGCGCCACATGGGACGATTTGTGTGATGTCCCCAACGCCATATTATGGATGACGGCACGACAATATATGTTATTGCCTATGCACATCATCTGTAAAGATAAAAAAAATTAAATTAAACTCCTGGATATGTTGAAAAGAAAATCATTTTATGACCTATGTGCTATGTTCTTTCAAACAAAACGAAAATTCGGAGGCAAAATTGTATATGACGACCATTATATTTTTATGAACTCTTGTCAAACTATTAATGGAAATCATCCAGGGCATTGTGAAACATTTCATTTGTCTAAATTCATTGATTCAGAAATTCATTGATTCAAGAAAACAACGTCGAAAACCAAAAATCAAAAAATACTTTTGACAATTATTACCCTAGCTCTTGTTACCTTACCTTTTCATCAAAATTGCTTCCTAGGAGCTGCTCGCCATCATCATCATAACTTTGGGAAGATTCCTCTACCGCAACAGCTGGCAATGCCTGGGTTTATTTTAAGGCAGCGAGTTGCTCCTCTGTCTCTTTGATTTCTTTTTTGTAGAACAACCATTTCGTCTTCCTGGAAGAAAAATCATCAAGTTTATAAAAAAATATAATACCGAAATACTAAACTTACCTCGTCGCTGGACGTAGGATACGCGTCTTTTAATATTTTTTTTATTTGCGATTGCCCGTTGTTTTTTATTTTTGTATATTTTCTTTAATGACGCCAACCAGCTACGCATGTGTGCTTATGTTTCAGTAAATGATTTTCAAAATGGCATTTTTCAAACGTTTGTTTTTTATTTTAACTGCATTCGGTTAGGTGTTGTTGAAAATTATAGAAAACTAGATGTAATTTTTTATACCCACCACCATAGAATGGTGTTGGGGGTATAATAAGTTTGTAACACATCGAAACATCGATTTCCGACTATAAAAATTATATATTCTTGATCAGGGAGAAATTGTAAGACGATATTGTCCTGAAATTTGGCACAGATTCGTTTTTTTCTGCAAGCAGGCCAAGTTCGAAGGTGGGCTATATCGATCAATATTTTGATACAGCTCCTATATAAACCGATCCACCGATTTGGGGTCTTGATCTTCTAAAAACCGTATTTTATACTGTGTATCGGTACAGTTATTGATATATCCCCCTTATAAACCCGCCGTCCGATTTTGGGTCTAGATTCTGTACGTTTTTAGGAACCACAATTAGGTGTGCTGAATTTGGTGTGTGTCGGTGCATGTTTTTGGCATAGCACCCATATAGACTGATCTCCCGATTTAACTCTTTGGGCTTATTTTAACCGTAGTTTTCATCTGATTTGCTTGAAATTGTAACGGATTTAGCCTCCATATAAACCGATTTCACTTCCTGAGGGTATAGAAGGCGCACTGAGTATGAAAATTGCTTGAAACTGAAAGCAAAAATTTCCAGATTTTACTTTTCGTAATCATTTGAGTAATGGTGGTAAAAATCTACAAATTTTTGATTTCAAATCAAGGTGTCATACATACGTAGAATCTTTAAACTTATCTTCGGGAAGCGTACTGGATGAACTGGTTGAACCCCCCTGAAATTCTAAATATTATCAAGGCAACTGAAATTTATTATTGGATACTTTTTTACTCAATACCAACGCTTTCCTCCATACTGCCAGAAGAGTATTATCAACATTGATTTTACTTGTAGTATGTTTAAACAATTTACTTTTGCGAAAAATCTCAAATAAGACTTTGAAAGATACCGATGTGCTATTAAAGTACTTTGTTAAATAATTTGAGAAATTATATGGAAAATATTGTATGACATATAAATGTGAAAAATAAAAAAAAAATGTTTGCTATTTCCAATACTAGTGTTTGATTTATTGTCATATATGTACGATTAGATATGGTCCAATATATGCTAGATGCAATTAGATATGACGCCATATATAAATATATACATTTATATCTTATTAGATATTGTTTATATAATTAGATATAACAATATATATGCTGACATCTGGCATTATATCTAATCATATATAACACAATATGTGTCATATCTATGTAGATCTAATTATATCTGCAACCATATATGATCAGATATAATTAGATAGACTTTGATATAATTATATATGATCAGATCCACCGATTTTTACACGGGCACACAACAATGGTTTGTTGTTTTGTACCAGCATGCCATACGCCCAATTGTCACAATAAAATTGCGACTCACCGTCTATAGTTTCATTATGGTATGTGTCCTTTTTTTTCATGGATTACTTTTCTCTTTCATAGAAGATACATACTAAAAACCATCCTTGCCAAGGATTTCTATATTTTCTTGTCTTTTTTTTTTGTTTTTGGTTGGCTACTTATCATAAACAAATATACCATGAAAAGTTGAGAGTATCAAATCAGGTCATCGCACATTTTATTATACCTTCAAGAGGCCTCTAGTCGACAAGAAGCTATGCAAATTTGAACAGTGTTGGGTCATATCAAAACCAAAAACATTTGAGAAAAAGGGAATACCCTGAAATTTCGTTCAAGTGTAAAATTATTTACCCAACATTTATTTGCAATTCCCACATCGCATTGATGTGATTTTCTCGATGCTTCCAGCCGCAAGTGAAACAAACTTTGTCCCTCTTTTGAGGGGGAGGGGGGGGGGGGGGTGGTTATTTTGTTTGCAGTATCCTTTTTATTGTTTGCCAAACTTCCTTCCACCCATTTGCCGGAGTATGTGGAGTGTCAGCAAAAATTTTTGTTGCTGTCGGGGCCCAATCATGTCATCCGTGGCTATAGCATGTGTCTCCTGGTTGAATATTTGGTTGGTTGGTTGGTCGTTATCCTTTTGTGTATTATCCTGTTTGTATGTACACTCGTCGTTTATTTAATCGATTTGTGTAGCTTTTATTTTTTAAGGGTTACTTTTTCATACTCCCCCCTTATTGTTGAACGCTCTCTTTCTCACTTTTTCGTTCTCTTTACGTGTGTGTTATTATTCTCTTTCCATTAATTATGTATTGCGTTTTTCCACATCGACATCAACAACAACAGCAGCCCAGCCTCCTCGTTGTCTCAAAATATTTTCCTTAGTTGCCATTTGATTTCGGTTGATTTTTTTTTATTTTAACTGTAATTACACGCAAAAAATTATGTATTTTAAATTAGTTAAATAACAGATAACACCAGTGTTACCGTTGGAAATTTAGAAAAAGTCGCAAAAAAGTAGCATATTCAAAAAAAGGTCGCACAAAAAGTCGCTTGCTTTTGTGATGCCTTTTGATTGCAAAAAATGTTCTACAAAACAAGTCAAAAACAATAAAGGAACCGTCCCTTTAATATAAAGACATATCTCACCAACCTATTGTAACATAAAATCCAGTAAAACGTAAACTTTCAAGAGAGTACAAGTATATACGGCCGTAAGTTCGGCCAGGCCGAATCTTATGTACCCTCCACCATGGACTCGGATGAAATTTGCTTCTCCAAGAGGCTCCAAAACCAAATCTCGGGATCGGTTTATATGGAAGCTATAAATGATTATGCACTGATAGGAACCAACTCCTGCATGGTTGTTGGATACCATATACTAACATCACGCACCAAATTTCAACCGAATGGGAAGAATTTTGCTCTTCCAAGGTGCTCCGGAGGTCAAATCTGGGGATCGGTTTATATGGGGCCTATATATAATTATGGACCGATATGGACCAATTTTTGCATGGGTGTTTGAGGCCATATATTAACATCACGTACCAAATTTCAACTGAATCAGATGAATTTTGGTCTTCCAAGAGGCTCCGGAGGTCAAATCTGGTGATCGGTTTATATGGGGGCTATATATAATTATGGACTGATATGGACCAATTTTTGCATGGCCATTAGAGACCATATACTAACATCATGTACCAAATTTCAGCCGGATCGGATGAAATTTGTTTCTCTTAGAGGCTCGGCAAGCTAAATCGGGGGATAGTTTTATATGGGGGATATATATAATTATGAACCGATATGGACCAATTTTTGCATGGTCATTAGAGACCATGCCGGATCGGATGAAATTTGTTTCTCTTAGTGGCCTCGCAAGCCAAATTTGGGGGTCCGTTTATATGGGGGCTATACGTAAAAGTGGACCGATATGGCCCATTTGCAATACCATCCGACCTACATCAATAACAACTACTTGTGCCAAGTTTCAAGTCGATAGCTTGTTTCGTTCGGAAGTTAGCGTGATTTCAACAGACGGACGGACGGACATGCTCAGATCGACTCAGAATTTCACCACGACCCAGAATATATATACTTTATGGGATCTTAGAGCAATATTTCGATGTGTTACAAACGGAATGACAAAGTTAATATACCCCCCATCCTATGGTGGAGGGTATAAAAATTGATTTTTTTTCTCTTTGCTAAAATTAGAAGAAATGTATGCGAACGCCATTCAGTACCAATTTGCCATCAGCCAATTTAAAGCTTTTAAATCGATTAAAATAATAAAAATATTTATTTTTATACTACTTTTCTAATTGACTCTGTGAAATTTATTGCACGTACGATTTGTTTATGACAAACTCTTGCAAGTTTTTACTGGCAAAAAATCCTTGGCAAAAACTTGCAACTTCTCTATTTCTCAAATGTCACATTTGATCTTTCTCTGGTTCTCTTTTGCTGGCTTTTTTGGAGTAAACGAAGGACTTTCAGTAAAAATTTGTGATAATTATCAAAAACTATTTGGTACTAGAACGGATTTAGTGGTTGAAATGGTATGCAATAAAACAACGACTGAACAAACCCGAACAACGTGTATGTTAGGTGTCCATTGTGATACTATATGCGCTTTTCTTCTCTCTTATTAATGAGTGCTTCTATGGTTAGCTCAATGACAAGTGAACTCCTTTTTATAGCCGAGTTCAAATGGCGTTTCACATTGCAGTGAAGTATTTAGAGAAACTTTGAAACAGTATCCACCGCTGAAACACATTTTGTTGTTTGGGCGATGCTGTGGTTGAATCCATAACCAAGGAGGGCTATTGCACAACGTTGGCTCCTACGTAAGGCGCGCGGCGATGAATTCCCATTTATAAAAATTGCTTCAAAGCACTTCCCTTTTGTCGCATGCATGCGACTAAAGTCGCACATTTTGCATGTTTAAAAAAGGCGCACAAAAGTCACATGACGTAAGAAAGGTTGCAAAATGCGACTAAAGTCGCACAACGGTAATAAAGGCTAACACACAAAACAAAAGCCAAAAATTTTGATAATGATTCTGATGAAACGGTGAATTGAAGTAAGAAGACATTTAAGACACGATTCTATTTTAAATTTGAGTTTATTATTTCCTACAATCAATACCGCAAGATTGTAGGAAACAAATATAAATTTATTCGTTTTTTACAGCCTTTTTTGCGCGTGCTGTCAAAATCCTTTAAAACGTCTTAACGAAAACTTAAATTTTTCAAATTCAGACAAGAATTTCAAATAAAAAACGTCTTTTAAATAATATAATATTTTTAACGCTTTTTGCTTTGCACACTCAAAAAAGTGAAATTTCTATTTCACTAAAGCCAATTTTACTTTATTTTAGTTCATGGAATTATTATGTTTGGAGAAAATTTGCTTTACTCTAATAATTTTTTGCGTACGTTAGTTAAACACTCAGAAAAAATGTTTACGAAAATTTTTCCAATTAAAATCTTAATTGAGTTTTAAAAAATATTCAATTAAAAATTTAATTAATTCAACAAATTTTTTAATTGAAACAAAAATCAATCACAAAAATTAATAGTATCAATTAATTTTTTAAATTAACTTTCAATTAATTTTTTAATTGATACTATCATTTTTGTGATTGAAGACATTTCAATTAAAAAATAAATTGGATCAATTAATTTCGTGATGGAATCAGAAACAAAAATTTTGTGTGCATAAAGATTTACTAAATTCGTACTTCTCACAAAATAGTTCATTATTTCTTTAAATTTGTAAACTTTACTAGAAATACGTCCATCGTGATCTTCGTATGGCACTAAAGACATAGCTGCAATTTTGAATTTTTTCTTTCAAACTTCAAAATGTTCTTTAACAAGTGGAAAAAATTGATTATGTCTAATAAATTTTCTTGAATTTGTTTGAAATTTTTTTAGTTATGTTTGTGATATCAGCTTTTGTAATACTGTTCAGTTGGCTGATAAGTCCCCGGTCTAACAAAGAAGAACACATTTTTTGGTCAAAATTCGTATTTATTATTCAACATAGTTCCCTTCAAGAGCGATACAACGATTATAACGACCTTGCAATTTTTTGATACCATTTTGGTAGTATTCCTTCGGTTTTGCCTCAAAATAGGCCTCAGTTTCGGCGGTCACCTCTTCCTTGCAGCCAAATTTTTTCCCTGCGAACATCCTTTTGAAATCTGGAGAATACGGTGGGTGGGGAAACAATTCGAAGCCCAATTCATGAATTTTTGCCATCATTTTCAATGACTTGTGGCACGGTGCGTGGTGGAACAACACTCTGTTTTTCTTCATATGGGGCCGTTTTGCCTCGATTTCGACCTTCAAACGCTCCAATAACGCCATATAATAGTCACTGTTGATGGTATTCCTTCTCAAGATAATCGATAAAAATTATTCCATGCGCATCCCAAAAAACAGAGGCCATTACTTTGCCAGCGGACTTTTGAGTCTTTCCACGCTTCGAAGACGGTTCACCGGTCGCTGTCCACTCAGTCGAATGTCGATTGGACTCAGGAGTGTAGTGATGGAGCCATGTTTCATCCATTGTCACATATCGACGGAAAAACTCGGGTGTATTACGAGTTAACAGCTGCAAACACCGCTCAGAATCATCAACACGTTGTTGTTTTTGGTCAAATGTTAGCTCGCGCGGCACCCAATTTGCACAGAACTTCCGCATATCCAAATATTGATGAATGATATAACCAACACGTTCCTTTGATATCTTTAAGGCCTCTTCTATCTCGATCAACTTCATTTTACGGTCATTCAAAATCATTTTGTGGATTTTTTTTGATGTTTTCGTCGGTAACCACCTCTTTCGGGCGTCCACTGCGTTCATCGTCCTCCGTGCTCATTTCACCACGCTTGAATTTTCCATACCAATCAATTATTGTTGATTTCCCTGGGGCAGAGTCCGGAAACTCATTATCAAGCCAAGTTTTTGCTTCCACCGTATTTTTCCCCTTCAGAAAACAGTATTTTAGCAAAACACGAAATTCCTTTTTTTCCATTTTTTTCACAATAACAAAAGTTGCTTCACAAAAGACGCTCTATATCACAAACTAATTGACTTACAGACGTCAACTTTTGACACGAATCATTTGAAGGTTGGTACTATATAAAAATAATATGCATTTAATACTAGCGACGCCATCTATGTGTCAGACCGGGGACTTATCAGCCAACCTGTTACATTTGCGACGGTATAATACGTATGTCACAAAAGTCGTCAACCTACTGTAGAAAACATAATTTTGAATAGAAGAAATTCTGAACATTTTTTAATTAAGTTTGAATGCATTCGCTGTGAGTTTGTGCAGAAATTTGTGAAAGTTTTCCCACGTTCAAGCCTATTTTCTTAGGTGGTATCGAAATTCCCGTTGGTAAGTATGCAAAATACCTTGGGGTTATATTGGACTGACCTTAAAGCTAAGAAAGGACGAGGAAAGCCACAGTTACCCTGTACTCGTGTAAAAGACAATAGGGAAAATTTGGGGACTAAACCCGAAAATTGTGAACATTCATAAGAATTTAAACTTTTTCGCGCATATCATCGTCTTGGATATCATCGAATTCGCTGCCTAGCTGATGCGACTAAAGTATTTTGAGTTTGGCACTTTTGTTACTTTTTCTACCTTTACAACTTTGCGACAGTCGCAAACCTGAAAAAAAGTTTGATACAGGCCATCTCTGATTATATAGATGCTTCTATTAAGGATTTGGCATCTTTAGTTTAAAGTTTTTTTGTTTTTTTTTTTTTTTTGAAATTAAGAAAACAGTTCTTACTTTGAAGAATCCATTGTAATGTGGAATTTTAAATTGGAATAACTTTGTTAATATGTCGCAAACAGAAAATGAAAACTCGATAGTTCAGGTATTTATTCTAATTTTAATTTTGTAGAGCCTAGATTTAAAGAAGCCGAATCTTTGGCTCGGGAGGGAAGGTCTTTGGAACAAAAAAAAAAAAATAGGTTGGCCCAAACTTAATGAAATTTTCTTTGTATTCTCCGCCTCCCGTCCAATTGTTTTCTTTTTATGCTTCAATATTTCTATTTTCTTTCAGTGTATATCGCTCCAATTGTAAGCCACATGATATTATCCTTCCAGCAATTTCTTCAAAAGTTTTCTTGTTTTTGCTGTTGTGCATTCTGTCTCACATTGCTGTTTGATTTTGTTTTGCCCAACTGCCTTCCTGTAGAGAGATGGTTATTTTTGCTGTTTTTGCCGGCCGTACATCATCGTTCGCCTATGGTGTTGCCCTCCATTATTGTTTAATGCTCTCACGAGAGTTTGATATGATTATTTTAAAAGGTGTATTGTTATCCGGACTTCCGGCGTTGGTCCGTCATCCGTTCATGTTTCTTTCGGATTTTGTGGTTGACTGTTGCCATTGCCAGTTGTGTCCAAATTGCAACCCTTTTTTTTTTTTGGTGCGATGTATTCCTTGAGGGAGTTGAGGCTGAGAAAATCTGTGCAAATGCTTGAATTTCTGTGTAATAAATAAATGAATGAGATACTTGTTTTTGTTTCTTGCTTCTTTTTATCATGTCATCTTGATTTTATTAATTCCTTGTCGTTAACTAATGCTTTCTCTTTCTTGTTTTCTCTTCTTCTCTTTCCAGGTATAAATATAAAATGATTTATTTTAGATATGTGTGACAACAGTGTGCAAGGTAGGCGCTTACATTTTATTGTTGATTAATTGTAGATAAAGATGAACGTCCAAAAAAATTCAATATATTTAATTGGATTTATTATCTTTGGGATGAATACAAAAAGAATGAAAGAACAGTTCTTGGAATTTCATTGGTCATTTGAAGAAGAAATTAGAAAAAAATATTGTCTATACACACAAAAAGAAAAAAAAAATATGATCCAATCACGAATTTAATTGATCCAATTAATTTTTTTTAATTGAGATGTCTTCAATCATAGAAATGACCACCCCTACTGAATTAGAAAAGATTAGCATTTGTGGGATAACTTTGATATTGATTTGAGCGATAAACCTCATTTCCATATTTAAGAACATTAAGGGGTACATTTTTATGGGAGTTTTGGCACAATCTGAGCAGAATTGTCTGATATTATATACAGTTGTAGCTGTAGTTGATTTTGCAACTACAGAGTTAGTATATAACTAATATTTAGTCCATTATTAAAAAAATAGGAAATCGCTCAATAAATGTGGGTAATAAATCAAAATTCGGGCAAATCGGGCAATATTATTATGTAGGAGTTACATGTAAGTCTAAAGCGTGATACGGTCAAAATTTGGTCAATATAAACTTGACGTATTTCTTTCAATTTTGCATTTAAAAAACCTGAACACCCCTCATTTTGAAGGTGTGTGTGTGTAGAATGTTGCCCCTATTTTGATTTTGGAATTCACTCTTCAGTTGTCAAAATGCCGTCCAAGCAAGAAGAGCAGCGTTTCAAAATTTTGCTCGCGCATCGCGAAAATCCGAGCTACTCGCACGCAAAGCTGGCAAAATCGCTAAAAGTTGCCAAATCAACCGTTACAAATGTAATTATGTAATTTGTCGACAGCCAGGAAGTCTGGATCGGGGGGGAAATCGAAAACCGGAAACAGCTGAGACGACAAAGAATGTTGGCGGTAGTTTCAAGCGAAACCCTAACCTCTCTCTCCGAGATGCCGCAAATAAGCTGGGTGTATCGTCTACAACCGTGCATCGAGCCAAAAAACGAGCCGGACTATCGACTTCCAAGAAGGTAGTGACTCCAAATCGCGATGATAAAGAAAATACGACGACGAAACCTACGTCAAAGCCGACTACAAGCAGCTTCCGGGACAGGAATTTTATACGGCAAAAGGATGGGGAAAGGTAGCAGATATTTTCAAGCACTTAAAACTGTCAAAGTTCGCAAAGAAATATATGGTTTGGCAAGCCATCTGTACCTGTGGCTTGAAAAGCAGCATTTTCATAGCTTCCGGGACTGTCAACCAAGAAATTTACGTGAAAGAGTGTTTGAATAAACGTCTGCTGCCTTTCCTGAAGAAACACGGTTGTTCCGTACTGTTTTGGCTGGGTTTGTCATCTTGCCATTACGGTAAAAAGGCCATGGAGTGGTACGCCGCCAACAACGTGCAGGTGGTTCCCAAGGACAAGAACCCTCCCAACAAGCGGAACCTAAAGAAGACCAAAAAAACTACTAAGGACGAGCAGCAGTTCAAGGCAAACTGGCTTTCTGCGGCGAAGAAGGTGGACAAGGTGGCTGTACAAAATCTGATGGCAGGTGTCAAGCGTGAGCGTGATTCGGATTTGGAAAAGCGAAAGCCTAACTCAATATTTTTCCTGAATTTTATACTAATTGAACTTGAAAAAGAAATTTAATTTGATTTGATCGGGCAATACGTATATATGGGAGCTATATCTAAATTTAATCCGATTTCATCCAAATTCGTTCGTCCTTGTGCCCAAAAAACAGCCTGTACCAAATTTCATCCAAATCGGTTAATAATTGCGACCGGAATCCTGTGAACAACAAATACATTTCCAAGTCCCTAGTAGGGGTGTGCACGTGACACGAAATTGTCGTGACTCACGAAAATTTTCGTGACTCACGCGTGAGTGTGTGTGTGCGTGAGCGTGATTAACCAAACAAATGTCGTGCGTGAGCGTGAGCCACGAAAATAATATCTTCGTGAGTGTGCGTGAGTAACGAATTTCGGAAAAACACGCTCACGAAAATAATCCCGCTTACGAACATAAAATGCTTACGAGATCAATTCATATACAATTTTACTGACATCCTAAGCGTTAAAAGTTTTATAACGCTCTCGATTTTAATCATACTCATATTTTCAGTCAGGTTCTATAGGTAAATTACTTATAAAATTATTCGTGAGTCACGACATTTAAAAGATTTTCGTGCGTGAGTAAAAATTTTCTTTTCGTGAGCGTACGTGAGCGTGAGTCCTATCAAAAATATCGTGCGTGAGTGTGCATGCGTGAATAAGATTTCTCCGTCGTGAGTGTGCGTGAGCGTGAGTAAAATATTACCCACGTGCACACCTCTAGTCCCTAGAGTTATGCTACATAAATTTTGTAAAAACTTATGATTCTCTACAGTTAACTAATGGCGATTTCGATTGGTAAAAAAGGTGCAACATCCTCGAAATTGTTTGCAAAATATGAAGGACACTGTTATAGCTTTTGGGTCCTGTATCCCTCACAATATTATGAATTAACAATAATTTTGGAATGACACTATCATTTGAGTGAAAATACAATGACGAAAAAAATAGTGTAACACCAAGGCAACATATTTTTTGCGAAACGAAAACGCCCTAATTGTACAAGTTAAACTCAATCTATTAGGTGTGAAGGATATATTCAAGATTCTCCTCTGATTGACTTTATGTAGCCTTTTAAAAATCCAAGTGTAAATTAAACGTTTTGATTTTATACTGAAATGCTAGATAAGCAGATTTAGTCAACCATCCAGCCACAATGAATGAGATGGAAATCCGAACAGGAATGTGGTATTTGGCTTTCACATTGTTCTTGTGTAAATTGTGCACGTCATTGCGTTTCACGGTGTTGTTTTCCATTTTTTTTTTCAGTCCCAGTCGTTATTGTGTCTATAGTGTGTTGTTGGGAGAAGATCGAGGGCTGTATAATTGGTTAGGTTCAAGCTAAAGCTTAAATTGCACTGGAACCAAACAATTGACATTTAACTCAAGGTCATAACTGATTAATTAAGTGGGCTTACACAAATATTCTCAACATAAAAATGAACGTAACAGGTTGGCTGATAAGTCCCCGGTCTGACACATAGATGGCGTCGCTAGTATTAAATGCATATTATTTTTATATAGTACCAACCTTCAAATGATTCTTGTAAAAATTTGACGTCTGTAAGTCAATTAGTTTGTGAGATAGAACGTCTATTGTGAAGCAACTTTTGTTATTGTGAAAAAAAGGAATTTCGTGTTTTGATAAAATACTGTTTTCTGAAGGGAAAAAATACGGTGGAAGCAAAAACTTGGCTTGATAATGAGTTTCCGGACTCTGCCCCAAGCAAATCAACAATAATTGATTGGTATGCAAAATTCAAGCGTGGTGAAATGAGCACGGAGGACGGTGAACGCAGTGGACGCCCGAAAGATGTGGTTACCGACGAAAACATCAAAAAAAAATCCACAAAATGTTTTTGAATGACCGTAAAATGAAGTTGATCGAGATAGCAGATAGCCTTAAAGATATCAAAGGAACGTGTTGGTCATATCATTCATCAATGTTTGGATATGCGGAAGCTCTGTGCAAAATGGGTGCCGCGCGAGCTCACATTCAACCAAAAACAACAATGTGTTGATGATTCTGAGCGGTGTTTGCAGCTGTTAACTCGTAATACACCCGAGTTTTTCCGTCGATATGTGACAATGGATGAAACATGGCTCCATCACTATACTCCTGAGTCCAATCGACAGTCGGCTGAGTGGACAGCGACCGGTGAACCGTCTCCAAAGCGTGAAAAGACTCAAAAGTCCGCTGGCAAAGTAACGGCATCTGTTTTTTGGGGTGCGCATGGAATAATTTTTATCGATTACTAGCGTAACCCGGCCCGCTTCGCTGTGCCTTCCGAAGCGTATTTGTAGGAACATTTTGCGTTAACTTAGTCAACCATATTCTTCGTGCTGAAAACAAATTCGAAAAGATTTGAATTCTTTCAAACAAATCGGACTACTTGCTCTTTCGTTTATAGGTACAAAAACGGCGGATATGCATATGTAAAATGGTTCGTCTTAAAAAATGTTCTGTATTCAAGTAGTTGGACAAACTTCTACATTTCTTGTGAATTTTAAGTGTGGTTTGTCAATGAAAGGTATCCTTCTCCTCAACATATCTGAAAATTAAGCACTATATTATAATAACATACAAAGAATTACTGTTTCCCCATCTAATAAATCGGAAAAAGCAAAAGTAGTAAACAATTTTACCACACTAACATTTGCTAAAATGTTGGAAAATGATGCACCCTCTGCCAATTTCATGTAAATTTAAGTTCTTTACTAAAAAGAAGTCTGGCAGAAGGCTGTGCAAAAATCATAAAATTCCCATTTACGGACAACCCTCTACTTTCAATTTAAGAAAAAAAACGGACAAAAGGGAACCCTCTCCCCACCTTCGCACCACTCTGACCTGATATCGGACTATCACGTACAATATATTAACATAATTTCATAACTACTCAATGGTCCCTATAAATTCAATCGAAGTAAATCGACAAAGTTTATTTCAATTTTCCCCTTCTCCAACCAGATATCGAAAAATCATGTAGAAATTTAATCGCCTCCTCCCACGTTCCCTGTAAATTTCAAGTGCTTATTGTTTTAAAGGGACGTCACTTTCCCCGATACAATATTGACAAAGACCGTAGTGAATAGCACCCCTAACCTTCCCTGAAAATTCTTGAAACTTCCCTTCAAGTGTGGGGCAAGGAAGGTTGCCTCTTCGTACATAACCTTCCCCCACTGTCTTTGTAAATTTCAAGAAAACTTAAGAATTTTTGTTTTTTTTTTTTGCAGTTTTAGAGGTGGACCTACTCCCCGACCAAATATCGAAAAGTGATGTAGCGTATCTTTTGTAAACGTCCCAGAAAATGTCAAGCAAATTATAAGCCTAAAGGGGCGGCCTCTCTTCCGTCCAAATATCACAAAATCAGGTATCAACTATTAGTATCGTAACCTCTCCCCAGTTCTCTGTAAATTTCAAGTAACTCGGTAAAGTTTAATTGTTTCTCTGTATGTAGTTACTTAAGAGAAGCGGATGTCTCCTTATGTCCTTTTATTTTTATTAAAAAATTAGGAACCTGACATAAATATCATAGCCTCACTCATTTTTCCGTAAAATTTCAGTCGGAGGAGTTTAGTTTTGTTTTCACTGTACTTTAAAAAAAAAAAGTCGGGCAAAGGGGTGGTCCCTCTCCCCGACCAAATATCGAAAAATAATGTAGCGGATTTTTGTCTAGATGCCAACCCCAACATTCAATGAAAATTTCAAGCAAATCGCATAATTTTGTTCCAAGTTTAAAAAAGTAGGGCAAGGGGGAGGTCCCCCTCCCCGTCCACATATGAAACCATCAAGTACCCCATATTAATTCCATAACCTCACCGCATGTTCTCTGTAAATCTCAGATAATTTAGAGAATTTTAGTTCTTTCACTGTACTTTAAAAAAACTCGAACAAAGGGGAGGTCCCCCTCCGCCACCAAATATCGAAATATAAAGTAGCGGATCTTTGTCTAAATACCAAAACCCAACCTTCAATGAAAATTTCAAGCAAATCGGTCAACTTTGGTCCAATTTTCAAAAAGACCGACAAAGGGGAGGTCCCCCTCCGCGACCAGGTGTCAAAAAATGAGGTACCCAATTTTCACCACATGAACGCCCCCCTACGATCTCTGAAAGTTTCAAGTAAATCGGTTCAGCCGTTTCGGAGCCAACTCGGAACATACAAACAAACAAACAAACAAATAAACAAACATAGATTGAATTTTATATATATATAGATCTTGAGAAGGGAAAATCCATCAACAGTGACTATTATATGGCGTTATTGGAGCGTTTGAAGGTCTAAATCACGACAAAACGGCCCCATATGAAGAAGAAAAAAGTGTTGTTCCACCAAAACAACGCACCGTGCCACAAATCATTGAGAACGATGGCAAAAATTCATGAATTGGGCTTCGAATTGCTTCCCCTCGCACCGTATTCACCAGATCTGGCCCCAGCGACTTTTTCTTGTTCTCAGACCTCAAAAGGATGCTCGCAGGGAAAAAATTTGCCTGCAATGAAGAGGTGATCGCCGAAACTGAGGCCTATTTTGAGGCAAAACCGAAGGAGTACTACCAAAATGGTATGAAAAAAATTGGAAGGTCGTTATAATCGTAGTATCGCTCTTGAAGGGAACTATGTTGAATAATGAAAACGAATTTTGACAAAAAAAAAAATGTGTTTTTCTTTGTTAGACCGGGGACTTATCAGCCAACCTGTTAAAACTCTGTGCCAAATTTGAGGACGATCGGACTTAAACTGCGACCCGTACTTTGCACACAAAATTACATATACAGACAGACAGACGGACATTGCTAAATCGACTCGGAATTTATTTCTAAGACGATCGGTATACAAAACGATGGGTCTCAGACCTTTCCTTCTTGGCTTTACATACAAATGCACAAACTTATTATATCCTGTACCACAGTAGTGGTGAAGGGTATAATAAATTGGATCAAATGAACTAAGGCAATATGATAGAAGGTTATTGATGTCGGGCTTTGAAACTAAAATTAAATAAAAACATATAAAAAGGTGGCACAAAAATGTAAAAACTTTGGCATTTATATGGCGCAAATGTTTATCTCTGGGAAAAATGTCTTTAAAATTAAAAAAAAAATGCTTTAAATTAAAGCCCATATGTTTGCATCAAAGTCAATGTTTTTATACCCTCCACCATAAGATGGGGGTATATTAACTTTGTCATTCCGTTTGTAACACATCGAAATATTGCTCTAAGACCCCATAAAGTATATATATTCTGGGTCGTGGTGAAATTCTGAGTCGATCTGAGCATGTCCGTCCGTCCGTCTGTTGAAATCACGCTAACTTCCGAGCGAAAGAAGCTATCGACTTGAAACTTGGCACAAGTAGTTGTTATTGATGTAGGTCGGATGGTATTGCAAATGCGCCATATCGGTCCACTTTTACGTATAGCCCCCATATAAACGGACCCCCAAATTTGGCTTGCAGACCCTCTAAGAGAAGCAAATTTCATCCGATCCAGCTGAAATTTGGTACATGGTGTTGGTATATGGTCTTTAACAACCATGCAAAAATTGGTCCACATCGGTCCATAATTATATATATCCCCCATATAAACCGATCCCCAGATTTGGCTTGCGGAGCCTCTAAGAGAAGCAAATTTCATCTGATCCGGCTGAAATTTGGTACATGGTTTTATTATATGGTCTCTAACAACCATGCAAAAATTGGTCCACATCGGTCCATAATTATATATAGGCCCCATATAAACCGATCCCCCGATTTGGCTTGCGAGGCCTCGAAGAGAAGCAAATTTAATCCGATCCGGCTGAAATTTGGTACATGGTGTTAGTATATGGTCTTTAACAACCATGCAAAAATTGGTCCACATCGGTCCATAATTATATATATCCCCCATATAAACCGATCCCCAGATTTGGCTTGCGGAGCCTCTAAGAGAAGCAAATTTCATCTGATCCGGCTGAAATTTGGTACATAGTTTTATTATATGGTTTATTATATAACCATGCAAAAATTGGTCCACATTGGTCCATAATTATATATAGCCCCCATATAAACCGACCACCAGATTTGACCCCCAGAGCCTCTTGGAAGACCAAAATTCATCTGATTCAGTTGATATTTGGTACGTGGTGTTAATATATGGCCTCAAACACCCATGCAAAAATTGGTCGAAATCGGTCCATAAT
This sequence comes from Haematobia irritans, assembly GCF_050003625.1. Classification (NCBI taxonomy): domain Eukaryota; kingdom Metazoa; phylum Arthropoda; class Insecta; order Diptera; family Muscidae; genus Haematobia; species Haematobia irritans. Next base: position 230,710,369 of record NC_134397.1, read on the forward strand.
TATATATAGCCCCCATATAAACCGATCCCCAGATTTGACCTCCGGAGCCCCTTGGAAGAGCAGAATTTATCCGATTCGGTTGAAATTTGGTACGTGATGTTAGTATATGGTATCCAACAACCATGCCAAAAGTGGTCCATATCAGTCCATAATCATATATAGTTCATATCAGTCCATAATTATATATAACCCCCATATAAACCGATCCCCAGATTTGACCTCCGGTGCCTTTTGGAGAAGCAAAATTCATCCGATCTGGTTGAAATTTGGTACGTGGTAGTAGTAAACGATATATAACAACCATGCCAAAAGTGGTCCGTATCAGTCCATAATCATATATAGCCCCCATATAAACCGATCCCGAGATTTGGTTTTGGAGCCTCTTTTTACGTTTAGAAGAAGTTTCTATGCAATCCATGGTGGAGGGTACATAAACTTCGGCCTGGCCGAACTTACGGCCATATATACTTGTTTTGTTTACTATTGTAATTTTCACACCACCCCACCATAATCCCTTCACGTCATACGTCTGGGTAAAATTCTATCCGTATCCGTTTGTCTGCCAGTTAACCTGCAAATATAACTAATACAAAACTTTGTTTTTATCAAGGGGGAACTAAAAAAAATTATATTTTTGCACATTTAATTATTATTCGATTGTGTTTGTTTGTTGGCATAGGCCGGAATTGCTTTAGGCTGTTTTGGTGGTCGTGGGGGAGAAGAAGACCCATTCTGATGTTGTTATTACCTCTGTTGCTTTTGTTTTGCAAAAACCACAGGGGGCTCGTCATCATCATTGTGGATTCCGCCATCTGATTTCCCCGCCTCGCTCAACTACACTTGTCGACTGTTTTGTTTTCTCGCTTGCCATTTGGTGGTGTATGGTTTCGGGTATTGACACTGAAATCAGAAATCTAGGGAATGGGGTTTTATTTGGTTCGTTGTGAATTTATAAAAGTTTTGCTTTTTTTGCATATAGAGGAAAAAATTTGTTGTTAACTCTTTATGTTTTGTTTTTATTGTTACTATCAGGAGGGGAGGGCGATTTTTGCAAATATTCACAAAAAATCTGTCTGGTTTTAGTATGGCCTATCTGTAACTTCTGTCTGGCTGCCGTTTCAATATTTTGAAATTGGAGTGGCATGGGTTAGGATCATATACACACACGATTTGTTTTATTTTTCAAAAATTATATTCACCTAGGGGGCAGGGATGGAGGGAGGTGAGATGGTGCCGCATACATAATGGCGCTTTGGGAAATTAATGAATTGTTTATATAAATTTATCAAAATGGCGTTGATGGCCCCTGGCAATTAGTAGTAATTATGGCTTTGATATTTCGATTTAGATTAAAATAAAAGCAGCTCCATGTACTCTGTAATTGAATGCATAAATTCGTATACAAAGATAAGTGTAGATGTGTTTGTGTGAGTGTGAGTGTGTATGTGTGCCTTAGTAAATATGTGATATTAGTGTGTTCGCTTATTCTTTACTTTGCTAATTAAAATTCTATTTGTACTTTTGTAGATGGCGTTTAAATTATATTGATAGCTTAATTCTGCCGACATGCTAAACGATAATTTATTTATGAAAAATGAAAAGTCTTTGTTTAACACTTAAACGAAGATGTAAAGGGTGATTTGTTAAGAGCTTGATAACTTTTTTTTTAAAAAAACGCATAAAATTTGCAAAATCTCATCGGTTCTTTATTTGAAACGTTAGATTGGTCCATGACATTTACTTTTTGAAGATAATTTCATTTAAATGTTGACCGCGGCTGCGTCTTAGGTGGTCCATTCGGAAAGTCCAATTTTGGGCAACTTTTTCGAGCATTTCGGCCGGAATAGCCCGAATTTCTTCGGAAATGTTGTCTTCCAAAGCTGGAATAGTTGCTGGCTTATTTCTGTAGACTTTAGACTTGACGTAGCCCCACAAAAAATAGTCTAAAGGCGTCAAATCGCATGATCTTGGTGGCCAACTTACCGGTCCATTTCTTGAGATGAATTGTTCTCCGAAGTTTTCCCTCAAAATGGCCATAGAATCGCGAGCTGTGTGGAATGTAGCGCCATCTTGTTGAAACCACATATCAACCAAGTTCAGTTCTTCCATTTTTGGCAACAAAAAGTTTGTTAGCATCGAACGATAGCGATCGCCATTCACCGTAACGTTGCGTCCAACAGCATCTTTGAAAAAATACGGTCCAATGATTCCACCAGCGTACAAACCACACCAAACAGTGCATTTTTCGGGATGCATGGGCAGTTCTTGAACGGCTTCTGGTTGCTCTTCACTCCAAATGCGGCAATTTTGCTTATTTACGTAGCCATTCAACCAGAAATGAGCCTCATCGCTGAACAAAATTTGTCGATAAAAAAGCGGATTTTCTGCCAACTTTTCTAGGGCCCATTCACTGAAAATTCGACGTTGTGGCAGATCGTAAGTCTATTCATGATGAAATGTCAAAGCATACTGAGCATCTTTCTCTTTGACACCATGTCTGAAATCTCACGTGATCTGTCAAATACTAATGCATGAAAATCCTAACCTCAAAAGAATCACCCTTTATTAAATAACCATGAATAAAATGTAATCTCAGCTAAGAGACAAAAATCAATGAAAATGTGATATAATATGATACGAGGGTTGCTTTTTATACCCTCCACCATAGGATGGGGTATATTAACTTTGTCATTCCGTTTGTAACACATCGAAATATTGCTCTAAGACCCCATAAAGTATATATATTCTGGGTCGTGGTGAAATTCTGAGTCGATCTGAGCATGTCCGTCCGTCCGTCTGTTCAAATCACGCTAACTTCCGAACGAAACAAGCTATCGACTTGAAACTTGGCACAAGTAGTAGTTATTGATGTAGGTCGGATGGTATTGCAAGTGGGCCATATCGGTCCACTTTTACGTATAGCCCCCATATAAACGGACCCCCAAAATTTTGCTTGCGAAGCCTCTAAGAGAAGCAAATTTCATCCGATCCGACTGAAATTTGGTACATGGTGTTAGTATTTGGTCTCTAACAACCATGCAGAAATTGGTCCATATCGGTCCATAATTATATGTAGCCCCCATATAAACCGATCCCCCGATTTGGCGTGCGGAGCCTCTAAGAGAAGCAAATTTCATCCGATACGACTGAAATTTGGTACATGGTGCTAGTATATGGCCTCTAACAATCATGCAAAAATTGGTCCACATCGGTCCACAATTATATATAGCCCCCATATAAACCGATCCTCAGATTTGGCTTGCGGAGCCTCTTAGAGGAGCAAAATTCATCCGATCCGGCTGAAATTTGGTACATGGTATTAGTATATGTCTCTAACAACCATGCAAAAATTGGTCCACATCGGTCCATTATTAAATATAGCCCCCATATAAACCTATCCCCAGATTTGGCTTGCGGAGCCTCTAAGAGAAGCAAATTTCATCCGATCCGACTGAAATTTGGTACATGGTGTTAGTATTTTGTCTCTAACAACCATGCAAAAATTGGTCCTCATCGGTCCATAATTATATATAGCTCCCATATAAACCGATCCCCAGGTTTGACCTCCGGAGCCTCATGGATGAGCAAAATTCATACGATTCGGTTGAAATTTGGTACGTGGTGTTAGTATATAGTCTCTAACAACCATGCAGAAATTGGTCCATAATTATATGTAGCCCCCATATAAACCGATCCCCAGATTTGACCTCCGAAGCCCATTGGAAGAGCAAAATTCACCCGATCCGGTTGAAATTTGGTACGTGGTGAAATTTGGTACATTGTGCTAGTATATCGCCGCTAATAACCATGCCAAAATTGGTCCATATCGGTCTATAGTTATATATAGCTGATCCCCAAAAATAATCTACCAAAATTTTATTTCTATAGAAAATGTTGTAAAAATTTTATTACTATACAAAGTTTTGTCAAGATTTTATATCTATAGAAAATTTTGTCAAACTTTTATTTCTGTGGAAAAGTTTGTCAAAATTTTATTACTATACAACATTTTGTCATGATTTTATTTCTATAGAAAATTTTGTCAAAATTTTATTACTATACAACATTTTGTCATGATTTTATTTCTATAGAAACTTTTGTCAAAAGTTCATTTCTATAGAAAATTTTGTCAAAATTTTATTGCTAGAGAAAATGTTGTCAAAATTTTATTACTATAGAAAATTTTGTCAACATTTTATTTCCGCATTTTATTTCTGTTTCCGCAACCCAAGTAATTCGATTGAGGATGACAGTCTTTAGTATAAGTTTTTATGCAATTCATGGTGGAGGGGTACATAAGATTCGGCCTGGCCGAACTTACGGCCGTATATACCTGTTATGAAATTGTTTCGTACTTTTTACGAAAATTTTTCATACTTTTGAACTAATATGTAAGATTGTGCAACCTAAATTTAAGGACTCGTAGTAATAATATTAAGGAAAAATTTCATTAAAATAAGGACATTTTAATTATCGAAAATTATAAATTAATTAATTAAACATTTTTTTTTTAAACTTGAAATATATCTTTAGTTTAAAGTTTTGTTCTAAATTAAGAATATGTATATTGATTTCTTTGAAGTATACTTTATAATGCGAATTTTTTTTTACAGACTTTCATTCGTACATGAATAGCTTTGTAAATAAATCGCAGAAGGGTTATGAAAATTCGAAAAATAAAATTTGTATCCTGAATTATATTTTATTTGAATTTTATAGGGCCTAAATTTAAAGCTACTTAGTTCCCCAAAAAATGTCGTTATTTTAAAGAAGCCGCATCTTTGACTTAGGTTAAAGGTTAGGTTAAAGTGGCAGCCCGATTAAGATTCAGGCTCACTTAGACTATTCAGTCCATTGTGATATCTTTGACTTAGAATCAACGCCAAAATCCTTACTTTGAAAGTTGTAAAAAATATTTATTTATGTATTGTTTATTTTAGTCGTACAGTAAATTTATTATAAAAAAAAAAACATTGGCTGCTGAGACTGCTATTGTAAAAAATAATTGCAAGGAAATGGTCACGATTTAAATCCAATTTTTTGATGAGATGAATCTTTTAATTTGGTTTAAACAACACAAATAGTGCTCGTATGTCAAACGTTCTGCGTACACTAAAAAAAAGTTTACGTGGATCCAAAGATTTTGACCTTCCCTTAAGGATTTTGGTATTGATTCCGAGCCAAGAAAGAAGTCGCATCTTCTTTAAAATAAAGACATTTTTAGTGACCTATCTGGCTTTAAATCTAGGATCAATAAAATTACAATTAGGATACACATCTCATTAATCGAATTTTCTTTCTCTTTTCGCGGTATATTAATAAAGCTATTCACGTACAAACAAATGTCAGTTTAAAAATCCAAATTATAACGGATACTTTAAAATACAAAAAAACATATTTTCTTAATTCCAAAAAATCTTTAAACCAAAAATGTTAAAGCCTCAAAACTAAGTCCTATTCTATTGAAACGTTTTCATTTTAAATCTAATGATTCAATATTTCAATTAATTTAAGGACGATGTCTTTAAATCAAAAATGTGTTTCTTTACTTTAAGGAAATTTTCCTTCAGATCAAAGACGAGGGACGCTAATTTAAAAAAATTGTGTCCTAAATTTAATGAAACATTTTTTTGAAGCAAAGCTTTATATCTAATTATACAATTATTTTTCGAGCTTTATGGACAGATATAGATTAAGGAACATGGTTAATAGAGCCATTGAAAAGAAAACGCCAGATACAAATCTAGACACGCCTGGACTGTACATGTTTCGGTTCGGGCGAATGAACCTTTCCACAGCCTTTAGTATAGATCTGGCTGGGAGAGATAACTCAATTTTGGGCCCTTTATGCTAACTCCTTATGGAGAAAACATTTGGGAATTGTCCTCTTACAAATTGAGAACAAAGTCTTTGCTTGAAAAATAAGCAAAGACTTTATTTTAATTAAAATGTCATGGTTTTAAAGAAATTTGTCCTTAATATTTTGTAAATTGTCCTAAAATTTAGGTTGCGTAATCTTTAATGTCACGTAAATATTTTTTTTCGGTGTATGTATAACCTCAAAAAAGTCAAGCTTTTCCATGGAGCTGTCAGTTGACAGATTGCAACCATAAGGTTGCCAAATCCCGAAATATAAAAGGCACTACAAGGTGCCTGGCATTTTATTTTCCTATAATCCATTCGTGAGGTTTCGAATTTGGAAGTAAATGTACAGAAAAAATATCACCAAAATATTTCCAATTAAAAAGTTAATTGAAGCAGAGAACTATTTCAATTAAAAAATTAATTGAAACAATTAACTTTTTAATCAAACATGAAACATTAAATCAACGATTGAAAATTTTTTAAATTTTAATTAAAAAATTAATACAACTTTTATTAGTTTTTTAATTAAACTCGGTAGACTAAGTCATTTTTAATAAAAAAAATTAATTGATACAGCCAATTTTTAATCAAAACAAAAACACAAAGTCAAATAAGAAAGTAATTGAAAATAGTTAAGGCTTTAATAAAAAAAATTAATTGAAAGAAAAATTTTTACGGTTTTTATTATTTGGTTTTTGCAATTAACATCAATTAATTGTTTTATTTATTTAAAAAATAATTGAAAATTTGAAATCAAATCAATTAATTTTGTAATCCAATATTTTTTGCCGAAAAGTTAACTGTAAATATTCTAAGCTTCGATTCGTAGTCTGTTTTTGTGGGTGTAGAGACGAGACCATGGCGTATAACTTGTATGTTTCCAACATGGCTACAAGGCCAGAAAAAATAAAATTAAAGAATTAACTCCAATAATCCCAGTGTTATTTAATTTTTGTATGAATTTGAAAATATGAAAATTCTCTGTCAATAAAACATGAAAGTTATGAAATATTTTGAGCAGGATTCATGTGGATAAAATAAAAAAAATCATCCCACACAGTTTTATAAACCTCACAGGAATTTAAATTCAAAAGTTCTGTAGAATATAGTCATTTTTAAGTATGAATCGCTTATTGTAATACCGAAAACTGAAGAGAAAATTCATTTATTTTATACATAGCTTAAAAAATTATGCCTAATTTGATATTTATTCGGCTAATATTACTTTCTAGTTTCGTTTTTTTTTTTTCGAAACCATGTAAACCCAAAATTTACTATTTACATTACTCATACTTCACCACTTATTTTGTCCATTAGCAATTCTACAAAAATAAAAAATAAAAACCATTTTAAAAACCAATATTAAATATTTATTCACGTGTCATTGATTCCATTTAGATAGACCCTTTGTAATTGCTTGCTATGTAGTATCTTGTATTGGAATTTTTGAGTAGTTGCTGTGTTCTGGGATTTGCCATGACAACAAACTTGGTCTTTTCCCTTCATATAGGTGGGGTTTTCAGTGTCTATTTGAGAAAGTTGTTTGCTTTTTCATATTCATCGTCGCTACTCACATCAGCAGGAATCCAATGCATTGCTTCTACCATTTTCCCTTTGGATTCTTTTGGTATACAATTTGGCCCTAAACGAGCTGTCTTGAGGACGAACACTCATTTCTTTGGAACTCTTGGGGGAAATGTTGTTTGCATTGTGAACTAAATTGCATGACCAATTTTCTCCCATTATGAAATTGAAATTTCAGCATATTAACAATGGAACGATGGATTCTGGTTTTCTAATAAACATTTCTTTAAGGATATATATATTTTGCTAATGTTGACTTAGACCAACGTTTTTGGCAGCAATTTGATAAGGCGATAATATTGTCCATGAATACCAAAAAAACCCCATTATATTAGGTGTAGTAAAAAAAAAACTATGAGTCAGAGCGGTGATAGAAAGATGAAATTTCATAGTAAAAAGCTTTTCTGACAGTTAACTTAAAGGTCCAATAACTACCTTTAATTTAAGTATCAATCACCGAAGTCTATTAAAAAATTAATTGTTCCAATTAACAATTAATTGATAAATTAATGTTTACGATTGATTTTTGTTTCAATTAAATAAAGGGTGATTCTTTTGAGGTTAGGATTTTCATGCATTAGTATTTGACAGATCACGTGGGATTTCAGACATGGTGTCAAAGAGAAAGATGCTCAGTATGCTTTGACATTTCATCATGAATAGACTTACTAACGAGCCACAACGTCGAATTTTCAGTGAATGGGCCCTAGAAAAGTTGGCAGAAAATCCGCTTTTTTATCGACAAATTTTGTTCAGCGATGAGGCTCATTTCTGGTTGAATGGCTACGTAAATAAGCAAAATTGCCGCATTTGGAGTGAAGAGCAACCAGAAGCCGTTCAAGAACTGCCCATGCATCCCGAAAAATGCACTGTTTGGTGTGGTTTGTACGCTGGTGGAATCATTGGACCGTATTTTTTCAAAGATGCTGTTGGACGCAACGTTACGGTGAATGGCGATCGCTATCGTTCGATGCTAACAAACTTTTTGTTGCCAAAAATGGAAGAACTGAACTTGGTTGACATGTGGTTTCAACAAGATGGCGCTACATGCCACACAGCTCGCGATTCTATGGCCATTTTGAGGGAAAACTTCGGAGAACAATTCATCTCAAGAAATGGACCGGTAAGTTGGCCACCAAGATCATGCGATTTGACGCCTTTAGACTATTTTTTGTGGGGCTACGTCAAGTCTAAAGTCTACAGAAATAAGCCAGCAACTATTCCAGCTTTGGAAGACAACATTTCCGAAGAAATTCGGGCTATTCCGGCCGAAATGCTCGAAAAAGTTGCCCAAAATTGGACTTTCCGAATGGACCACCTAAGACGCAGCCGCGGTCAACATTTAAATGAAATTATCTTCAAAAAGTAAATGTCATGGACCAATCTAACGTTTCAAATAAAGAACCGATGAGATTTTGCAAATTTTATGCGTTTTTTTTTTTTTAAAGTTATCAAGCTCTTAACAAATCACCCTTTATTTTTTAAAATTCATTTAAAATTTTAATTGGAAAAATTTTGGTGATAATTTTTTCTGTGTATGTTGTAGCAAGAAAAAGTTGATTGAAGCTGAAATTTTTTCAATTAAAAAATTAATTGATACAATTAACTTTTTAATCAAACTAGAAACATTAATGCACACAAAAAAAATATTTTTCTGATTCCATCACGAAATTATCCAGCAAACAAGAGTCGCCAAAAAAGTACTGAAAATGTTCTTTTTGGATCCGGAAGTGGTGCAAACTTGACGCAGAAGCGATGAATTTAACATGGGCTTGTCATAGGACGGAAGTCCACCATTTCAACAGCCGTTGCACTGAATTTGCATCACTTATTTAGGTGTGATTGGCTTGCGGAGCCTCAAGGTTAGGTTAGGTTAGGTGGCAGCCCTATGTATCAGGCTCACTTAGACTATTCAGTCCATCCACATTGGTGAACTACTCTCTTATCACTGAGTGCTGCCCGATTCCATGTTAAGCTCAATGACAAGGGACCTCCTTTTCATAGCCGAGTCCGAACGGCGTTCCACATTGCAGTGAAACCACTTAGAGAAGCTTTGAAACCCTCAGAAATGTCACTAGCATTACTGAGGTGGGATAATCCACCGCCGAAAAACTTTTTGGTGTTCGGTTGAAGCAGGAATCGAACCCACGACCTTGTGTATGCAAGGCGGGCATGCTAACCATTGCACCACGGAGCCTCAAAGAGAAACAAATTTCATCCGATCCGGCTGAAATTTGGTACATGGTGTTGGTATATGGTCTCTTAGAACCATGCCAGAATTGGTCCATATCGGTCCATAATTATATATAGCCCTTATATAAACCGATCCCCAAATTTGACCTCCGGAGCCACTTGGAGAAGCAAAATTCATCCGATACGGTTGGAATTTGGTACATTTCGCTAGTGTATGGCCGATAACAACCATGGCAAAATTGGTCCGTATCGATCTATATTATATAAAGCCCCCAAAAAATTTATATTTCTATAGAAAATTTTGTCAAAAATTTACAAGCTACAAGCTACACTTGTAGTTTAGTCAATGCATGGCTTTAAGCTGAGTTCAAAAACAACAATAACGATTGAAGAGAAGCCAACAATAACAAACAAAACGAATGAAGATAGAGGAAGCACGCTCAAAAACAAACCCAGCCAAATACATTCAAATCGATGATTTGAGTTTGGCAAAGGAAAAGAGATATGCTGGCAAATTTGTTTAGGCAGTAGCCGACTATCAAACCCTTTTTCGGGAGGTTCAAGTGTAGTTCACTTTGGGTTGAGTGAATTACCCGAATTTATTCTGATAATTGGTTGATAGTTTTGCTGCAAGTAGAGGATGCTGATAAGGAATGTGGTAATTCCGAAACAGCTGTACATCCAACCATCTTGCAGTCTATAGGGCTTTGCTTAAATAAATTTGACAAGCATACTTTTCCTCTGTTGGTTAAGCTACACTTGTAGTTTAGTCAATGCATGGCTTTAAGCTGAGATCAAAAACAACAATAACGATTGAAGAGAAGCCAACAATAACAAACAAAACAAAAATTTATTTCTATAGAAAAATTTGTCAGAATTTTATTTCTGTTGAAACTTTTGTCAAAAATGTTAATTCTATATAAAATTTATGAAACATTTCATAGTTGGAGAGAATTCTACCAATCTACCAAACGGTAACAAATCTGCCATTTTTGGTAGACTCGTGTTCATAATTGCATATAGCCCCCATACAAAGCGACCCCCATATTTCAATTCTGGCTCTATAATTACCGCACAAAAGTTCATATCGGTTCGTAATTATTTCTTCCCTATATATACCGGTTAATAACTGAATATATACGTATTTAATCTTAATTCTTTTTTGTCTACTATATATCCTGCATGGACTAACTTACAATTTAGAAAATGATGTTAAGAAGTTTTAAGATGCCTTGCCATCGGTCCAACCCAAGTAATTTAATTGTGGATGACCGTCATTAGTAGAGGTTTCTAAGCAATCCTGGCCTGGCCGAACTTACGGCCGTATATACTTGTTTCATTTGTAATTAAAATTTATTTGAAACAATCAATTTTGTAATCAAAACACCAAAAAAAAATTTTCGTGATTGAAGACATTTCGATGAAAAACTTAATTGGATCAATTAATTTCCTGGATGAATCAGAAAAAATGTAGATAACAAGCTTTTCGTTTAAGATGTTATGATCACGATGAAAACAATTTGATTCCAATTAAAAGAATCATCTAGCATGTTGTGGTCTTTGGCAATAATGTTTTTCTCTCAGTTAAAAGAACATGGTCATCATCTCAAACTCTATAATCTTTAAGAAAATTGGTTTTCTTTACCAAAAAAAAAAAGAACATGGTCATCATCATGGACATCAACATTAAGGAAAGGATGTAAATATCAAGGATTAGTGTTGTAATTTTTTTTTTAATAATTTTTTTTTTTTTTTAATAATTAATTAAAATTATAGTAAGAATTTTTGACCGTACGTTTCAATTGTGGTTTTTGGCCCAGTTTGAACAACTATAATAGAATAAAATTAAAATTATTTCAAAGAAAATGTTCCTTAATATTATTTAAATTGCTTGTCCTAAAACTTATATTGCATAATTTGTCTTATTAGTCCAATATTCTTTTCAGTATTAGACCTTACGCCACTAGCGTTTCGTTATATATTTATTATAATTTGTAAGTGTAATAAAAATTTTAATAAATTACATTAAATTAATAAATCAAAAAAAAAAAAAAAACAATAAATAAATATTAAATTAAATGATCGCGTTACAAAAAAAAAGTATATGTGAACCTGTAATGGTTCCAGTTATATCTACCAAGCTAACATTTTTGAAAGTTATTCTAAAGGCACAACTTTAAAAGCACTTCCAAAAATGTCCTCCCAAAGATGTTCTTTATTTAAACTACACAAGAAGTTCTTTTAATTCAATTTTTTAACTCGATTTTTTCATATTTTTAATGGGTAATTTTAACTTTTATTTTTTCAAATAGGTTAAAAACAGAGTAAGAATTCAATAAATGCTACAAATTATTTAAATTTTGTCGAAAAAAATATACTAAATCCATTCTAGCAAAATAGGGAATTTTTGAAACTATTTGTGGTCGAACGTCAGAATGTATTAAAAATCATAAATAACAAGTAAGGAAAGTCTAAAGTCGGGCGGGGCCGACTATATTATACCCTGCACCACTTTGTAGATCTAAATTTTCGATACCATATCACATCCGTCAGATGTATTGGGGGCTATATATAAAGGTTTGTCCCAAATACATACATTTAAATATCACTCGATCTGGACAGAATTTGATAGACTTCTACAAAATCTATAGACACAAAATTTAAGTCGGCTAATGCACTAGGGTGGAACACAATGTTAGTAAAAAAATATGGGAAACATTTAAATCTGGAGCAATTTTAAGAAAACTTCGCAAAAGTTTATTTATGATTTATCGCTCGATATATATGCATTAGAAGTTTAGGAAAATTAGAGTCATTTTTACAACTTTTCGACTAAGCAGTGGCGATTTTACAAGGAAAATGTTGGTATTTTGACCATTTTTGTCGAAATAAGAAAAACATATATATGGGAGCTATATCTAAATCTGAACCGATTTCAACCAAATTTGGCACGCATAGCAACAATGCTAATTCTACTCCCTGTGTAAAATTTCAACTAAATCGGAGTTAAAAATTGGCCTCTACGGTCATATGAGTGTAAATCGGGCGAAAGCTATATATGGGAGATATATCTAAATCTGAACCGATTTCAACCAAATTTGGCACACATAGCTACAATACTAATTCTACTCCCTGTGCAAAATTTCAACTAAATCGGAGCAAAAAATTGGCCTCTGTGGTCATATGAGTGTAAATCGGGCGAAAGCTATATATGAGAGCTATATCTAAATCTGAACCGATTTCAACCAAATTTGGCACGCATAGCTACAATGCTATTTATCCTCCCTGTGCAAAATTTCAACTAAATCGGAGCAAAAAATTGGCCTCTGTGGTCATTTGAGTGTAAATCGGGCGAAAGCTATATATGGGAGCTATATCTAAATCTGAACCGATTTGGCTGATAGTTTGCAAGTTTTTCGAGACTCATAAAATATTCGGATGTACGGAATTTGAGGAAGATCGGTTGATATACACGCCAATTATGACCAGATCGGTGAAAAATATATATGGCAGCTATATCTAAATCTGAACCGATTTTTTCCAAAATCAATAGGGATCGTCTTTGAGCCGAAACAGGACCCTATACCAAATTTTAGGACAATCGGACTAAAACTGCGAGCTGTACTTTGCACACAAAAATACATCAACAGACAGACAGACAGACGGACAGACAGACAGGCAGACAGACGGACATCGCTAAATTGACTAAGAATTTAATTCTAAGACGATCGGTATACTAAACGATGGGTCTCAGACTTTTCCTTCTTGGCGTTACATACAAATGCACAAACTTATTATACCCTGTACCACAGTAGTGGTGAAGGGTATAAATATGGGAAACGTTTAAATCTTAAGAAATTTTAAGGAAACTTTGAAAAAGTTTATTTATGATTTATCGCTCGATATATATGTATTAGAAGTTTAGGAAAATTAGAATCATTTTTACAACTTTTCGACTAAGCAGTGGCGATTTTACAAGGAAAATGTTGGTATTTTGGTCATTTTTGTCGAAATCAGAAAAACATATATATGGGAGCTATATCTAAATCTGAACCGATTTCAACCAAATTTGGCACGCATAGCTACAATGCTAATTCTACTCGCTGTGCAAAATTTCAACTAAATCAGAGTTAAAAATTGGCCTCTGTGGTCATATGAGTGTAAGTCGGGCGAAAGCTATATATGGGAGATATATCTAAATCTGAACCGATTTCAACCAAATTTTGCACGCATAGCTACAATGCTAATTCTACTCCCTGTGCAAAATTTCAACTAAATCGGAGCAAAAAATTGGCCTCTGTTGTCATATGAGTGTAAATCGGTCGAAAGCTATATATGGGAGTCATATCTAAATCTGAACCGATTTCAATAAAATTTGGCACACTTGACTACGCTACTAATTGTACTCCTAGTGCAAAATTTCAACCAAATTGGAGTAAAACTCTGCCTTCTGGGACCGTATTAGTCCATATCGGGCGAATGATATATATGGGAGCTATATCTAAATCTGAACCGATTTCAATAAAATTTGACTATAGTACTAATTGTTCTTCTTGTGCAAAATTTTAAGCAAATTAGGGAAAAACTCTGACTTCTGGGGCCATATAAGACCATATCGGGCGAAATATATATATGGGAGCTATATTTAAATCTGAACCGATTTCTTCCAAAATCAATAGGGTTCTATTCTGAGCCAAAACACATACTTGTGCCAAATTTGAAGTCAATTGGAAACTTAAGGAAACTTAAGATATAATGTATGTTTAATACTAACATTCTCCCCCATTGTCCCTAAATTAAGGACCTCATTGGCTTTACCATCTAAATATGTAATTAAATTTATTACTCCCCCTAAAACTAGGCAACACTTTTTCTGTACATTTTAACCTGGCTGCATGCTTTTTGTTTTTGTTTACAACGAAAGCTATCAACATTAATTTGTGCTGTGTGTGTGAGTCCTTTTCCAACATAACTGTGATACTTTCATGGCTTGACACCCTCATTATCCGCACAAAAACTATTCACTCGTAAAATTAAAGTAATTTCACCTTGTTTACTTTACATATCGGATGTACGATATTACGAAAAAGTTGTTGTGTTGTTTTTGTTTTATTTTGGATTTGGTCGGATGTTGTTTTTGTTATGTGCGTGCGTTCCGGTGGTGTGTTTTTGTGTTGAACCGTCGTAATTGTGTCGCATATGACAACTGATGGTGAGCTACAAAAAGGCTGGTTGCCTGAATGTCTGGCTGACCAAATAACATAACTCTTTTGACCACATAATGGGATTTTGTTGTTATGACTGGTATATTCCGTACATGGTTGAATTTCATTTTTTTCCCTCAGCTTCCCTGATTATAACCAAATGGCTACGTGAACTATGATAGTTTGTTTTAGTTTTTGACATAATTACCTACACTTAAAAAAACATGATTGATACTTGGGTCCAAAGATTTTGACCTTTAACGAAAGTTTTTGAAATTGAATTCAAAATAGAACTTTTTAAAATAAAGATATTTTGAGGGAGCACCAAAGTTGGTTATGTTAGAACTTTTGTACTTTTTGAGAAAACAAAATACCCACGAATCCCCGTGGGACATTTGGAACATTTTTCGATATTAATTTATAAAATTAATTAATTTAAATATGAGCAGGGTTATAAGCAGGTTCGAGCTTAAATTCTCAGACTTCCACTCTAAGATTCCAGGCATGCTCAGAATCCTTTTAATTTAATTTTTTTTTAATTAAAAAACCAAAATTTAAAATATCTAGGTTCAAATCTGACCCGTAAACACACTACAAATAATATTTACTTATAAAACGAAGGGGGCCACCGTGGTGTAGTGGTTGACGTGCACGCCTTGCATACAAAATGTCATGGGTTCAATCCTTAGTTTCGACCAAACACCAATAAGTTCAGTGTTTCAAAGCTAGCCTAAGTGTTTTCACCATAATGTTAAACGCCGTATGTATGAAAAAGAGGGCTCTTTATAAAATTATAAAACAAAAATTATATACTTTCATTTAATTAATATTTTTGTATTAAATTGTCTTTAAAGGTAAAATTTTTTAATTCATAAAAATTATAAAATTAAAATGTATGCGCTTTCATTTAATTAAATTTGCTTTATATTAAATCAAAATTGTCTTTAATGTTCTGTAAATTTTGTGTCCTAAACTTTAAACTGCATAATCTTTTATGTCTAAATTTGTTTCAGTGTAGGGTTGTGTCCACGGTCGCTACAGTTGATAGAATTCTACCAAAAATGGTGTTTGGTAGAATTCTATAGAAAAAAATGTTCAGAACATTTTATAGATTTTAGAACATTTTATAGAAATACAATTTTGACAAAATTTTCTATAGAAATAAAATTTTGACAAAATTTTCTATAGACATAAAATTTTGACAAAATTTTCTATAGAAATAAAATTTTGACAAAATTTTCTATAGAAATAAAATTTTGACAACATTTTCTATAGAAATAAAATTTTGACAAAATTTTCTATAGAAATAAAATTTTGACAAAAATTTTTATAGAAATAAAATTTTGACAAAAAGTTCTATAGAAATAAAATTTTGACAAAAGTTTCTTATAGAAATAAAATTTTGACAAAATTTTCTATAGAAATAAACTTTTGACAAAATTTTCTTATAGAAATAAAATTTGACAAAATTTTCTTATAGAAATAAAATTTTGACAAAATTGTCTATAGAAATAAAATGTTGACAAAATTTTCTTTAGATATAAAATTTTGACAAAATTTTCTTTAGAAATAAAAATTTGAGAAAATTTTCTATAGAAATAAACTTTTGACAATATTTTCTATAGAAATAAAATTTTTACAATATTTTCTATAGAAATAAAATTTTCACAAAATTTTCAAAAAAATTTCTATAGAAATAAAATGTTGACAGAATTTTCTATAGAAATAAAATTTTCATTCGTTTTGTTTGTTATTTTTCACAAAATTTTCTATAGAAATAAAAGAAATAGAAATAAAAATTTGACAAAAATTTCTATAGAAAAAAATTTTGACAAAATTTTCTATAGAAATAAAATTTTGACTGAATTGTCTATAGAAATAAAATTTTGACAAAATTTTCTATAGAAATAAAATTTTGACAAAATTTTCTATAGACATAAAATTTTGACAAAATTTTCTATAGAAATAAAATTTTGACAAAATTTTCTATAGAACTACAGTTCTCACAAAATTTTCTATAGAAATAAAATTTTGACAAAATTTTCTATAGAAATAAAATTTTGACAAAATTTTCTATAGACATAAAATTTTGACAAAATTTTCTATAGACATAAAATTTTGATAAAATTTTCTATAGAAATAAAATTTTGACAACATTTTCTATAGAAACAAAATTTTCTATAGAAAAAAATTTTGACAAAATTATCTATAGAAATAAAATTTTGACAGAATTGTCTATACAAATGAAATTTTGACAAAATTTTCTATAGAAATAAAATTTTGGCAAATTTTCAATAGAAATAACATTTTTGACAAAATTTTCTATAGAAATAAAATTTTGACAAAATTTTCTATAGAAATAAACTTTTGACAAAATTTTCTTAAAGAAATAAAATTTGACAAAATTTTCTATAGAAATAAAATTTTGACAAAATTTTCTATAGACATAAAATTTTGACAAAATTTTCTATAGACATAAAATTTTGACAAAATTTTCTATAGAAATAAAATTTTGACAACATTTTCTATAGAAACAAAATTTTCTATAGAAAAAAATTTTGACAAAATTATCTATAGAAATAAAATTTTGACAGAATTGTCTATACAAATAAAATTTTGACAAAATTTTCTATAGAAATACAATTTTGACAAAATTTTCTATAGAAATAAAATTTTGACAAAATTTTCTATAGAAATAAAATTTTGACAAAATTATCTACAGAAATAAAATTTTGACAAAATTTTCTATAGAAATAAATTTTTGACAAAATTTTCTTATAGAAATAAAATTTGAAAAAATATTTCCTATTGAAATAAAATTTTGACAAAATTTTCCTATAGAAATAAAATGTTGACAAAATTTTTTATAGAAATAAACGTTTGACAAAATTTTCTTATAGAAATAAAATTTTGACAAAATTTTCTATAGAAATAAAATTTTTGACAAAATTTTCTATAGAAATAAACATTTAACAAAATGTTCTATAGAAATAAAATTTTGACAAAATTTTCTTTAGACATAAAATTTTGACAAAATGTTCTTTAGATATAAAAGTTTTACAAAATTTTTTATAGAAATAAAAAGTTGAGAAAATTTTCTATAGAAATAAACTTTTGACAATATTTTCTATAGAAATAAAATTTTTACAATATTTTCTATAGAAATAAAATTTTCACAAAATTTTCTATAGAAAAAAATTTTCACAAAATTTTCTATAGAAAAAAATTTTTCAAAAAAATTTCTATAGAAATAAAATGTTGACAGAATTTTTCTATAGAAATAAAATTTTCATTCGTTTTGTTTGTTATTTTTCACAAAATTTTCTATAGAAATAAAAGAAATAGAAATAAAAATTGGACAAAAATTTCTATAGAAAAAAATTGACAAAATTTTCTATAGAAATAAAATTTTGACTGAATTGTCTATAGAAATAAAATTTTGACAAAATTTTCTATAGAAATAAAATTTTGACAAAATTTTCTATAGAAATAAAATTAAAAAAAAAATCTATAGAAATAAAATACAGACAAATTTTTCTGTAGAAATAAAATTTTTACAAAATTTTCAATAAATATGAAATTTTGACATTTCTTAGAAATAACATTTTTAACAACATTTTCAATACACTCAAAAAAAAAAATACTTGTATCCAAAGATTTTGACCTTTTGTATTCTGGTATTTATTCCGACCAAAGATGCGTCCCTGTACTTGTCCATTTCCCGTATTAAAATACCTATATCGATTTCATAGCTCACACTCTCAGAATTTTTCCTATAGAAATAAAATTTTGACAAAATTTTCCTTTAGAAATAAAATGTTGACAAAATTTTTTATAGAAATAAACGTTTGACAACATTTTCTATAGAAATAAAATTGTTGACAAAATTTTCTATAGAAATAAACATTTAACAAAATTTTCTATAGAAATAAACATTTAACAAAATGTTCTATAGAAATAAAATTTTGACAAAATTTTCTTTAGACATAAAATTTTGACAAAATTTTCTTTAGACATAAAATTTTGACAAAATTTTCTTTAGACATAAAAGTTTGACAACATTTTTTATAGAAATAAAATTTTGACAAAATTTTCTTTAGACATAAAAGTTTGACAAAAATTTTTATAGAAATAAAAATTTGAGAAAGTTTTCTATAGAAATAAACTTTTGACAATATTTTCTATAGAAATAAAATTTTTACAATATTTTCTATAGAAATAAAATGTTCACAAAATAATAAAATAATAAAATTTTGACAAAATTTTCTATAGAAATAAAGAAATAAAAAAATAAAATTTTGACAAAATTTTCTATACAAATAACATTTTGAGAAAATTTTCTATAGAAATAAAATTAAAAAAAATCTATAGAAATAAAATACAGACAAATTTTTCTGTAGAAATGAAATTTTTACAAAATTTTCAATAAATATGAAATTTTGACATTTCTTAGAAATAACATTTTTAACAACATTTTCTATACACTCAAAAAAAAAAAAAATACTTCTATCCAAAGATTTTGACCTTTTGTATTCTGGTATTTATTCCGACCAAAGATGCGTCCCTGTACTTGTCGATTTCCCGTAGTAAAATACCCACATCGTTTTGATAGCTCACACTCTCAAAATTACTAAAAACTTTTCTCAGTGTAATAGCTTTGGCCAAAACTTTATACTGTTTAGTTTACATCAAATAGTTGCGGTTATATTTTGTAATTCACTGTTGTATTCACTTGTCCGGTCACTCTGCCGGATGGATTGTTTGGTAAGTTGCTAGCTTTCTGCGGCCATTTGTACGGTCACTGGGTTAATGACACAAAAAGTTTACTGATATGAAAAATTACTATCCTTGTTTATGGCCTAGACGCACAGTATCACGGACTTTTGATGGTTTCAATATAAACAGTGTTTAAAGGGAGAAAAATTGCCTAAAACTCTATGTCATCATTTGATTTAATTTAATTAAAAGAAAGTGAAAATAGGCTAGGATCTGCTGTTAATTTCTATATTCTGTTACGAAAACACTGTTCTTTAACTTTGTGCCTACTTTAATACGGGAATTCATTTAAGTTGTTATTTTATAACACCCACAAATAGTTTTTCGAGTTTTTGGTTTCGGTCACCCCAAGAGTATCAGAGCTCTTCCGTATGTACAACTTTGTAGGGCAGTGAGTGAAAAATCGTTTTGTATTCATTTGGGTTTTTTTTTTCGGGCAAAAACAAAAATCCATTTTAACATCTACAAGGCAATAGAAAAGCCAGGAAGCATCTATGGTTTTGCTGTATGTCATGGGTTGTTGATTGTATGTAAAGGTTTACACTCAGTAGTGTTTTGTTATACAAAATTATCTTTAAAAAGATTTTTATTAAAAACTTTTTGTTCCTCATCTACCCCAAAAAGGTCTACATTAGTTTGGGGATACCGAATCGTATTTTCAGCCGTTGTAGAATACCATGAAAAGAACTATATATGTCAGTCTCTTCGTTTTGTGGTAACCTAAATTATTCAAAGTATTCACTCAACATCAACAATTCTGGCAAGAGATAGATAAAATGGAATTGAGTTCATCAAGAGAGGTGACAACGTGGAAGTGTGTAAAATACACTAAAAAAAGTTTTCTTCGATCTAAAGATTTTGACCTTCTCTTAAGGGTTTTATTATTAATTCCGAGCCAAATATGTGGCGTCTTTAAAATATGGATGTTTTTAGGGAACTCTGTAGCTTTAAATCTAGGATCAATAAAATTAAAATTTGGTTACAGATCTCAGTTATAGAATTTTTATTCGTTTTTTGCGATATATTAATAAAGCAATTCAGATAGAAACACATAGCAAATTATAACAGATATTACCAATATTGGCTTTAAAAATTCTAAAAAATTCTTCAAAATTAATGAAATCGTCTTTAAATTAATTTGTAGTCTTTGTGCATCTTGACTACCAAGCAAACAATCTTTCAAATAGGAGATATATTCCAATACTTAATTTTAAAGACGTTGTTTACTTGAAACATATAAGTAATTTCTATTTGAAGTCGAGTCTGAATTTGGGAATTTAATTGGTTGTTAACACTTTTTAAAAGGATTTTGATGGCACTTGAAGAAAGAAGCCGAAAAAGCGAATGAATAGAATTGTATTTTCTAGAATCAAGTACGCAAAATACAAAAGCAAATTAAATTTGTTCTTACTTCAATTCTCCGCTTCTTTGGCTCAGAATCAATACTAAAATCATTAGTGTAAAGACAAACATGTTTTTTTAGTGCGATTTTTCGAAACACGTCTACGACATCGTGAAAGGTGAATAATCCTGGATTTACGCGTATGATCCCGAAAGTGAACAGCAGTTGATTGTATGGCTGTTTAGATGTGAGCCAAATCCAATAAGAATTGCTCCCGCCCGAAGCACTTACAAGCTAATGATGATGAGTCATGCGCGTATATTCTTGACTTGACACCGAATTGCTTATTTTTATCAACGACCAACGCCATCTGAAAAAGCGGTTGATGCGTTTAGAATTCATGTTTTGGAGATACCTCAAACGCCTGTAAAAGTATATAGATGTTGGGAATATTTTGAAAAACATTAAAGCTATTTTCGATAATTAATATTTGTTTTTGTCCTCTAATCCCGAAATATTAAAGGCAACCCTCGTATAATAAAAATATAATTATTTTTATTGCCATATCTAACGATTATTTGATGAATTTTCATGAAAAAAGAAAAACGAACGCCGTTCATGAAATCGTTAACGTTCATAGACGAAACCGTGAACATTCCGTTTTAATTTTTAGTGAACGCTTCTCTTTCGTTTTGTTACCGTCTAGTCACGATTTTCAAATATTATACATGGATGAAAAAGACTGTTTTTCATATGTTTGGCTATAAACATTATATGTTTGGAACACAATATGTTTGAGTGCAAGCATATAATGTTCATAAACTAGCATAACATGTTTGGGACATATATGTTAATATGTTAGAACATATTATGTTTGGGACATAAAATGTTTGTAAATATAATATGCTTGGATGCAAACATATATTAATTTAGAAATTGCCTATAAACATGTATGTGTTTAGTAGCTTGGAGCGCTATTTAACAGGGAGCGATATTGAATTAAGTTGGTGGTTGTTGCTTGTTATTACAGAATTAACATTTTATTTTTCCTTGGGCAATTGATCAGCTACTTCTTTGATCCTTACAAACTGTGTGGTCCGCTGTTCGAATCCCCGCCCGTCAAAAGGTAAAATTCAAATAAAAAAAATCATAAAATTGAATAATTTCTTCTACAATGTTTGTATTACAGAAAAAGGTGCTAAGAACTAAAAAATCTCGTGGAAGTGAGAAAGATGTGGGGGAATATACAATTAGGCAGAAACAAAATTTTGAGCATTCAGGTCGAAAACCTATGTTGTTAGCACCTATATTACCTGTTTATTTTCGTAATTCATTATGATTGTAAATATATAAATAAATAAATAAAATTTTGAGCACAATATTGTTTGGGAGAATTTTTTTTAAGCATATAATATTTTTGGGTGCAAAATGCTTCCAAACATATTATATGTTCACATAATAACGTATTGTTTTTTGGAAGACAACATTATTGAATTTGGATGCAAAAATACAAAATGTTTGGAACTTAGACTACCCAAACATATATTGTTTAGACCAATATACTTTCAAACATATTATATATTGGAAGAGATCAAACATATAAATGTTTGGGCAATACCCAAAAATGTATATGCTTGAAGCAAAATATGTTTGGGAGTATATGTTAAAGAAGCGATTTTTTGTGAGGGTGTATTTTCTAATCGTGGATTTAGTTTCACTATGTATGAAACCTATTGCTCATCATGTTTTTCCCCAACCTTATATTTGTACTATTACTACTATGACTTTTTGCAAAGTCCTATCGTCAAGAGACAGATGACCTACATATTGTAAGAAAAACGAAAAACAAAAATGTGGTCAAAGTAAATTTATTAGGTCTTATTTTGAGTCATAAACTCTTATGTAAGTTTGAAGTATTTACTCAGAGACATACGGAAAACTAAGGACAACAATCAATATATTTAGTCTTATGCACCAAAAAAAAGAAAAAAAACAAAAATGGAAAAAGGACAAGAAACTTCTTCACCCAATTCTAAAGGTTTTTCCATTTGAAGAGTAAATGGTCAATAGTTTACAAAGTTTTTGTTATAAAATATGTGAAATTGTGTCCATATGTTTACCCCTAGGCATTTTATACTAAAAAGGATAGATTGGAATACACACCAAAAAAATTTCACGAAAATTTTTCCAGTTAAAATTTTAATTTAGTTTTAAAAAATATTCAATTACAAATTTAATTGATTCAACAAAATTTTTAATTGAAACAAAAATCAATCACAAAAATTAATAGTATCAATTAATTAAAGTTTTTCTGTTTTTTTCTTTTTTTTCGAGCTTGAGATCTATATGTATTTATACCCTAAACCACATAGTGGTCGGGGTATAATAAGTTTGATCGGCCAAAAAATGTGCCTACCAGAGATATTGATTTTAGACCCCATGAAATATATACCGTTCGACTCAGAATCACCTCCTGAGTCGATCTAGCGCTTGGTGTCCGTCCGTCCGTCTGTCCATGTATTTGTTGTTCACAGGATTCCGGTCGCAATTATTAACCGATTTTGATGAAATTTGGTACAGGGAGTTTTTTGGGCACAAGGACGAACGCTGTTGAATTTGGAAGAAATCGGATCAAATTTAGATATAGCTCCCATATATATGTATCGCCCGATTTCGACAAATGGGGTCACGTTGCGCGTTTTTTCTAACGGATCGTCACCAAATTTGGCCAAAGGTAATATTTTCCATCGCCCTTCAAGTCTGCCAAATTTCATCCAAATCGGTTCAGATTTAGATATAGCTCTCATATATATGTATCGCCCGATTTTCCCAAATTTTCCCAAATTTGGCCACAAAACCTTTATTTATCAACTGATCTTACTCAAAGTTGGCTAAATATAATCTTCTATAGCACTAACTATATGTACAAAAAATCATCGAAATCGGTTCAGATTTAGCTATAGCTCCCATATATATGTACCGTCCGATTTTTCTAAATTTGGCCATAAAACCCTTATTTATCAACCGATCTTACCCAAATTTGGCTAAGTGTTGTCTTCGATAGCACTAACTATATGTGCAAACAATCATCAAAATCGGTTCAGATTTAGATATAGCTCCCATATATATGTATAGCCCGATTTTCCCAAATTTGGCCATAGAACCCTTATTTATTAACCGATCGTACTAAAAGTTGGCTAGATCCAGTCCTCTATAGTACTAACTATATGTGCAAAATTTCATCGAAATCGGTTCAGATGTAAAAATAGCTCCCATATATGTATCACCCGATTTTGAAAAATTCGCCCCTAATAACGTTATGTTTGACCATACAGGCCTCATTTCTTACCTGATCTTACTCAAATCTTGCACAAGGTAACCTTTTGTGGTATTAATAAAACCCGCAAAATATTATGCAAATTGGTTCAGATTTAGATATAGCTTCCATATATATGCATCGTTCGATATTCCCAAATTTGACCGTAGTACTCTTATTTATTAACCAATGTTACTCAAATTTCAAATTTTGATGTACTTATACGTACTTGTAGCTCTAACATAAGAATATTGCTCGATTTTTACAAATTTGTATTTATTACCCACACTAATTTAACGATTTTCTCTTTTTTAATAATGGGCTCAATATTAGTGGCATACTAACTCCGTAGGTGCAATATCAACACAGCCAGTGTTGCTAGAAGTAGGGGAAATCCCCTATATGTATGGTTTTTCAAATATTTAGTGTCTTGTAGGGACGTAGGACATTTTCACTCAACACAATTTGTAAACATTTTTACATTTTGGTGGCTCTAGAGGAGGAAATTAGAAGCCGGCCGGC
Source organism: Haematobia irritans (assembly GCF_050003625.1). NCBI lineage: Eukaryota > Metazoa > Arthropoda > Insecta > Diptera > Muscidae > Haematobia > Haematobia irritans. Next base: position 230,735,171 of record NC_134397.1, read on the forward strand.
AAGGCTTGATAACAATGTGTGGTAAACTTTATTCCTGTAGAAAATTTTGTCACCATTTTATTTCTATAGAACATTTTGTCAAAATTGTATTTCTATACAAATTTTTTTCAAAATATTATTTCTAAAAAAAAATGTCTCAAAATTTTATTTCTGTGAAATTTTTTCTCAAAATTTTATTTCTATAGAATTTATTGTCAAAACTTTATTTCTATAGAAAAATTTCTGACAAAAGTTTGTTTATAGAAACTTTTTCCAAAATTTTATTTTTATAGAGATTTAACAAAAAAAGATTACTAATTTGGGTAGAATTCTACCAACTGTGGCAATCGTGGTGGTAATACAAATTTATATTCTAAGTTATATAAGTTGCATATTCATGTTTTAAGATAATAAAGTACTTAGAACCATTTTTGTATTGTACAATTTTTTAAATTTAACGAAAAATATAGTAGGGAAAATTGTTTGGGAATGTATGGGAAAGTAGGGAACTGTTTTTGTCCTTGTAGGGTAAACCGAACATTTTCCCTGGCAACATTGACTATGAGCTATAGTCAGATTGACACAAAGCACCCATAGACATGTACCCCTTAATTTTCTTAAATATGCAACTGCGGTTTATCTCCCAGAACTATATGTTACCCCACAAATGCTTATGATTACTAATTCTGTAATGGTGGCTTAGGGTATGATATAGTCGACGGGGGCCCGACTTTCTACTTTACTTACTTGTTTTAATTATTTTTTTTAATTGGATCAATTAATTTTTAATTGATACTATCATTTGTGTGATTGAAGACATTTCAATTAAGAAATTAATTGGATCAATTAATTTCGTGATTGAATCAGAAAAAAAAATTTTTGTGTGTATATTTAGCGAAAATAGTACCGTTATAACAATTGTTATATATATGGGAGATAATTTACACAGAAAAAAATATTGGTAAAATATTTCCAAGTAAAATGGTAATTGATGTTGAAACATAATCAATTGAAAAATTAATTGATGTTATCATCAACTTTTTAAACAAATTATAAGATAAAGGCAGTTAAAAAAACATAATAAATTTTTTTACTTTTTGTCAATATGTTAATTATCCAAACTAAAATTTTAATTAAATAATTAATATTTGCTAATAAAATAAAGAGAAATTTTACTCGCATATTTTCTCACTTTGCATCTCTTTGCAAATAAAAAAGGGACTGTTACTTTGTTTTTGTGTGTCGAGATTTTACTCCCAAATAAAAAATGATTTTACACAAAAGTATTTAGGTCATGTTTCATATTCCTTACATGTTTTTTTATTGTTCTTGACTTGCTTGTTTGCATCCAACTTTGACTAAAGCTATAGAGATTATGACCAATAATTTGATTTTCCAAGTCAATGGAGAAGCTACAGGTATAAATAACGTGAAGGAAGGAATTGTGTTAATGTAATATATATTTTTTGAAATAAAGTGCGAGAACCAAAGAAGGAAATAAAAACTTATATGCCACTCCGAATACTCATAAATCCCCACATATCTAAGATCTCCTTCTTATTTGATTTTTTCAACACAAATTCAATTTCCCTACATAATTAAATGTTTTCAAAAGTGGCATTGAATTGATTATTAATGAATAACTTATTCAGGATTTGGCTTAAGCAATATAAATAAAACGATAGTAAATCATTTTAATTTTCTTAATACGAAACAAAAATATTCTTTGTATATGTGTCAACTAAGCCATGAAAGAAAAATAATAGCTAACATTAGCCTAAATTGGCCATAAAATTACTTAAATTGTTGGCCTTAAATACTCGCCCTATATATTTTTTTTTATTATTTTCCAATGTTGATGGTAGTAACCCTCATAAAAGTAAACACACGCAACACAAATTAGCCATCCAAATTGAAATTGAAATAGTCCATAAACATTTTCTGAGCACAAAATGTAGTTTATATTCTATTTAGTTATAGTCTGTCTGTTTGTCATCTATTCATTGAAAAGTTGATATCATGAAATCAATGACGTGACACTTTTTATGAGAAGTTTGTTTGTTTTTTTTTTTCAAGTTTAAAAATGACAAAGGACATAAAAGTTTCAATTGAATGTCAACTAGAAGTGCAAAATCGTAATCCTATAAAATTTTATAGTTCTTTTATATATAGAGAGATTTCAAAGGAAATGGTTACGATGGCAATTTCCCATTGCCAGACGGAATAAAAATATGAGAGCAAATAAGAGAAGAGAAATTTAAGTTAAACGAGAAGAATAGAGAGAGCCTCTCTCCGAGAGAGCCAATTTAATAACAGTGAAAGAAACAATAAATAAGAGAGCAGTGTTGAATTTGATGAAGTCGGCAGTGTTATCAGATTAGGAGATTTTCCCCAAAAGCTGGGGATTTTTCTCGTGGTTGGGGATAATTTTTTTTCACTTTAGGGATCTGGGGATTCGATTGGGGATGACGTCGTGATTTGGGGCTTTTTCTGGGGATATTTCCACTTTTAATCACAATCACAGTATAAAATTTTTTATAGAACGTGTAAAAGCGAAGTACAATAACGCTTATGGGCTTTCGTAGATTTTGCAAAATATTTCTCTCCAACTAAGAGGTACTTCACAACCTTTCTATTGCAGTAAAATTTTGACAAAATTTTTTGTAGAAATAAAATTTTGATAAAATATTCTATCAAAATAAAATTTTAATATAATTTTCTATACAAATAAAATTTTGATAAGAATGCTATAGAAATAAAATTTTGACACAATTTTCTACAGAAATAAAATTTTGAAAAAATTTTCTATAGAAATAGAATTGTGACATTTTCTTAGATGTAAATTTTTTGACAATATAGAAATACAATTTTGACATTTTCTGTAGAAATACAATTTTGACATAGTTTTCTATAGAAATAAAATTTTGAGAAAATATTCTAAAGAAATAACATTTTGAGAACATTTCCTATGGAAATAAAATTTGGCCAAAATTTACTATGGAAATAATATTTTGACAAAATTTTCTATAAAAATAAAATTTTGACAAAATCTTCTACAGAAATAAAATTTTGACAAAATTTTCTATAAAAATAAAATTTTTAAAAAATCATCTACAGAAATAAAATTTTGATAAAATTTTCTATAGAAGTAAAGTTTTGACAAAATTTTCTATAGAAATAAAATTTTGATAAAATGTTCTATAGAAATAAAATTTTGACGCAAGTTTGACAAAATTTTCTATAGAAATAAAATTTTGACAAAATCTTCTATAGAAATAGAAGTTTGACACAATTTTGACACAATTTCCTATAGAAATAAAATTTTGACACAATTTTCTATACAAATAAAATTTTGACAAAGCTTTCTATTGAAATAAAATTTTGACAAAATTTTCTATACAAATACTTTTTTGACAAAGTTGTCTATAGAAATACTTTTTTGACAAAATTTTCTATAGAAATAAAATTTTGAGAAAATTTTCTATAGAAATAAAGCTTTGTCAAAATTTTCTATAGAAATAAAATTTTGACAAAATTTTCTATAGAAATAAAATTTGGATAAAATTTTCTATAGAAATAAAATTAGAAATAAAATTTTCAAATGCATACGCATAAAATTTTTGAAAAAAATTTCTATAAAAATAAAATTTTGAAAAAATTTCCTATTGAAATAATATTTTGACAAAATTTTCTATAAAAATAAAATTTTTACAAAATCTTCTACAGAAATAAAATTTTGACAAAATTTTCTATAGAAATAAAATTTTGATAAAATTTTCTATAGAAATAAAATTTTGACACAATTTTCTACAGAAATAAAATTTTCACAAAATTTTCTATAGAAATAAAATATTGACACAATTTTCTATAGAAATAAAATTTTGACAAAGTTTTCTATTGAAATAAAATTTTGACAAAATTTTCTATACAAATAAAATTTTGGCAAAGTTTTCTATAGAAATACTTTTTTGACAAAGTTTCCTATAGAAATAAAATTTTGAGAAAATATTCTTAAGAAATAACATTTTGAGAAAATTTTCTATAGAAATAAAACTTTGTCAAAATTTTCTATAGAAATAAAACTTTGTCAAAATTTTCTATAGATATAAAACTTTGTCAAAATTTTCTATAGAAATAAAATTTTGACAAAATTGTCTATAGAAATAGAATTTTGACAAAATTGTCTATAGAAATAAAATTAGAAATAAAAATTTCTATAGAAATAAAATTTTGACAAAATTTTCTATAAAAATAAAATTTTTACAAAATCTTCTACAGAAATAAAATTTTGACAAAATTTTCTATAGAAATAAAATTTTGAAAAAATTTTCTATAGAAATAAAATTTTGATAAAATTTTCTATAGAAATACAATTTTGACACAATTTTCTATAGAAATAAAAGTTTGACACAATTTTCTATAGAAATAAAATTGTGACAAAGTTTTCTATTGAAATAAAATTTTGACAAAATTTTCTATACAAATAAAATGTTGGCAAAGTTTTCTATAGAAATACTTTTTTGACAAAGTTTTCTATAGAAATACTTTTTTGACAAAATTTCCTATAGAAATAAAATTTTGAGAAAATATTCTTAAGAAATAACATTTTGAGAAAATTTTCTATAGAAATAAAATTTTGACAAAATTTTCTATAGAAATAGAATTTTGACAAAATTGTCTATAGAAATAAAATTAGAAATAAAATTTTGACACAATTTTCTATAAAAATAAAATTTTTATAAAATCTTCTACAGAAATAAATTTTTGACAAAATTTTCTATAGAAATAAAATTTTGAAAAAATTTTCTATAGAAATAAAGTTTTTATAAAATTTTCTATAGAAATACAATTTTGACACAATTTTCTATAGAAATAAAATTTTGACAAAATTTTCTATAGAAATAAAATTTTGACAAAGTTTTCTATTCAAATAAAATTTTGACAAAATTTTCTATACAAATAAAATTTCGACAAAGTTTTCTATAGAAATACTTTTTTGACAAAATTTTCGATAGAAATAAAATTTTGAGAAAATTTTCTATAGAAATACAACTTTGACACAATTTTCTATAGAAATAAAATGTTGACAAAATTTTCTATAGAAATAAAATTTTAACAAAATTTTCTATAGAAATAAAATTTTGACAAAATTTTCTATAGAACTAAAATTTTAACAAAAATTTCGATAGAAATAAAATGTTAACAAAATTTTCTATAGAAATAAAATTTTGACAAAATTTTCTGTAAAAGTAAAATTTTGAGAAAATTTTCCAAGGAAATAAAAAGTTCCTAAAACTTTCTATAGAAATAAAAGTTTGAGATAAGTTTCGTATAGAAATAAAATTTTGACAAAATTTTCTATAGAAATAAAATTTTGAGAAAATTTTCTATAGAAATAAAATTTTGACAACATTTTCTATAGAAATAAAATTTTGACAAAATTTTCTGTAGAAGTAAAATTTTGAGAAAATTTTCTAAGGAAATAAAATGTTGACAAAACTTTCTATAGAAATAGAATTTTGAGAAAATTTTCCTATAGAAATAAAATTTTGACAAAATAATTCTTGTTTGTATTTTCTCCAATTTTTGGTAGATTAGTTTTGACTGGAATAGTATAACTTTCTGAAAAAACTCCGCAGTTTTTATTGCAAAACACACATCGATTGCAACAATTGACGAGCTAACAGACAAGAATTCGATATTGCAAGATTGTTTTTATTTTTCATAGAATAAAATTTGCACACATACAATAATTCACACAAAAAAAATTTTTTTGATTCAATCACGAAATTAATTGATCCAATTAATTTTTAATTGAAATGTCTTCAATCACAGAAATGATAGTATCAATTATAAAGTTAATTGAGGGTCAATTTAAAAGTTAATTGATCAAATTTAAAAGTTAATTGATCCTATTATTTTTGTGATTGATTTTTGTTTCAATTAAAAAATTTTTTGAATCAATAAAATTTTTAATTGAATATTTTTTAAAACTCAATTAAAATTTTAATTGGAAAAAATTTCGTGAAATTTTTTTGTGTGTTATATAAATTTTTTTCTTTGGGGATTTTTCATGGAGAAAAATATTTCAGTTTGGGATTTTTGGGGAAATAATTTCGAAATTTTGGAGATCTCTCTCAAAAAAATCTGGCAACCGTGGAAGTCGGAGCTATGAGCGAAATACTCTTTAAGAAAAGTGAAATCTACAGCACTCAAAAAAGTGAACCCTAAAAGTAGGTATTAACTTCGAGTTTAGCGGCTAAAACCGTAATTTTTTCACGATTATTTTTCCTTTCGCATATCCCACAAAATAGGTCAGAATTTTTATACGAAAAAATTATGCACAGTGGTGGTGAAAAAATGGTTCAATTAGGGACGGTAATTCTCGTATGTAATTTTCATTAACACCAGACCCAAATTGAATCATTTCATCCGGTCAGATCTCACAAAAGACTATGGAAATGTGTATTAGCCAAGACTGAAACATAAGTATAGTAAGTCAGGCTTGCGAGATTGGTATCTGCCATTTTCTTGTCAGCAACTTAATCTTCTTGTCCAATAAGCTCGAATAAATATTGAAATAATACATAGCCTGCATTGATATCAGGCTAACATAAAAATTATTTTAATAAAATTTTCTGACAAAAAAAAAAAAAAAAACATCTTTAAGAGAGTTTGACTACCGATGTCCACTTAGGAGGACATCCGAAAATGACACCAAACTGTATTTCCCCACTTAGTTTCGATTTACTATTCGACGTTATTTGCAAATAGAAGAAATAGAGTGATCCGGTTTACATACTATACAATTTATTTTTATATATTCTTAACATTATTTTCGTTTAAATTATTATACGCCAAAATAGTCCAAATAATTCTAATATTTTTTTTTTTATATTTTTCTTTATATTTTCAGGTATGCAAACAAATATTTAACTAAGGGATTTTATTATTGCTATAAATCATTTCAAGCAAGTATTTGATATTTCTATTATTACATTTAAAAGAAAATATTACAATTCCCACAATAATAAACTACATAAGTACATTTTATTTATTGACTTTGCACTCCTACGAGTACAACATTGTTAAGCCCACACGATTTCGTAATGACTTGTCAGATTGAAAACATTTCCATTTGGTGATTATAATCCCAGTTCAAATTAAAAATGTAACATATTCTATATTAAAAATTCTTTGTTATGTTTATTTTATAAAGTAATCCTCTTGTTGTGTTATAAAACAAATATGTACTATGTATGTATATTGGATGTGTTTTTTATAATATGGCATATGTTTGTCATTTCTTAAGGCTTTGTTTTTTATAATATTGCATATGTTTGTCATTTCTTAAGGCTGTGCCACAAATGTATTGCATATTTTAAGGAAAATACAAAAAATTAAAATGAAAAGAATATTTATGAATAATAATGATGAGATTTAATTTTAACATTTTTCAAGATAATCAACAAAGCTTCGAACCACATAATTTTTTTTTCTTGATTGAAACAAATATATTGATTTTAACCCCTAAGATATGCAATAGATTTTAACTGAAACAAAATGAAATTTGGAAATGTCAAATAGGCATATAAAACCTGTCTATTATTTTCCTCTGTCCTTTGACATTTCCAAGAATCTGCTTATTATTATGTAGGACGATTAGATTAACACCATAACAACCAAACGAAAATAGCTTAACAGCCGAAACGGCGGCAATGGTAAACTGATATCAGTGACATGAATATAACCACCACCATAACAGCAGCAATAACAAAAGCAAAATTTGCCATTGAACATGTAACACGTTTCCTATAATTCTTCCCCCCTTTCTCGCCTTGTTGCCCTTCTTTCCTCGTGGACTTTGGCACATTATAAATAATCCCTTCCTCACCTAAGTTACACAAAAAAAAAGACTTAAGCTAGAGTCCCACAAAGAAGCTTTTCGTATTTTCCAAGGAAATTTTCCCAAAATAAGAGTATTGCGGAAGAAAAAAAAAGAACCAAACCCAGCATCGAATCTACCAACCAAATATACCGTAAAAATTCCTTCTTAGCTGACAAAACGTCCCAGCAGCAGGAGTCGTGTCATGAAATTTTAAATAACTTGTGCCGACCAGGGTATATGATAGACATTTGCAAAAAAAAAAAAAGAAAACAAATTAGCTTTTTGGATACGCTTGAACAGCAAAATGGCAAGCAGGAGCCATAGCAACGACAACAATGATGACGACCACGAGAACATAAGGTCTATAAAGGCCATATTGCAAAAAATCTCGCATCATTCAAGTATGGACATTATCAGCCATTTTTCTTTCACGTAGTCTAAGAAACGAAGAGATGGACTTTATTTTCTAACTGCTACGAGGATAATAAATAAAGTAAATATTGCAATACATTTAATTTTAATAATTTTTACACTCCAAACTTTCTATGAAAATTTCACTTTTCTATGTAAATTTCAATTTTCTAAGAAAATTCAATTTTCTATGAAAATTTCAATTTTCTATGAATATTTCAATTTTCTATGTAAATTTCAATTTTCTAAGAAAATTTCAATTTTCTATGAAAATTTCAATTTTCTATGAATATTTCAATTTTCTATGAAAATTTCAATTTTCTATGAATATTTCAATTTTCTATGAATATTTCAATTTTCTATGAAAATTTCAATTTTCTATGAAAATTTCTATTGAATTTTCATATTTTCTATGAATATTTCACTTTTCTATGAATATTACACTTTTCTATGAAAATTTCAATTTTCTATGAAAATTTCAATTTTCTATGAAAATTTCAATTTTCTATGAAAATTTCAATTTACTATGAAAATTTCACTTTTGCTATAAAAATTTAAATTTTCTATGAAAATTAAAATTTTTCTATGAAAATTTCAATTTTCGCTTTTCTATGAAAATTTAAATTTTCTATGAAAATTTCAATTTTCTATAAAAAATTCAATTTTCTATAAAAAATTCAATTTTCTATAAAAATTTCAATTTTCTATGAAAATTTCAATTTTCTATGAAAATTTCAATTTTCTATGAAAATTTCAATTTTCTATAAAAATTTCAATTTTCTATGAATATTTCACTTTTCTTTGAATATTTCACTTTTCTATGAAAATTTCAATTTTCTATGAAAATTTCACTTTTGCTATAAAAATTTAAATTTTCTATGAAAATTTCAATTTTCTATAAAAATGAAAATTTAAAATTTAATTGAAATTTCTATTTTTCTATGAAAATTTCAATTTTCGCTTTTCTATAACAATTTCACTTTTCTATGAAAATTTCAATTTTCTAGAAAATATTCATAGAAAATTCTATGAAAATTTCAATTTTCTATGAAAATTTCAATTTTCTATGAAAATTTCAATTTTCTATGAAAATTTCAATTTTCTATGAAAATTTCAATTTTCTATGAAAATTTCAATTTTCTATGAAAATTTCAATTTTCTATGTAAATTTCAATTTTCTAAGAAAATTTCAATTTTCTATGAAAATTTCAATTTTCTAGAAAATATTCATAGAAAATTCCATGAAAATTTCAAATTTCTATGAAAATTTCAATTTTCTAAGAAAATTTCAATTTTCTATGAAAATTTCAATTTTCTATGAATATTTCACTTTTCTATGTAAATTTCAATTTTCTAAGAAAATTTCAATTTTCTATGAAAATTTCAATTTTCTATGAATATTTCAATTTTCTATGAAAATTTCAATTTTCTATGAATATTTCAATTTTCTATGAAAATTTCAATTTTCTATGAAAATTTCAATTGAATTTTCATATTTTCTATGAATATTTCACTTTTCTATGAATATTACACTTTTCTATGAAAATTTCAATTTTCTATGAAAATTTCAATTTTCTATGAAAATTTCAATTTTCTATGAAAATTTCAATTTTCTATGAAAATTTCAATTTTCTATGAAAATTTCAATTTACTATGAAAATTTCACTTTTGCTATAAAAATTTAAATTTTCTATGAAAATTAAAATTTTTGTATGAAAATTTCAATTTTCGCTTTTCTATGAAAATTTAAATTTTCTATGAAAATTTCAATTTTCTATGAAAATTTCAATTTTCTATGAAAATTTCAATTTTCTATGAAAATTTAAATTTTCTATAAAAAATTCAATTTTCTATAAAAATTTCAATTTTCTATGAAAATTTCAATTTTCTATAAAAATTTCATTTTTGCTATAAAAATTTAAATTTTCTATGAAAATTTCAATTTTCTATAAAAATGAAAATTTAAAATTTAATTGAAATTTCTATTTTTCTATGAAAATTTCAATTTTCGCTTTTCTATAACAATTTCACTTTTCTATGAAAATTTCAATTTTCTATGAAAATTTCAATTTTCTATGAAAATTTCAATTTTCTAGAAAATATTCATAGAAAATTCTATGAAAATTTCAATTTTCTATGAAAATTTCAATTGTCTATGAAAATTTCAATTTTCTATGAAAATTTCAATTTTCTATGAATATTTAAATTTTCTATGAAAATTTAAATTTTCTATGAATATTTCAATTTTCTATAAAAATTTCAATTTTCTATGAAAATTTCACTTTTGCTCTAACAATTTCAATTTTCTATGAAAATTAAAATTTTTCTATGAAAATTTCAATTTTCGCTTCTCTATGAAAATTTTAATTTTCTATGAAAATTTAAATTTTCTATGAAAATTTCAATTTTCTATGAAAATTTAAATTTTCTATAAAAAATTCAATTTTCTGTACAAATTTCAATTTTCTATGAAAATTTCAATTTTCTAGAAAATATTCATAGAAAATTCTATGAAAATTTCAATTTTCTAAGAAAATTTCAATTTTCTATGAACATGTCAATTTTCTTTGAATATTTCAATTTTCTATGAAAATTTCAATTTTCTATGAAAATTTCAATTTTCTATGAAAATTTCATTTTTCTATGAATATTTCACTTTTCTATAAATATTTCACTTTTCTATGAAAATTTCAATTTTCTATGAAAATTTCAATTTACTATGAAAATTTCACTTTTGCTATAAAAATTTCAATTTTCTATGAAAATTTCACTTTTCTATGACAATTTCAATTTTCACTTTTCTATGAATATTTCACTTTTCTATGAATATTTCAATTTTCTATAAAAATGTTAATTTTCTATGAAAATTTTCTATGAAAATTTCAATTTTCTATGAAAATTTCAATTTTCTATGAAAATTTCAATTTTCGCTTTTCTATGACAATTTCACTTTTCTATGAAAATTTCAATTTTCGCTTTTCTATGGCAATTTCACTTTTCTATGAAAATTTCAATTTTCTATGAAAATTTAATTTTCTCTGAATATTTCCATATAAATTTTCTATGAAAATTTCAATTTTCGCTTTTCTATGACAATTTCCCGTTTCTATGAAAATTTATGAATATTTCACTTTTCTATGAATATATCACTTCTCTATGAAAATTTCAATTTACTATGAAAATTTCACTTTTGCTATAAAAATTTAAATTTTCTATGAAAATTCAAATTTTCTATGAAAATTTAAATTTTCACTTTTCTATGAAAATTGAAATTTTCTATGAAAATTTAAATTTTCTATGAAAATTGAAATTTTCTATGAAAATTTAAATTTTCTATGAAAATTCAAATTTTCTATGAAAATTTAAATTTTCTATGAAAATTCAAATTTTCTATGAAAATTTCAATTTTCTATGAAAATTTAAATTTTCTATAAAAAATTCAATTTTCTATGAAAATTTCAATTTTCTATGAAAATTTAAATTTTCTATAAAAAATTCAATTTTCTATGAAAATTTCAATTTTCTATGAAAATTTCAATTTTCTAGAAAATATTCATAGAAAATTCTATGAAAATTTAAAATTTCTATGAAAATATCAATTTTCTATAAAAATTTAAATTTTCTATGAATATATAAATTTTCTATGAAAACATGAATTTTCTATGAAAATTTCAATTTTCTATGAAAATTTCAATTTTCTATGAAAATTTCGATTTTCTATGAAAATTTCAATTTTCTATGAAAATTTCGATTTTCTATGAAAATTTCAATTTTCTATGAAAATTTAAATATTCTTTGAAAATTTAAATTTTCTATGAAAATTTCAATTTACTATGAAAATTTCAATTTTCTATGAAAATTTCAGATTTCTATGAAAATTTTAATTTTCTATGAAAATTTCAATTTTCGATAAAAATTTCAATTTTCTATGAAAATGAAATGTAAATTACTGATTTTTTTCTTTTCATTCAAATAGGCATTCTCTAAATTGTCATACTGCTCCCCCTACAATCTTCACACATAAGGATGCGGCGGCCATATATCCAACCACATAAGAATGAAAATTATTTTGATTACTTTTCAAGCGAAAACAATAAGAAGATTTTCCTATGCTTTGACAAACAAGCAAACTTTACCAGTTTATGTCAAAATGGTGAAGTATAAAGAGGGAGAGAGAGGTGGGTGGACGAAGCTTCGTAGATGTGTCCACCAGTGACCTCTATAGATAGAAGTACTCGAACGTAAATCGCTTGCTAAAAAATAACAAAAACTCTAGAGACTATACAAGCTGCCCTTATCCTCTTACTTAGCTATGGTGATGGTGTTGCTGTTGTCATAAGTCAGTCAGTTTGTTTTTTTTGTTTGCTTTTATTCAGAGTTTGCCTGAACTAAAGGTAACTATGGCAACAACACTGGCAGCATCTCCTTATCATCGGAACTAGGAGACCGACCATCTGCAAAAACATTTCTACTTCATAAATATAAACTTAAGCTTAGGGGCATAGAGTTTGGTAATAACTTCTCAACGAGAAGACGAACTCCACAGACTAGGAAAAGCAATACCAACAATGGTGCTGTAATCTGTGGATGTTAGTACAAGGACATGGTACTGAAAATATTTGAAGGCTGTGGTGGCCAATATTTGGGGCATGAGTGGGAAAGAGACACAGTAAGGAAGTATGAGCAAAAAAATTGCGAAAGGTCAACGAACCTCCTGGACTGTATTTTGTAATTGGTCAACCCTACACTTACATTCTGCCAACTGACAACTCGTATCACAATGTTTGACATTTTCAAGGTAAAAAAAAAATATATATATTTTTCAATGTAAGTAGAAGGGCCCATGATTTCCAAACTCTGTTTCTCTAAAAATCCCTAAGTCTGAAATGTTTTTCATACTCACTCTCGATAAAGAGAAACACTATTACGATGAGACAACAATATCTGGAAACAGCGAGGAAGAAAAAAATACACTTTTCTAAAAACATTTTCAAGTTTAACCATAAAATCCCCAAGAAATAACAACCATTGATGTTAATGTAGTTGCCGTTGCCTTGATAGCCATTGCTTAGTGCTAAGGTTAAGGTACCGCCACTAACATTTAAGGTAAAATGAATACAATTCTTCTAGGTTTTGTTTTCTGCGATTACTAAGCGCCTCACTCACATTTGAAATCGTAGTTATGGAAGTAGTGCTAGTACCGGCTGCTTCTGTTACTGTTGTAGACCACATCGTTATGGTACAGGTCATATTTTAATGCTTGTAAATGTCAGTTCACATAAGACGATGGTTTTCGATGTTCAGGCTTGGATGGCCAGACGACTGAAACACAGTAGGGAAATCACGGTTTAGAGAAATTTAAAGATTTTTCATTTATAAAAATTTTGTCTTTTAAGAATGTTTTCTTTCAATATCGGTATTTCTTATTACATTTTGATTCATTTTTTTTCATTTCTGTCAAAATTTTATTTCTGTAGGAAAATTTTGTCAAATTTTTATTTCGATAGAAAATTTTGTAAAAATTTTATTTCTATAGAAAATTTTGTCCGAATTTTGTTTCTATCGAAAATGTCAAAATTTCTTTCACGTAGAAAATTTTGTAAAAATTTTATTCTTATAGAAAATTTTGTCAAAATTTTATTTCTATAGAAAATTTTGTCAAAATTTTATTTCTGAAAGAAAATTTTTACAAATATTATTTCTATAAGAAAATTTTATCAAAATTTTATTTTTATAAGAAAATTTTGTCAAAATTTTATTTCTATGGGAAAATTTTGTCAAATATTATTTCTATAAGAAAAGTTTGTCAAAATTTTGTCAAACTTTTATTTCTATAAGAACATTTTGTCAAAATTTTATTTCTATAGGAAAATTTTGTCAAAATTTTTTTTCAATAGAAAATTTTTTCAACATTTTATTTATATAGAAAATTTTCTCAAAATTTTATTTCTATAGAAAATTTTGTCAAAAATTTATTTCTAAGCAATACTTATCACAGTTTCGGCTATAGGTCGATTAAAAAACATAGGATTGATGTTATTATTTAAGTTTTATTTCCAATATTTCGGTTGACTTCGTCAAAACCGTTTTCAAGGATTTATTCTGGTGTGCACAGCTTCACACTCTGTTTTACACAGAGTTATTTTTAAGCAATACTTATCATAGTTTCGGCTATAGGTCGATTAAAAACATAGGATTGATAAAATAAAAGGTCAACGATAATCAATCAGAAAAAAAAATTATTTCTATAGAAAATTTTGTCAAAAATTTTGTTTTTATACAAAGTTTTGTCAAAATTTTATTGTATAGAAAATTTTGTAAAAATTTTATTTCTATAGAAAATTTTGTCAAAATTTTATTTTTATATAAAGTTTTGTCAAAATTTTACTTCTATAGAAAATTTTGTAAAAATTTTATTTCTATAGAAAATTTTGTAAAAATTTTATTTCGATAGAAAATTTTGTCTAAATTTTATTTCTATAGAAAATTTTGTGATAATTCTATTTCTACAGAAAATGTTGAAAATTTTGTCAAACGTTTATTTCTATAGAAAATTTTGTCAAAATTTTATTTCTATAGAAAATTTTGTCAAAATTTTATTTTTATACAAAGTTTTGTCAAAATTTTATTTTATAGACAATTTTGTAAAAATTTTATTTCTATAGAAAATTTTGTCAAAATTTTATTTTTATATAAAGTTTTGTAAAAATTTTATTTCTATAGAAAATTTTGTAAAAATTTTATTTCGATAGAAAATTTTTTCTAAATTTTATTTCTATAGAAAATTTTGTGATAATTCTATTTCTACAGAAAATGTTGAAAATTTTGTCAAACGTTTATTTCTATAGAAAATTTTGTCAAAATTTTATTTCTATAGAAAATTTTGACAAAATTTTATTTTTATATAAAGTTTTGTAAAAATTTTATTTCTATAAAAAATTTTGTAAAAATTTTATTTCGATAGAAAATTTTGTCTAAATTTTATTTCTATAGAAAATTTTGTGATAATTCTATTTCTACAGAAAATGTTGAAAATTTTGTCAAACGTTTATTTCTATAGAAAATTTTGTCAAAATTTTATTTCTATAGAAAATTTTGCCAAAATTTCATTTCTTTAGAAAGTTTTGTCAAAATTTTATTTCTATAGAAAATTGTGCCAAATTTTTATTTTTATACAAAGTTTTGTCAAAATTTTATTTCTATAGAAATTTTTGTCAAAAATTTATTTCAATAGAAAATTTTGTCTAAATTTTATTTCGATAGAAAATTTTGTGAACATTTTATTTCTATAGAAAATGTTGAAAATTTTGTCAAAAGTTTTTCTATAGAAAATTTTAAAAATTTTATTTCAATAGAAAGTTTTGTCAAAATTTTATTTCTATAAAAAATTGTTCCAATATTTCTATAGAAATTTTTGTAAAAATTTTATTTCTATAGAAAATTTTGTCAAAATTTTATTTCTATAGAAAATTTTGTCAAAATTTTATTTCTATATTTTCATTTTCGTCAACATTTTATTTCTATAAAAAATTTTGTCTAAATTTTATTTCTATAGAAAATTTTGTAAAAATTTTATTTCCATAGAAAATTTTGTCACAATTTTATTTCGATAGAAACTTTAGTCAAAATTTTATTTCAATAGAAAATTTTTTCAACATTTCATTTATATAGAAAATTTTGAAAATTTTTTATTTCTACAGAAAATGTTTAAAATTTTGTCAAAAGTATATTTCTACAGAAAATTTTGTCAAAATTTTATTTCTATAGAAAATTTTGACAAGATTTTATTTCTATAAGAAAATTTTGTCAAAATTTTATTTCTATAGAAAATTTTGTATTATTTCTACAGAAACTGTTGAAAATTTTGTCAGAAGTTTATTTCTATATAAAATTTTTGTCAAAATTGTATTTCTATAGAAAATTTTGTCAAAATTTTATTTCTATAGAAAATTTTCTCAAAATTTTATTTCTATCGAAAATGTCAAAATTTCTATCCTGTAGACAATTTTGTAAAAATTTTATTCTTATAGAAAATTTTGTCCAAATTTTATTCCTATCGAAAATTTTGTCAAAATTTTATTTCTATAGAAAATTTTCTCAAAATTTTATTTCTATATAAAATTTTGTCAAATATTATTTCTATAAGAAAATTTTATCAACATTTTATTTCTATAAGAAAATTTTGTCAACATTTTATTTATATAGAAAGTTTTCTCAAAATTTTATTTCTATAGAAAATTTTGTCATAATTTTATTTCTATAGAAAATTTTGTAAAAATTTTATTTTTATACCAAGTCTTGTCAAAATTTTATTTCTATAGAAAATTTTGTAAAAATTTTATTTCTATAGAAAATTTTGTCAAAATTTTATTTCTATAGAAAATTTTGTCAAAATTTTATTTGTATAGAAAATTTTGTAAAAATTTTATTTCTATAGAAAATTTTGCAAAAATTTTATTTCTATAGAAAATTTTGTCAAAATTTTATTTCGATAGAAAATTTTGTCAAAATTTTATTTCAATAGAAAATTTTTTCAACATTTCATTTATATAGAAAATTTTGTGATAATTTTATTTCTACAGAAAATGTTTAAAATTTTGTCAAAAGTATATTTCTATAGAAAATTTTCTCATAATTTTATTTCTATAGGAAAACTTTGTCAAATATTATTTCTTTAAGAAAATTTTGTCAAAATTGTATTTCTATAAGAAAATTTTGTCAAAATTTT
This sequence comes from Haematobia irritans, assembly GCF_050003625.1. Classification (NCBI taxonomy): domain Eukaryota; kingdom Metazoa; phylum Arthropoda; class Insecta; order Diptera; family Muscidae; genus Haematobia; species Haematobia irritans. Next base: position 230,752,177 of record NC_134397.1, read on the forward strand.
ATTTCTATAGGAAAATTTTATCAAAATTTTTTTCAATATAAATTTTTGTCAACATTTTATTTATATAGAAAATTTTCTCAAAATTTTATTTCTATAGAAAATTTTGTGATAATTTTATTTCGATAAAAAATTTTGTCAAAATTTTATTTCAATAGAAAATTTTTTCAACATCCATTTATATAGAAAATTTTGTATAAATTTTATTTCTATAGAAAATTTTGTGATAATTTTATTTCTACAGAAAATGTTTAAAATTTTGTCAAAAGTTTATTTCTATATAAAATTTTGTCAAAATTTTATTTCTATAGAAAATTTTGTCAAAATTTTATTTCAATAGAAAGTTTTGTCAAAATTTTATTTCTATAAAAAATTGTACCAGTATAGAAATTTTAGTAAAAATTTTATTTCTATAGAAAATTTTGTCAAAATTTTATTTCTTTATTTTTATATATTTTCATTTTTGTCAAAATTTTATTTCTATAGAAAATTCTTTCAAAATTTTATTTCGATAGAAAATTTTGTCCAAATTTTATTTCTAGAGAAAATGTCAAAATTTTATTTCTATAGAAAATTTTCTCAACATTTTATTTCTATAGAAAATGTCAAAATTTCTTTCCTATAGAAAATTTTGTCTAAATTTTATTTCTTTAGAAAGTTTTCTCAAAATTTTATTTCTTTAGAAAATTTTGTAAAAATTTTATTTCTATAAAAAAATTTTGTCAAAATTTTATTTCTTTAGAAAGTTTTCTCAAAATTTTGTTTCTATAGAACATTTTGTCAAAATTTTATTTATATAAAAAATTTTTTCAACATTTTATATCTATAGAAAATTTTCTCAAAATTTGATGTTTTAGAAAAATGTCTCAAAATTTTATTTCTATACAAAATTTTGTCAAAAATTTAGGTATATAGAAAATTTTCTCAAAATTTTATTTAAGTTCATATAAAGTTGAGTTGATATATACCAGAAGCCTTGTTCATATTTTAAATAAATTCTCCGCCAGTGTGCTTTTAGCCAAATCTTGGCTATTGTCATTGTCGGTAGTACTCATCCATCCATGAAGTTGAATCGGTTGGTAGTTTTGATAATGATGGCAGTCATCGTTTGTGATGCCTGTCGTTCTCCGTCATTCCTGTTGGTCAAATGGAAGATGTGTAATGACAGTTAATATTTGCCTGTCTTCAAATTGCTATTCTTTAGCACACACTCTCATAGCACTTTTTTCTATCAAAATAGGAAGATATTTGGTAGTAATTGCGCACTAGTAACATGGTGGCTTTCAGTCATCAGTCTATCCCTCATTGGATAGACTCCTCTTCTTGCCATAAAAGTACCGTAAACTTAATATCTCCTACGAAATGGTTATTTCAGGTATTTTGTTAGGATTTTCAAACGTATGGTCTGTCTGCCATCGACTAATAATATTTCATTATGGTCTTGATGGATGCACGTAATCTCACCGATCAATTTAATGGAAATTGGCATAAGGTAACCACACACACTCACACACACGGAGAAAATTGAAGAAACATAGTGTTTTGAGGACTGTAGTTCAATTTTTTGTTTTTATTTAATTTCTTTAATTTGACATATAATATGCTACATAAAAATACAATTATTTACCAATGATTTCTGTTCCATGGATTTTTTTATGTAAAGTTACCCAGTTTTAGTCTCATCTTCTTCTTCTAAGTAGAAAACTTAATGCCTGACAATTGGAGGCAGTCGTTTATCAAATACCAAGTAAAGAAAGTCTAAAGTCGGGCGGGAACAAAAATCTCTAGACTTAAAATTAAAGCCGAATAACGATTCACAATGTTAGTAAAATGAATCGGAGTCGAACTATAGCCATTGTGGTCATCTGAGTGTAGATCGCACTAAAAAAAAATATCGTTAAGTGATTCGACTTAAATTTGGGTATGTTTACATGAAAGAAAATTTTGATTGACTTGGCTTTAATAATTCTTAACAATTCTCTAAAATTAATGGAATCGTCTTTAAATTTGTTGACTTTTTGTATCTTAACTGCAAAGCAAAAAAGCGTTCAAAAATATGATATGTTTTCAAAACTTAATTTCAAAGGCTTTTTACTTGAAACATGACATAATTTCTAGTTTCGAATCTGAATTTGGAAATGTATGTTATGTTATCGTTAACACATTTTTAAAGGACGAATAAATTAAAATTTGTTTCCTTGAATCATGTACGTAAAACCCAATTTTAAAAAAGAATTGTTTCTTAAAGGTCCTTACTTCAATACCAATATCATTAGTTTGAATACAAAAACTTGGAACCCGACAGCCTGTTTTTCAGTGCTTGATCTTTCGAGTAATATAAACGCAAGAAATTATGAAATATCTTTTTTTTAATACCCACCACCATAGAATGGTGATGGGGTATAATAAGTTTGTCATTCAATAACACATCGAAATATCGATTTCCGACTATATAAAATATATATATACTTGATCAAGGAGAAATTCTAAGACGAATAAGCATGTCCGTCTGTTGTAATCACGCAATAGCCTTCAATAATGAAGCAATCGTGCTGAAATTTTGCACAAACTCGTCTTTTGTCTGCAGGCAGGTCAAGTTCGAAGATGGGCTATATCGGTCCAGGTTCTGATATAGTTCCATATAAACCGACCTCCCGATTTGGGGTCTTGGGCTTATAGAAATCGTAATTTTTATCCAATTTGCTTGAAATTTGAAATCTAGAGGTATTTTATGACCATAAAGAAGTGTGTCAAAAATGCTGAGTATCGGTCCATGTTTTGATATAGCCCCCATATAGACCGATCTCCCGATTTTACTTCTTGGGCTTCTAGAATCCATCTTAGGACCATAATGGGGTGTGTCGAAAATGGTCCATATCGATGCATGTTTTGGTATAGCCCCAATATAGACCGATCTCCCAATTTGATTTCTCGGGCTTCTAGAAACTGTATTTACTATCCGATTTGCCTGAAACTTGAAATCTAGAAGTATTTTAAGATCACAAATAGGTGTGCCGAAATTGGGGTGTATCGGTCAATTTTTTGGGTATAGACGCCATATAGACCGGTCTTCCGATTTTGCTTCTTGGGCGTCTAGAAACTGTATTTTGGGACCATAAAAAGGTGTGCCGACAGTGGTGCCTATCGGTCCATATTTTGATATAGCCCCCATATTGACCTGTCTCCCGATTTTGCTTCTTGGGCATCTAGAAACTGTATTTTCTATCCGATTTGCCTGAAATTGAAAATCTAGAGGTATTTTTGGGACCATAAAGAGGTGTGTCGAAAATGGTGCCTATCGGTCCATGTTTTCGTATAGCCCCCATATAGACCGATCTCCCGATTTTACTTCGTGGGCGTCTAGAAACTGTATTTTCTATCCGATTTGCCTGAAATTGAAAATCTAGTATTTTTGGGTGTGTCGAAAATGGTCCGTATCAGTCCATGCTTTGGTATAGTCCCCATATATGCCGATCTCCCAATTTTATTTCTCGGGCTTCTAGAAACTGTATTTACTATACGACTTCCCTGAAATTTGAAATCTAGAAGTAGTTTAAGATCACAAATAGGTGTGCCGAAATTGCGGTGTATCGGTTAATTTTTGGTATAGCCCCCATATAGACCGGTCTCCCGATTTTACTTCTTGGTCTTCTAGAATCCATCTTAGGACCATAAAGTGGTGTGTCGCAAATTGTCCGTATCGGTCCATGTTTTGGTATAGCCCCCATATAGACCTACCTCTGGAATTTATTTCTAGGACTTCTAGAATCCGGCTGACTGCAAATAGTCGAATATGATGTGTGTCGACTAGGGGTTTCTGTTTCCTGTACTTTTTCCATTCCCGGGAAAGCGGGAATTTTTTTTCGAAAATCCCGGGATCCCGGTCAAAGGGAAACCTGCTTTGATGTGGCATACATGTAAACATTTGAATAAATTAGAAATCGCCTAAAGCTATGGTTGTAAGGCGCTACCTGGACAACTAATAATATATATTTTGTTGATCTCTTACATCAGCCATAAATCCTACTAAAATACGAAATAACAGGTTGGCTGATAAGTCCACGGTCTAATAAAGAAAAACATATTTTTTTTTGGCAAAATTCGTTTTTATTATTTAACATAGTTCCTCCAAGAGCGATACAACGATTATAACGACCTTCCAATTTTTTGATACCATTTTGGTAGTACTCCTTCGGTTTTGCCTCAAAATAGGCCTCAGTTTCGGCGATCACCTCTTCATTGCAACCAAATTTTTTCCCTGCGAGCATCCTTTTGAGGTATGGGAACAAGAAAAAGTCGCTGGGGCCAGATCTGGAGAATGCGGTGGGTGGGGAAGCAATTCGAAGCCCAATTCATGAATTATTGCCATCGTTCTCAATGACTTGTGGCACGGGCGTTGTCTTGGTGGAACAACACTTTTTTCTTCTTCATATGGGGCCGTTTTGCCGCGATTTCGACCTTCAAACGCTCCAATAACGCCATATATATAAATCACTGTTGATGCACGCAGGGAAGGAATATGATCACCTCAAACATGTTTCAAGAACAAAATGTTATTTTTGTATGGTGACCATGTAACATGTTTGTCACTAAAATGTTATTTTCTCGTCAAATATAACCTGCTTGCCGAAATCAGATACATGATTTCCGAGAAAATAACATGGTTGCGAAAACCATGTTACATGGTCACCACCCAAAAATAACATTTTGCTCTTAAAACATGTTTGAGGTGATCATATTCCTTCTCTGGGTGTGGTTTTTCCTTTCTCAAAATAATCGATAAAAATTACTCTATGCGCATCCCAAAAAACAGAGGCCATTACTTTGCCAGCGGACTTTTGAGTCTTTCCAAGCTTCGCAGACGGTTCGCCGGTCGCTGTCCACTCAGCCGACTGTCGATTGGACTCAGGAGTGTAGTGATGGAGCCATGTTTCATTCATTGTCACATATCGACGGAAAAACTCGGGTGTATTACGAGTTAACAGCTGCAAACACCGCTCAGAATCATCAACACGTTGTTGCTGTTGGGCAAATGTGAGCTCGCGAGGCACCCATTTTGCACAGAGCTTCCGCATATCCAAATATTGATGAATGATATGACCAACACGTTCTTTTGATATCTTTAAGGCCTCCGCTATCTCGATCAACTTCATTTTACGGTCTTTCAAAATCATTTTGTGGATTTTTTTTTTTTATGTTTTCGTCGGTAACCACCTCTTTCGGGCGTCCACTGCGTTCATCGTCCTCCATGCTCATTTTACCACGCTTGAATTTTGCATACCAATCAATTATTGTTGATTTCCTTGGGGCAGAGTCCGGAAACTCATTATCAAGCCAAGTTTTTGCTTCCACCGTATTTTTTCCCTTCAGAAAACAGTATTTTATCAAAACACGAAATTCCTTTTTTTTTCATTTTTTTCACAATAACAAAAGTTGCTTCACAAAAGACGCTCTATCTCACAAACTAATTGACTTACAGACGTCAAATTTTGACACGAATCATTTGAAGGTTGGTACTATATAAAAATAATATGCATTTAATACCAGCGACGCCATCTATGTGTCAGACCGGGGACTTGTCAGCCAACCTGTTAAAAATACTTTTCTCTCTGCAAAAAAGTAAAAAAATTGAATGGTCAGGAACATGATTTTCCCGACCATGTAATGGTCTCAAATTCTATCATTTAAATAATAGAACATCTGTGCAATAATTATGAAATTTTGAATGAAAATTGCAAACGTGGGTTACATAAAGTACGGGACATTTTACCTTTAGAAAGGTTTACTCAGTCTACCAGTCTATCGGAATGCCGGTATACAGATATATGACAATCATAAATTAGGAAGAGCAACCTTCTTTTTAACAATTGGAAGCCTGTTAGAATCTGGGCTAGAACCTACGACTATATATGTCCCACAAGTCAACTACTACTTGGTACCATAGTCATTCGCATTATATTTCGAAAGACCACTTTAACTAGATTTCAACTGTCATTTGCCATATAAAACCCTCTATTAAATATAAAATATTGTGGAAAAAATTCCCTCACTTAATTCCCGGGAAAGCGGGAACGAGTAGTTTTTATCCGATTTACTCGAAAATGTAAATATACTGGTATTTTAGACCCTGAAAAATCTGTATCGAATGTATTTTTACCCGTCCATTTGATAAGGCATCGATATAGACCAATTTAATATTTTCCTCCGGAATGAAATTTAGAGCAAACTAATCCGAATTTTTGATAAGCGATTCAACAATTGTCTCTAAATAAAAGTTCGTTCCTCAGAAAAGAGAACTCACTTCCTTCAGTAGTGTATAACAGGCTGGAGACTGAAAGTAAAATATCCAGATTTGTATTCCTCGTAATCATTTAAATAATGGCGGAAAAATCTACAAATTTAAGATTTCAAATCAAGCCATAACGCCATCATCATTTACACGATATGTTTATGATTTCTCTAAAACTCAAACAAAATTGATTCTTATAAATCCAGAATCTGATCTAGTCATAGGTAGAATCTTCAAAATTTATCTTCCGGAAGCGTACTGGTTGAACTGATTTGCTTGGGAGAATATTTGTCATGAAACCCCCTGAAATTTCATATATTAGAGGGCTGCACAATTCCATTTGTAAATGCAGAGTACACGTGTACTTGCTACATTAGTACATATATTTGAGAGAGTAGCAAAACAATTGGTACACATTTTGATGAACACCAAACGCCACGAGCAGCGGTGCCAACTCTGACGATTTTTCGTCATTTTGACGATTTTTGATGGTAAATTTAGCCTCTGACGATTTGACTATGATTTTAAACAACTTAGTTATGAGATGACGATTTTTTTAAATGCTCGACTCAAGTGTTTCCTTTTAAGGGTTTTTATGCCAATTTGACGATTTTTCAAAGTGATGTAGTTATAAGTTGACGATTTTCATAAGTTGTAATGTAAACATGTTATTTTGGATCTCAATAATATGACAATTTATATGTAGCTTGCTCCCAGCCGTCTCCAATGTAGAAAGAAATTTCAAAGCAATCAATATAAATAAACCTAAAATTCGAAATCCCTTTGAAACTTAAACATTACCGATAATAGTAATAATAACAAAAATTATACATTCGCTTGGAGAATATGAAATTTTTCTGTCAAGAAAATTTTGTTAAACAATGTAGTACATGGGTCACAATCAGATACATATATTAATTTAAATTAATTAAAAATTTATTTCAATTAATCATCGTTTAAAAAACTGGAAACTATATGACTTAGAGATTTAAATGGCATTATTCATGTAACTAAAATGAATAAAACCCCTTTTTTAATAACACCTTTATTGTGTATACAATATATGGATGCCTCAGATGTTTGAATAAAACTTTTATTTTGTTCCTAAATCTTTTTTTCAATTGTTTTATGAGTGACGATTTTTTGACGAATTCTTTGGGATGAATTGACGATTTTGATGAAAAATATTTTTAAAATTGAAGATTTTCAGCCCAAAACTGTTGGCACCACTGGCCACGAGTAACTTCTTGTTGCTACTATGATGTCTTCACTACCAACAAACACATATTCCTCTTTCTCTCTTATTGAAGTGTACTCAGATTGATCACGTCGAGTATGTTGCGAGAACAAAACTTCATAGAGTTCTCCATGTACCACGTGCAGTTTCAGAAATACAAAAAAACAGTTACTCTCCATAATATATGTTTTCGGTTTGTTATAAAGAACGGCAAACGTTAAGGTAAGTGTGTGACATACATAAATATATGAAATACATACATATCTATGATTAATAATAATGGAAAGTTTTGCTTCGCACATAACTGAGAAATACTTGTGGTACAACGTGAAGTGATGAAAATCCATGTTGTACTTTTTCTCAAGTACTTACATTTTTATTTTTCCTTTTTTCGGAACACATTTTTTTCGGATAAGTACTTGGTGGTATTTGACAAGCAAGTGTTCTCTTCACTTCACTACTTGCGCTCTGAGAGAAAGACAGGATATGTACTATATTCGACAGCGAATTGCATACGTGTAGTGAAAAGTTATTCGATGCAGACCTCTACTATATATTATCAAGTAACCCGCTACAATGAAGAGTTTTCAAAGTAAACTATTATAAAGGGTGATACGGTCAAAATTTGGTCAATATAAACTTAACGTATTTCTTTCAATTTTGCATTTAAAAAACCTGAACACCCCTCATTTTGAAGGTGTGTGTGTGTGTAGAATGTTGCTCCTATTTTGATTTTGGAATTCACTCTTCAGTTGTCAAATTGCCGTCCAAGCAAGAAGAGCAGCGTATCAAAATTTTGCTCGCGCATCGCGAAAATCCGAGCTACTCGCACGCAACGATGGCAAGATCGCTAAAAGTTGCCAAATCAACCGTTACAAATGTAATTAAAGTGTTTGGGGAACGTTTGTCGACAGCCAGGAAGTCTGGATCGGGGGGAAATCGAAAACCGGAAGCCGCTGAGACGACAAAGAGAGTTGCCGGTAGTTTCAAGCGAAACCCTAACCTCTCTCTCCGAGATGCCGCAAATAAGCTGGGTGTATCGTCTACAATCGTGCATCGAGCCAAAAAACGAGCCGGACTATCGACTTACAAGAAGGTAGTGACTCTAAATCGCGATGATAAACAAAATACGACGGCCAAAGCGCGATCCCGGAGGCTGTACACGACGATGCTGACGAAGTTTGACTGCGTGGTAATGGACGACGAAACCTACGTCAAAGCCGACTACAAGCAGCTTCCGGGACAGGAGTTTTATACGGCAAAAGGAAGGGGAAAGGTAGCAGATATTTTCAAGCACATAAAACTGTCAAAGTTCGCAAAGAAATATCTGGTTTGGCAAGCCATCTGTACCTGTGGCTTGAAAAGCAGCATTTTCATAGCTTCCGGGACTGTCAACCAAGAAATTTACGTGAAAGAGTGTTTGAATAAACGTCTGCTGCCTTTTCTGAAGAAACACGGTTGTTCCGTACTGTTTTCGCCGGATTTGGCATCTTGCCATTACGGTAAAAAGGCCATGGAGTGGTACGCCGCCAACAACGTGCAGGTGGTTCCCAAGGACAAGAACCCTCCCAACACGCCAGAGCTCCGCCCAATTGAGAAATACTGGGCTATTGTCAAGCGGAACCTAAAGAAGACCAAAAAACTGCCTAGGACGAGCAGCAGTTCAAGGCAAACTGGCTTTATGCGGCGAAGAAGGTGGACAAGGTGGCTGTACAAAATCTGATGGCAGGTGTCAAGCGTGAGGCCCGGCAATTCGGATTTGGAAAAGCGAAAGCCTAACTGAATATTTTTCCTGAATTTTATACTAATTGAACTTGAAAAAGAAATTTAATTTGATTTGTTAAATAAACGATTTCGCCGATTTACACGCATTTTCCCTTGACCAAATTTTGACCGTATCACCCTTTATTTGTTTCATGGATATTTAAGATTCGGCCCGGCTGAACTTAGTACTGTATATACTTGTTTTTTGCTTGTAATCATTATAATCCAAAACATAGATTTTAGTTTTTGTTGTTATATATATATAAAAAATAATTCTTTAAAATTCGTTACACATCTGTGATGTCCTTTACCACATGGTTGTTCAAAATTTCCTAAACCACAACAGAACTAGAGAATACCTTTCATTTGATAGCATATAACATAGAGTTCATTTTCTTTGATTACAATCATTATCCATCTCCAGAATGTTGTTGAGATTACATTCTAAGATGTAAAAATATTCTTCTTCACTTCAGATACAATACCAAACAGACAGATTGTCATTCATATTAAATTTGGTTTCTTTGGATATGTAACAAAGTGCAATTACCACTTGGATACACTCAGAAAAATTAATAATTTCAATTTTTCAATTTCGAGATGAGTAAGAGAAAATAGAACATTTGGATTAGTGAGAACAGTTCAATTGGATGAGAAATTAAACCTTGGTTTTCCAGTACATATGTAATAACTGGTATACCAACCTATTTCTTCAAGTGTATCTACCTGTTTTTGGAAAGACTTATAAAACCATTTATAATTGCTTGCTTTTCTTTTGGAAAACTTCTTTTTGCACATTTGATGCCTTGCTTAAAGTGATGTGCGATATTCGTTCGTTCGTTCGTTCATTTGTTTGTTGAGGCAGACACACAAAATGTGGGACGGACATTTTTAACCTCTTATTTTATGTACACAGCAACAGTTCATTGTTCTTTTGTTGTCGATGAGGGGATCCCTTCTTACTCTCCTATGTATTCCGTAGAGAGTTTTAATCTATATTCCATACTATGCTGCTGATACACGGCGGCCTTATGTTGCCATAGAGAAGATGAAGTTCCTTTTTCAATACTGAAGCGCGACGAGGAGTCATATTGCAAAAGATTACAACTACAAGCAGTAGCTACGACGACAACATCGCCATGTCTTCCGTATGTCTACGAAATCTGTGAAATCTGTATCTTTATTTGCCTTTACTCAAGTGGCTGGTGGGTTCAGTATCCGCCAGTGCTGTCGTTCTCGTCTTTATTATTTTTCTAAGGAAAAAAAAAAAATAGCAGCTGTCCTTATTTATTTCGTCCTTCTCTCTTTCGTCTTTCTGGGGTCTAGTTTTTGGTTGGCTCCTTATTTGCTGTATGCAAAAATTCTCAATAGGCTATCTGAAATGCAAAAGGGCAGACATGAGAATAGAATTGAGAATGACATGCTATTGTGTGTATCTATAATTGAAGATTTTAGGGATTTGTATTTCGGTTTTGTTGTTATTATTTCTGTTTTGAGGGTATGACACAAAAAAGGATTATAAATAATTACTCGGTTGTTTGAGGTCCTTGTTGCTGCTTGGTTTAGTTTAGTTGCAATTAATTTAGATTTGGTGTAATAACACTTGTTATGTTATGTGTTTACATTTGTGTAGGATTATGTGAGAAAAAATTTTTGAAATTTCCTTCCATTCCAAAGATAAGGCGATAAAGGAAGGACCCCATACTTCACCAATAATGGTTAAGTTTCAAGAAGTTTAAATACTCAGCAACTGATAGCAACTGACTGTAGAATCCCCTTCAACACCCTAGCTTTCATTGACTTATGTGATTTTATTAATGAATAAATTATTTTGAATATTAACAGGTTGGCTGATAAGTCCCTGGTCTGACACATAGATGGCGTCGATAGTATTAAATGCATATTAGTTTTATATAGTACCAACCTTCAAATGATTCGTGTCAAAATTTGACGTCTGTAAGTCAATTAGTTCGTGAGGTAGAGCGTCTTTTGTGAAGCAACTTTTGTTATTGTGAAAAAAATGGAAAAAAAAATTTCGTGTTTTGATAAAATACTGTTTTCTGAAGGGGAAAAATACGGTGGAAGCAAAAACTTGGCTTGATAATGAGTTTCCGGACTCTGCCTCTACCTCTGCAAAATTCAAGCATGGTGAAATGAGCACGGAAGACGGTGAACGCAGTGGACGCCCGAAAGAGGTGGTTACCAACGAAAACATCAAAAAAAAATCCACAAAATGATTTTGAATGACCGTAAAATAAAGTTGATCGAGATAGCAGAGGCCTTAAAGATATCAAAGGAACGTGTTGGTCATATCATTCATCAATATTTGGATATGCGGAAGCTCTGTGCAAAATGGGTGCCGCGCGAGCTCACATTTGACCAAAAACAACAACGTGTTGATGATTCTGAGCGGTGTTTGCAGCTGTTAACTCGTAATACACCCGAGTTTTTCCGTCGATATGTGACAATGGATGAAACATGGCTCCATCACTACACTCCTGAGTCCAATCGACATTCGGCTGAGTGGACAGCGACCGGTGAACCGTCTCCGAAGCGTGGAAAGACTCAAAAGTCCGCTGGCAAAGTAATGACCACTGTTTTTTGGGATGCGCATGGAATAATTTTTATCGATTATCTTGAGAAAGGAAAAAACCATCAACAGTGACTATTATATGGCGTTATTCGAGCATTTGAAGGTCGAAATCGCGGCAAAACGGCCCCATATGAAGAAGAAAAAAAGTGTTGTTCCACCAAGACAACGCACCGTGCCACAAGTCATTGAGAACGATGGCATAGATTCATGAATTGGGCTTCGAATTGCTTCCCCACCCAACGTATTCTCCAGATTTCAGCGACTTTTTCTTGTTCTCAGACCTCAAAAGGATGCTCGCAGGGAAAAAATTTGGCTGCAATGAAGAGGTGACTGCCGAAACTGAGGCCTATTTTGAGGCAAAACCAAAAAATTGGAAGGTCGTTATAATCGTTGTATCGCTCTTGAAGGGAACTATGTTGAATAATAGAAACGAATTTTGACAAAAAAAATGTGTTTTTCTTTGTTAGACCGGGGACTTATCAGCCAACCTGTTATGGAGAAGTTTCAAGAAGTTTACATACTCAGAAACTGATTGAAACTGTAGAATCCCCTTCAACAACCATTGCTTTCATTGGCTTATTTGATTTTATTAATGAATAAATTATTTTAAATAGTATTAGAGAATAAAAACAAATATTAATTGTCAAAAAATATTGTTTTCAAAATAAGATCTATACCCTTTTGAACCAATTGTCGAGGCAGTTTTGCCGCTCTGATTGAGGTCTCTCGAAAACATGCATTCTGAACGTATCAACCGCTTATTCAGTTGTCGAAAAAACGTTGACCTCTAATATTTATTTTAAGGAAATAAAAAGAAATCATTCGTTGACATTCGTATACGGCGGATGACCCATCAAATCGATGTTTTGGGTGCTCAAAAACGCATTTGTTTTAGTCGATGTTTGAGAGTTCGCATTGATTGGTATGCGTTGTTCTAGTGGTAGCATTGCGACATTTGCAGTTTTTCCGAAAAAATACAGGATATCATTTTGCTTGGAAGAGCTTCCTGCACAAACAACTCTTGTTGGATTTGACTCATCTTGAAAAACCCCTACACTCGAATGCTGTTTACGTTCGAGTTCATATGGGGCGTAAATCGACTATTCATCATCTGTTGCGTTTTTGGGTGCACCGCGATCGCATATTTGCAGTAAAGGGTGATACGGTCAAAATTTGGTCATAGGAAAACGCGTGTAAATCGGTGAAATCGTTTATTTAAGAAATCAAATTAAATTTCTTTTTCAAGTTCAATTAGTATAAAATTCAGGAAAAATATTCAGTTAGGCTTTCGCTTTTCCAAATCCGAATTGCCGGGCCTCACGCTTGATACCTGCCATCAGATTTTGTACAGCCACCTTGTCCACCTTCTTCGCCGCAGAAAGCCCATTTGCCTTGAACTGCTGCTCGTCTTTAGCAGTTTTTTTTTGGTCTTCTTTAGGTTCCGCTTGACATTAGCCCAGTATTTCCCAATTGGGCGGAGCTCTGGCGTGTTGGGAGGGTTCCTGTCCGTGGGAACCACCTGCACGTTGTTGGCGGCGTACCACTCCATGGCCTTTTTACCGTAATGGCAAGATGCCAAATCCGGCCAAAACAGTACGGAACAACCGTGTTTCTTCAGGAAAGGCAGCAGACATTTATTCAAACACTCTTTCACGTAAATTTCTTGGTTGACAGTCCCGGAAGCTATGAAAATGCTGCTTTTCAAGCCACAGGTACAGATGGCTTGCCAAACCAGATATTTCTTTGCGAACTTTGACAGTTTTATGTGCTTGAAAATATCTGCTACCTTTCCCCTTCCTTTTGCCGTATAAAACTCCTGTCCCGGAAGCTGCTTGTAGTCGGCTTTGACGTAGGTTTCGTCGTCCATTACCACGCAGTCAAACTTCGTCAGCATCGTCGTGTACAGCCTCCGGGATCGCGCTTTGGCCGTCGTATTTTGTTTATCATCGCGATTTGGAGTCACTACCTTCTTGTAAGTCGATAGTCCGGCTCGTTTTTTGGATCGATGCACGGTTGTAGACGATACACCCAGCTTATTTGCGGCATCTCGGAGAGAGAGGTTAGGGTTTCGCTTGAAACTACTCTCTTTGTCGTCTCAGCGGCTTCTGGTTTTCGATTTCCCCCCGATCCAGACTTCCTGACTGTCGACAAACGTTCCCCAAACACTTTAATTACATTTGTAATGGTTGATTTGACAACTTTTAGCGATTTGGCCAGCTTTGCGTGCGAGTAGCTCGGATTTTCGCGATGCGCGAGCAAAATTTTGATACGCTGCTCTTCTTGCTTGGACGGCATTTTGACAACTGAAGAGTGAATTCCAAAATCAAAATAGGAGCAACATTCTACACACACACACCTTCAAAATGAGGGGTGTTCAAGATGAAAAATTGAAAGAAATACGTCAAGTTTATATTGACCAAATTTTGACCGTATCACCCTTTAGTGTCAGGGTATAATAAGTTTGATCGGCCAAAAAATGTGCCTACCAGAAATATTGATTGTAGACCCCATAAAATGTATACCGATCGACTCAGAATAACCTCCTGAGTCGATCTAGCGCTTGGTGTCCGTCCGTCCGTCAGTTCATGTATTTGTTGTTCACACGATTCCGGTCGCAATTATTAACCGATTTGGAATTTAAAATTTGGTACAGGGTGTTTTTTGGGCACACTATTGAATTTGGAAGAAATCGGATCAAATTTAGATATAGCTACCATATATATGTATCGCCCGATTTCGACAAATAGAGTCACGTTGCGCTTTTTTACAAACCGATCGTCATCAAATTTTGCGCATAGTAATCTTATTCATCATCCTTTAAGTCTGCAAAATTTCATCGAAATCGGTTCAGATTTAGATATAGCTTCCATATATATGTATCAACCGATTTTCCCAAATTTGGCCATAAAAACCTTATTTATTAAGCGATCTTACTCAAACTTGGCTTACTCTAATCTTTTATGGTACTGACAATATGTGCTAAAAATAATCGAAATCGGTTCAGATTTAGATATAGCTACCATATATATGTATCGCCCGATTTCGACAAATGGAGTCACGTTGCGCTTTTTTACAAACCGATCGTCATCAAATTTTGCGCATAGTAATCTTTTTCATCATCCTTTAAGTCTGCAAAATTTCATCGAAATCGGTTCAGATTTAGATATAGCTCCCATACATATGTATCGCCCGATTTTCCCAAATTTGGCCATAAAAACCTTATTTATTAAGCGATCTTACTCAAACTTGGCTTACTCTAATCTTTTATGGTACTGACAATATGTGCTAAAAATAAGCGAAATCGGTTCAGATTTAGATATAGCTCCCATATATATGTATCGCCCGATTTTGAAAAGTTTGCCCCTAATAACCTTATTTTTGACCATAAGGGCATCATTTATTAACTGATCGTACTCAAATTTTACACAAGGTAACTTTCTGTGGTATCCCATATATATGCATCGCTCGATTTTGTCATATTTGGCCATAATTCTCTTATTTATTACCCTATGTTATTCATATTTCAAATTTTGATGTACTAGCTGGTCGTATTTAGGCTTACTTGTAGCTCTTACATAATAATATTGCCCGATTTTTACAAATTTGGATTTATTACCCACAACTAATTGACCAATTTCCTCATTTTTAATAATGGACTCAATATTAGTGGCATACTAACTCTTTTGGTGCAAAATGAACTATAGCTCCTAATATTAGACATTTCTGCTCAGATTGTGACAAGACTCCCGTAAAAATGTACCCCCTTTATGTTCTCCAAAACCTATACCAATGATACTCCAAAACCTATACCAATGATACCCCACAAATGCTTATGTTTACTTATTCAGTACGGGTGGTTTAGGGTATGATATAGCCGGCCCCGCCCGACTTTCTACTTTACTCACTTGTTATTCACCCTTATTCCTGAAGTCGCTCTCGCCGTCGCTTTTTGTCGTCTGTCGCTTTTAAGTCGTCTCGTCATTCATTTGGCATTCCTGCGAAGTGGCGACGGCGACGACGATTACTTTTTGTACCAATTACAATACTCGGTAATAAAAGGCCGATATCACTAGAAAACAATCAGCTGATGTGCAAAAAAAATTATTTTTTTCGGTTTAAAATATTTTTATTTCTGACGCAATTCTAAGTCGGAAAATCAAGAAAAAATATTTAATTTGACGTGGAAAAAATGTGGATATATATATTCGAGGACAGTTAAAGCTTCCAAAACTACAAAAATGGCGACGACGCTGAGATCAATGGCACAAGGATCATCGTGAAAGAAAACAATCAGCTGATGTGCAAAACTGAATTTTAATTATTTGCGTTTGTTTGTTATCCAATGTTGACTTGGAAAATCAAAATAAATGATAAATTTGACTCGGGAAATGATTTAGATATCTACATTAGGACAATAACAACATCCGGCATATACAATTGGAACGACGTTGACATTGTGTGTCCAAGGATCATTCAAAGTTCGACACAATTGTTACCTAAGTTTGGTGCTAAATAAAATACATTGGCCTTGAAGGATTTCTATTGAAAAGAAATGGAATTGAATTGAAAATCAACACGTTTACTTTAATTGTACAGTGTTTTTTCTATGATTTGAATCTGATGACCATAACTGCTATATATACTGATTTTTTCCCATTTTTTTGTAATTGTTGAAGATTAGTCACTTCACCTCTTACTAATTTCTATTTTTTAAATTTATTTTTCAATTGTTCGACTAATAAAGTCTAAAAAACTTCTTCAAAAATTAAACACTAAACTCGTCGCTGGTAAATTTAAAGACGACAAAAAGCGACGATGTTGGCGACACCAGGAATACCGATTTTCTTCGATAGCAGAATATATCGACGAACGGAATACCAATTAGTGGCGACTGACGAAAAGCGACGGCGAGGGCGACTTCAGGAATAAGGGCGATTATAATTGTTTTGATTTCAGGACTAAACTACAAGAGTAGCTTAACCCACAGAAGAAGAGTATGCTTGTCAAATTTATTTGGACAAAAACCTTTTGGACTGCAAGATGGTTGAATGGACAATAGTTTCGGAACTACCACTTTCCTCATCAGCATTATCCACTTGCAGCGAATCTATCAACCAATTATCAGAATAAATTCGGATAATTCTCTAAACCCAATGTGAACTACACTCGAACCTCTCTAAAAAAGGGTTTTGATTGTCAACCTTGCCTTCATAAATTTACACAAATTATTCTTATATAGATTTGCTCAAATACATATTTTCATTAGAAAATCAGCACTTCTCAACAATATATGAAGTTGTTATATGTCAAGATTCTCTGGACCACATTTATTCCGAAATGTTTGTCTGAAAGTCTAAAAAATTTTTAAAAAAATATCAAACATATTTCAAATAAAATTTATAAACTTTACACATTCCTTGCCTTTAAACATTTCGTTTATATTTTGTACAATTATGCTAATTTCTAAACTTTTGTTTTATTAAACCATTTATTTGTTAATTCTTTTATTCTTCATAAAATTTTACCACAATGGTTTTGCTCTCATTTGTTCTGCATTATGATCCAACAAACTACTCACTGTCCCATCACCTTACTCCAAAACCCAGTGTGAATCACAAAGCAGCTCATCTACAATAAGGAAACGCCACCTTCTATTGCTATGCGATTTCTTCTTTTTCATCCAAACCATTCATTAATGGTTTCATTGGGGATTGTGTTTACGCATCGGAGGCAAGTTTTCATATCTTCTCATGGTCTCTTGGGGAAGTACTACTTGTCTGTTTATAAAACCACCATCATTCTTAGGGTATTGCTTTATTTTTTATTTCAATTTTTTGTTTGTTCTCACATAATTTACTGATTGCTGATTATACGAGATTTAATTGTGTTTAATTTAGCCTTAACAAAATTTCAAGAGTTGTGAAAAATCAAACCTGTACCTGTGTATGAAACTTGTACTCTTTATTTTTGAAACTTGGAAACATTTTGCAATGTGAACTTTAGACCACCGCAGGGGACAATGAACTTCAAAAATTAACCACAAAAATGATTTTGTAGATTTTTGGTAGTCAAATTATGATTGGGAGAAGAGGTGGCAACAGTACACAGAAAAAAATCCGTTGTTAAACTAAAGCTAATATTAATAACCTACGTCTATGGAAAAAAATCTTTCTGTTGTTTAATTTTTAAGATATGTTTCTCAATACAATGAAATCTTTATTTCAAGTAGGTATCAAAAATCTTATGAACTAATCGTGGATATTAATTTCAATGTCCGAACAAATAAAGCAGAAGAAAATTTGCGCACACCCTTCAAACAGAGTAACAGGTTGGCTGATAAGTCCCCGGTCTAACAAAGAAAAACACATTTTTTTTTGTCAAAATTCGTTTTTATTATTCAACACAGTTCCCTTCAAGAGCGATACAACGATTATAACAACCTTCCAATTTGTTGATACCATTTTGGTAGTACTCCTTCGGTTTTGCCCCAAAATAGGCCTCAGTTTCGGCGATCACCTCTTCATAGCAGCCAAATTTTTTTCCCTGCGAGCATCCTTTTGAGGTCTGAGAACAAGAAAAAGTCGCTGGGGGCCAGATCTGGAGAATACGGTGGGTGGGGAAGCAATTCGAAGCCCAATTGATGAATTTTTGCCATTGTTCTCAATGACTTGTGGCACGGTGCGTTGTCTTGGTGGAACAACACTTTTTTCTTCTTCATATGGGGCCTTTTTGCCGCAATTTCGAACTTCAGACGCTCCAATAACGCCATATAATAGTCACTGTTGATGGTTTTTCCCTTCTCAAGATAATCGATAAAAATTATTCCATGCGCATCCCAATAAACAGAGGCCATTACTTTGCCAGCGGACTTTTGAGTCTTTCCATGCTTCGGAGACGGTTCACCGGTCGCTGTCCACTCAGCCGACTGTCGATTGGACTCAGGAGTGTAGTGATGGAGCCATGTTTCATCCATGGTTAGGTTAGGTTAGGTGGCAGCCCGATGTATCAAGCTCACATTGGACTATTCAGTCCATTGTGATACCACATTGGTGAAATTCTCTCTTATAGCCCGATTCCTCCTTTTTATAGCCGAGTCCGAACGGCGTTCCACATTGCAGTGAAACCACTTTGAGAAGTTTTGAAACCCTCAGAAATGTCACCAGCATTACTGAGGTGGGATAATCCACCGCTGAAAAACTTTTTGGTGTTCAGTGGAAGCAGGAATCGAACCCACGACCTTGTGTATGCAAGGCGGGCATGCTAACCATTGCACCACGGTGGCTCCCCGTGGTCACATATCAACGGAAAAACTCGGGTGTATTACGAGTTAACAGCTGCAAACACCGCTCAGAATCATCAACACGTTGTTGTTTTTTGTCAAATGTGAGCTCGCGCTGCACCCATTTTGCACAAAGCTTCCGCATACACACAAAAAATTTTTTTTGATTCAATCACGAAATTAATTGATCCAATTAATTTTTAATTGAAATGTCTTCAATCGCAGAAATGATAGTATCAATTAAAACATTAACTGAAGGTCAATTAAAAAGTTAATTGATCCAATTAAAAAATTAATTGATACTATTATTTTTGTGGTGGATTTTTGTTTCAATTAAAAAATTTGTTGAATCAATTAAATTTTTAATTGAATATTTTTTAAAACTCAATTAAAATTTTTATTGGAAAAATTTTCGTGAAATTTTTTTGTGTGTATCCAAATATTGATGAATGATATGACCAACACGTTCCTTTGATATCTTTAAGGCCTCTGCTATCTCGATCAACTTCATTTTACGGTCATTCAAAATCATTTTGTGGATTTTTTTGATGTTTTCGTCGGTAACCACCTCTTTCGGGCATGCACTGCGTTCACCGTCCTCCGTGCTCATTTCACCACGCTTGAATTTTTCGTACCAATCAATTATTGTTGATTTCCCTGGAGCAGAGTCCGGAAACTCATTATCAAGCCAAGTTTTTGTTTCCACCGTATTTTTCCCCCTTCAGAAAACAGTATTTTATCAAAACACGAAATTCCTTTTTTTCCATTTTTTTTCACAATAACAAAAGTTGCTTCACAAAAGACGCTCTATCTCACAAACTAATTGACTTACAGACGTAAAATTTTGACACGAATCATATGAAGGTTGGTACTATATAAAAATAATATGCATTTAATACTAGCGACGCCATCTATGTGTCACACCGGGGACTTATCAGCCAACCTGTTACTTCAAAGTAAAAACTATTTCTTAATGTTAAAAAAAACTTTAAACCAAAGATTCAAATCCTTAAAATAAGTCGTAGTCTATGTTTGAAGCATTTTTATCTTAAATTTAAAAATTCAATATGTCAGTTGAGTTAAAGACAATTTTTTTAAATTAAAAATGTGTTTCTTTAAGGAACATTTGCCTTACGTCAAAGATCTACAACTTCAACAGCGGGACGCAAAAATTCAAAATTTGTGTCCTAAATTTAATGAAAAAATTTTTTGAATAAATAAAATGTCATTATTTGAAAGAATTTTGTCCTTAGCATTGCGTAAATTTCGAGTCCTAAAATTTAAGATGCATAATCTTCCATATTAGGTCAATATTTTTTTCAGTACAGTTTTGTTCAGTTTTCCCCCACTGTATGTCATTAGGGTATTCCATAAACAAATGTCCAAAATCATTCTCTAAACAAAGTTTCTGGGTCGATGTTGATGTTTCCACTGCTGCCATGTACTTTGGTTTAATTAATTTTGGGTGTTAGGGAAACGGAAATAGACTTTCTATTGTGTAGGAAAATTGTGTACAGAGAATGAGATAGAGTGGGCAGGAGGGAGAGAAGAGAAAGTGTTGACGATGACGATGGCAGGCTCATTAAGAAACTTTGCACATCAACCAAAAAGTAATCAATTTAGGAAAACTTTTATGCTATTTTTCAAAATAAGTAAAACAAAAAATATTTTAGAAAATAAATGTTGTGGTTAAAGAAGTTTCATATGGTTTTTTTGCCCTGGCAACTTTTTACCTTATAATCTCTTAATTAATGCTGAAATAATTTCGGGGATATTAATAAAAGATGAAAACAAATATTGTTTAAAGAAATCGTTATTTGTTTTTATTTATATCTTTTGCAATTGTTTTATAAACATTTATAATTGAATAATAAAATCTAAATTTTCTTTTTTTGTCTAATTTGATTTTTATTGAAATATCGCACAAAATCTCATTGCCAAGTTTGCCAACACATTTTCATGTTGTGTGCTTTGCTCCCTTTGGCCTAGAGCCAATTATAAAATTTATGGGTGGATTCTCACTAACAAATCTCGTGTATAGGTGCTGCAGATATTTTCACCATTGGGAGGATACTTAAAACCCACACACAGAAATTATGCATTTCAATGGCGAAAAATACCAATAATGAGGTTTTTATTCAACAGCATAACATCATAATTTGTTTTCAATGTGAGGGGGGGGGGGGGTAAGGAAAAACAAGAAATTATTTATGAAGGATGTGCAATTAATAATATTTTTAATTATTTAATTTAGACACGAAGTAATATTTGATATTTGATGTCTCAGTTTTTAAATCTTGGAAATGAAGTTTTTTGTATATGGGGTAATTATTTATCTTTATATTCGTAAATGGTTTTAGCGTCTGCGACATTTTTATAACCACCACCATAGAATGGTGACGGGGGTATAATAAGTTTGTCATTCCGTTTGTAAAACATCAAAATATCGATTTCCGACTATATAAAATATATAAAGGGTGGTTAAATTGTAAGGGCCGATGTTGAATGTCAACCACACCTAGACGCCAAGTTTTTTTCCGAATTTTATTTGACATTTCTCTATTTCAGACTTACTCAATTTGAACCATGGAGAGATACACAATCCAACAACGTGTTAAATGGTTGCAAGAAATGGCAACAGTGGATGATCAATTTTCGAAGAAAATCATCTTTAGTGATGAGGCACATTTTCACCTCAGTGGATTCGTCAATAAACGGAATTGCCGCATTTGGGCGAATGAGAATCCAAGAGTGATTGTCGAAAAACCAATGCTCCCACAAAGAGTGACTGTTTGGTGCGGTTTATGGGCTGGCGGCATCATCGGGCCGTATTTTTTCCAAACTGAGGCCGGTCAGGCAGTTACTGTGAATGGTGTTCGCTATCGTGAGATGATAACGAACTTTTTATGGCCCGAATTGGAAGATATGGATGCGGACGATATGAGGTTTCAGCAGGACGGTGCCAATTGCCACACAGCTAACGAAACAATGGCTCTTTTGCGCAACAAATTCAATGGCCGTGTTATCTCACGTAATGGCGATGTCAATTGGCCGCCAAGATCATGTGATTTGGGATTATTTGAAAGAAAAGGTGTACGTCGAGATAAGCCAGCAACAATTCAAGAGCTAAAGGATGAGATAATTCGGCACATTAACGGCATAGAACCTCCATTATGCCTCAGCGTCATCGAAAATTTGGACCACCGGAGGAAGGTGTGCCACCGAGGTCGCGGCGCCCATTTGGCCCATATTTTGTTCCATACATAATTGTGTAATACCAATATATCATAATAAAATAAAATTACAATAATTTCCTAAATAGTTTGTGTTTTATTCAAAATCAACATCGGCCCTTGAAATTTTAACCACCCTTTATATTCTTGATCAGGGAGAAATTCTATGACGATATAAGCATGTCCGTCTGTCTGTCTGTTGTAATCACGCTACAGTCTTCAATAATGGAGCTATTGTCCTGAAATTTGGCACAGAATCGTCTTTTGTCTGCATGCAGTCCAAGTTCGAAGTTGGGCTATATCGGCCCAGGTTTTGATATAGCTCCTATATAAACCGATCTACCGATTTTACTTCTTGGGCTTCTAGAATCCGTATTTTTTATCCAATTTGCCTGAAGTTGTATATCCAGAGGTATGTTAGGACCATAAAGATGTGTTCCGAGAATGGTTAGTATCGGACCATGTTTTGGTATAGCCCCCATATAGACCGATCTCCCTATTTTACTTCTTGGTCTTCTAAAATCCGTAATTTTTATCCAATTTGCCTGAAATTTGATATCTAGAGGTATTCTAGGACCATGAAGAAGTGGGTCGAAAATGGCGAGTGTCGGTCCACGTTTTGATATAGTCCCCATATAGACCGATCTCTCGATTTTATTTCTTGGGTTTCTAGAATCCGTAGTTTTTATACAATTTGCATGAATTTGATATAGTCCCCATATAGACCGATTTTGATATAGTCCCCATATAGACCGATCTCTCGATTTTATTTCTTGGGTTTCTAGAATCCGTAGTTTTTATCCAATTTGCATGAAATTAGGTATCTAGAGGTATTATAGGACCAAAAAGAGGTGTGCCGAAAATGGTGGGTACCGGTCTATGTTTTGATATAGCCCCCATATAGACCGATCTCCCGATTTTACTTCTTGGGCTTTTAGGATCCGTAGTTTTTATCCAATTTGCCTGAAATTAGGTATCTAGAGGTATTCTAGGACCACAAAGAAGTGTGCCGAAAATGGTGGGTATCGGTCTATGTTTTGATATAGCCCCCATATAGACCGATCTCCCGATTTTACTTCTTGGGCTTTTAGAATCCGTAGTTTTTATCCAATTTGCCTGAAATTAGGTATCTAGATGTATTATAGGACCATAAAGAGGTGTGCCGAATTTATTTAGCCCAATTCTTAATAACAACTCCCTGGGAATTTTTCCCCTATTCCCTGTTCCCCTATTCTAACCAAATATCCCTGTTGAATTTTTCTTTATTCCCTTTTCCCTTATTCTAAACCAACTTCGAAAACGGGAAATTTTTCCCTTGGAGAAAAATAGGTATTTCAAATGACAATAAAAAGGGAAAAACGATGACATTTTTTGCGAATAATTCCCCCAAAAAAATCAAGGGAGTTGTAACCAAAATGCATCATTTCTCTGTAATTTTCAGTAAAAAACCTTAAATTAAAATTGATGATGGGATGCATCAAACTACCGAATGCTCATTTCATGGTCACAGAACTGTACATATTTTATAAATTATTTTTTATAGAAAATAAAGGTTTTACATTTAAACTATAATACCTCTTCCTGTTTTAATGTAGGTGCTTGTTTCTTACAGGAGCAATAATGCGAACATGTGTCCCGCATGGCGTAAATAGCTGAGGAGATTTACTAGTTTTCTTCCGTTTTGATGAAATATATCCAATTCGGGCATAGGTGTTCTTTAAATATATTTATGACTTCTTTATGAACTTTGTTCAAGCTACCCTGGGCCACAGATATGTCTCAATATTTTCCTACGCCCTTTTTGGTAGCCACCTTCGACAAAGAAGCGTAGCACCTAAGCTTACTAGTGGAGATAATCCAAAAGATTTGCGTTGATGTGGAATGTGGGCTGCTAATACATCCAACAAGTATTTGAAGGCTGGATTATTTACCCTATTATATTGTATCACAATGGACTGAATGGTCTAAGTGAGTCCGAATCAAATCGGGCTGCCACTTTAACCCTACAAATCCCATAAACTAAGTAACAACCTCTTCATGTACAAGTATGTAGTTACAACGTTTCAGGCAACTCAAGTGGGTTAATGGCATCGCGTAGCTTTCTCCTTTCTATCCTTTAGACCTTGTTACGTTGATACGCCTCTCCTCAGCTACTATCATAAACATGGCACTAAACATTTTTAGGTGTTCGCGAAACGTTTTTCGCGTTTAACTCAACTTTTACATCAATTTAATTCAATTTCAATTCAAAATTTTAATATAAACAAGTATATACAGCAGTAAGTTCGGCCAGGCCGAATCTTAAATACCCACCACCATGAACCAAATATTAGGGTTTCCTTTGAAATTTTAGGAGGGCTTGAGGACACTTCCCGAAGATAAATTTAAAGATTTCACCTATGAGGACTATATCAGATTCAGGATTTATAAGAACCATTTTTGTTTGAGTTTTAGAGGAATCATTAACATCTCTTGTAAGTGTGCAAGAAAATTATAAATCAAGACGTTATTGATTTGAAATCTTAAATCTGTAGAAGTAAAATCTGGAAATTTTACATTGAGTTTCAAGCAATTTTCGTGATCAGTGCTCCTTCTAACCCTCAAGAAGTGAAGTCGGTCTATATGGAGGCATTACCAAATGGACCGATAAAAACTTAATCCGATACACGTTTTTGTGAGCCTAAAATACCAGAATATTTACAATTTCAGGCAAATCAGATAAAAACTACGGTTTCTAGAAACCCAAGGAGTTCTTATGGGGGCTATACTAAAATATGGACCGATACTCACCATTTCGGGCACACCTCTTTATGGTCCTAAAATACCTCTAGATTTCCAATTTCAGACAAATTGGATAAAAACTACGGTTTCTATAAGCCCAAGACCCCAAATCGGGAGGTCGTTTTATATGGGGACCATACCAAAACATGGACCGATACTCACAATTTTTGGCACACGTATTTGTGGTCCTACAATACCTCTAGATGTCCAATTTCAGGTAAATTGAATGAAAACTGCGGTTTCTATAAGCCCAAGAAGTAAAATCGAGAGATCGGTCTATATAGGGGCTATACCAAAATATGGACCGATACTCACAATTTTTGGCACACGTATTTGTGGTCCTACAATACCTCTAGATTTCCAATTTCAGGTAAATTGAATAAAAACTGCGGTTTCTATAAGCCCAAGAAGTAAATTCGGGAGATCGGTCTATATGGGGGCCATTCCAAAATATGGACCGATACTCACAATTTATGGCACACGTATACCTCTAGATTTCCAATTTCAGATAAATTGAATATAAACTGCGGTTTCTATAAGCCCAAGAAGTAAAATCGGGAGATCGGTCTATATGGGGGCTATACCAAAACATGGATCGATACTCACCATTTTTGGCACACCTCTTTACGGTTAAAATACCTCTAGATTTCAAATTTCAGGCAAATTGGATAAAAACTACGATTTCTATAAGACCCCAAATCGGGAGGTCGGTTTATATGGGGACTATATCAAAACCTGGACCGATATAGCCCATCTTCGAACTTGACCTGCCTGCAGACAAAAGAGGAGTTTGTGCAAAATTTCAGCACGATTGCTTCATTATTGAAGACTGTAGCGTGATTACAACAGACAGACAGACAGACGGACAGACGGACATCGTTATATCGTCTTAGAATTCCTCCCTGATCAAGAATATATATACTTTATATAGTCGGAAATCGATATTTCGATGTGTTACAAACGGAATGACAAACTTATTATACCCCCGTCACCATTCTATGGTGGTGGGTATAAAAATGTATTAAAATAAAACAGTTGAAGTAAAACAGCTGACTTCGAATACTCTGAATTATTTCTCCCATGTTATTCCCCTCCCCTACTGTTTAGAATAGGAGGATTTTATTCCCCGGGGAAAATGAATTCCCGGGAACACATTCTCTAGGGAATATTCAGAATTGGGCTAATTGTGTATCGGTACAGTTTTTGATATAGCCTCCTTATAAACCGGCCCTCCGATTTTGGCTCTAGATTCTAGAAATACAATTAGATGTGCTTGGAATATTGTGTGTATCCCACCATGTTTTTGGCATAGCCCCCATTATACATATCTCCCGATTTAAGTCTTATGGCGATTTCGATTGGGAAAAAAGGTGCAACATTCTCGAAATTGATTGCCCCATATGAAGGACACTGTCATAGATTTTGGATCCTGTATCCCTCAAAATGTTATGAATTAATAATAACTTTGGAATGACACTATCATTTGGGCGAAAATACAATGAGGGAAAAAGTAGTGTAACACCAAGGCAACATATTTTTTGCGAAACGAAAACGCCCTTAGTGTTTCTTGAAATTTTAGTTTTTATCCGATTTGCCACAAATTGAATATAAACACGCACTTTCGACCCACAAAAAAGTGTATATGATTTAGTTTTTTTTCGGTCCATTTGGTAAGGCCTCCATATAGACCGATTTCAGATCTTGAGGGTACAAAATGTGCGCTGATCATGAAAAGTACTTGAAACTGAATGTAAAATTTCCAGATTTTACTTCTCGTAATCATTTAAATAATTGGGGTAAAAATCTACAGATTTTAGATTTCAAATCAAATCGTTATTTCATCAATTTCTTGCACACTTACAAGAGATGGTAATTATTCCTCTAAAACTCAACAAAAAAAATGGTTCTTATAAATCCAAAATCTGATATAGTCGTTATAGGTAAAATCTTTAAATTTATATTCGGGAAGTGTACTGGTTGAACGGCTTTGCTTGGGAGAATATCTGTCATCAAAGCCCCCTGAAATTTTCAAAGAAATCTTTGATATTTGATTCATGGTGGTGGGTGTTTAAGATTCGACCGAATATACTGCTATATATACTTGTTTATTTTATGAAAAGCTAAAATGAGATAATATTTTACTCTAATTTATTTGTAATATTTTTTAATATCTTTTTTAATGTTTCTTACTTGCTTATTTTCTTTCCAGGTATGTTTCTCATTAAGACTTTTATGTGAAAAATCTATACAGTGGTAAGATATCATGTGCTGCTGCCTTCACAGAAAAAAAATTCACGCAAATTTTTCCAATTAAAATCTTAATTGAGTTGGAAATTTAATTGATTCAACAATTTTTTTAATTGAAACAAAAATCAATCACACAAATTAATAGTATCAATTAATTTTTTAATTGGATCAATTAATTTTTTAATTGATACTATCATTTCTGTGATTGAAGATATTTCAATTAAAATATTAATTGCATCAATTAATTTCGTGATTGAATCAGAAAAAAATATTTTTTGTGTGTTTCGAATAAGCTATTGCAATTTTCCAAAATTTTAGACACAGTTGCAATCCAATACAATCATAATATTTGTTTACATTTGTACCCTATCGTCATTAAAAAATATTGAGTTTGAGCAAAATTTTAGAATATCTTTTTATGTATTAAAAAAAATACATCCAAAGAAAAACTACTTTCCTCCGGAAAGTATTGGTCAAACGAAATGCTTCTTTGTTATAAAGTATTTACTTAAAAAAATAAACATGAATTGCAACCTAATCTTTTTTTAAAAGTTCAATGCATCCACATCTTTTTTCAGTAGTATTTTAAATCGAAAATTTTAAATCAAGTTTCAAAGCACAAAATTGTATCAAAATTATTTTTTCTTTTATTCTTATTACACAAAGTCGGCTTAGGTCAAAATTAATTTTATAGTTGCATCATCCATAGATAAAGCAAAACATGTTCGTTCATCCATTGAATTGATTCCGTATGTACGCATCAAAGAACATACAAAAATAATTATAAAAACAACAACAACAACAACAATTTAAAATATTTATAATGAACTCAATACTCAAATGTCCATGTACAATTTCAACAAAAATATTTTAAATTGTTTTACAACAACAATTACATGCATATGATATGTCCTTAGGATATAACAAGTATCAAATAATAATGGCTTGCTGTGTGAAAAAATTTTTTGATTAGAAATAAATGAAATGAAACAACTACACCGGGAGAAGGACTAAATACAAATTTCGAAATACAAGCAAAAAAATGTAATTAATATGCTTTTAATAAAAATTAAGCAAAAACAATGCGTCTAAAGATACTTCAAAATTAAATTGATTTAATAAAAAATTCTAGATTACGGTCTTGATTTCATTTGAAAATGGAGCCCAAACCACGCACCCAGAGAAGGAATATGATCACCTCAAACATGTTTCAAGAGCAAAATGTTATTTTTGGATGGTGACAATGTAACATGTTTGTCGCAAAAATGTTGTTTTCTCGCCAAACATAACATGCTTTCGGAAAACAGATACAAAATTTCCGAGAAAATAACATGGTCGCCATGAACATGTTACATGGTCACCATCCAAAAATAACATATTGCTCTTGAAACATGTTTGAGATGATCATATTCCTTCTCTGCCCAGGAAAAAAACTTAGAAGTTCTTTTGACTTTAAAAGCACTTCCAGAAGATGTACTCCCAATGAAGTTCTTTATCTTAACTACACAGGAAGTTCTTTTCATTAAATTTTTTTATGACGTGTTTTTTTTTTTCATATTTTTTATAAGTAATATTAAGTTTTTTTGTTTCAAATTGGTTAAAAACAGTTTAAGAATTCATAAAATGGTACAAATTATTTAAATTTTATCGAAAACAATGCTAAACCCAATCTGAAAAAAATTGGGAATTTTTTAAAATTTTGAGGTCAAACGTTTCAGACATGCGTTAGAATCCATTAAAAATTATAAAAAATTATAAAAATTACTTATTTGACAAAATGTCATAGAATTTCTTAATTTACATCCAAAACATTGAATTCGAATCACACCAAAAGAAGTGATGCAAATTCAGTGCAACGGCTGTTGAAATGGAGGACTTCCATCCTATGATAAGACCATGTTAAATTCATCGATTCTGCGTCAATTTTGCACCACTTCCGAATTCAAAAAGAACATTTTCATTACTTTTTTGGCCACGCTTTTTTTGCTGGGTGGGTGCGGTTACCACTCGTGTCAAAACTAATCTACCAAAGTTTGCAGAAAATTTTAGCACAAATCTACCAATAATAATATTTTCAAAATTTTATTCCTATAAAAACTTTGGTCACAATTTTATTCCGGCAGAAAAAAAAAAAATAAAATTTTGCCAAAATTTTATTTCTATAGAAAAATTTCTCAAAATTTTATTTCTATAGAAAAATTTTATTTCTATAGAAAATTTTGTCAAACTTTTATTTCTATAGAAAATTGACTTTGTGCTTTTATTTTAATTAAAAAATTATTGTACCAACTTTTTTTACTAAAAATTTTATTAAAAAAGTCATTAATTTGTTGACTTAGTAAGATTTTGTAAAAAAATTTATTTCTATCGAAAATGTTCTCAAAATTTTATTTCTATAGAAAATTTTGTCAAATATTTTTTGTTTTTTATTTCTATACAAACTTTTGTCAAAATTTTATTTCGATAGAAAATTTTGTCAAAGTTTTATTTCTATAGAAAATTTTGTAAAAATTTAATTTCAATAGGAAATTGACTTTGTGCTTTTATTTTAATTAAAAAATTAATTGTACCAATTAATTTTTTTTATTAAAAATTAAAAAAGTCAATCATTTGTCGACTTAGTAGAATTTTGTAAAAAAAATTATTTCTATGGAGAATATTCTCAAAATTTTATTTCTATACAAAAATTTTTTCAAAATTTTATTTCTATAGAATATTTTGTCAAAGTTTTATTTCTGAATAAAATTTCTAAATAAAATTGACTTTGTGCTTTTATTTTAATTAAAAAATTTATTATACTGGTTACCACTCGTGCTAAAAATAATCTACCAAAATTTGATGAAAATTTTACCACAAATCTACCAAACAAATGTTTTCAAAATTTTATTCCAATAGAAAAGTTGGTCAAAATTTTATTCCTGAGGAAAAATAGAAAATTTTCTCAAAATTTTATTTCTATAGAAAATTTTGTCAAAATTTTATTTCGATAGAAAATTATGTCAAAATTTTATTTCTATAGAAAATTTTGTCAAAATTTTTATTTCTCTGGACAAATTTGTCAAAATTTTATTTCTATGGAAAATTGACATTGTGCTTTTATTTTAATTAAAAAAATGATTGTACCAATTTTGTTTATTAAAAATTAAAAAAGTCGTTCATTTGGTGACTTAGTAAAATTTTGTAAAAAATATTATTTCTATGGAAAATTTTCTCTAAATTTTATTTCTATAGAAATTTTTTTCAAATATGTTTTTTTATTTCTACAGAGACTTTTGTCAAAATTTTATTTCGATAGAAAATTTTGTCAAAATTCTATTTCTATAGAAAATTTTGTCAAAATTTTATTTCTATAGAATATTTTGTCAAAGTTTTATTTCTATAGAAAATTTTGTAAAAATTTAATTTCTATAGGAAATTGACTTGGTGCTTTTATTTTAATTAAAAAATTGATTGTACCAATTAATTTTTTTTATTACAAATTAAAAAAGTCAATCATTTGTTGACTTAGTAAAATTTTGTAAATTTTTTTTCTCAAAATTTTATTTCTATAAAAAATTTTCTCAAAATTTTATTTCTATAGAAACTTTTGTCAAAATGTTATTTCGATAGAAAATTTTGTCAAAATTCTAGTTCTATAGAAAATTTAGCAAAATTCTGTTTCTATAGAAAATTTTGTCAAAATATTATTTCTATGGACAATTTTGTCAAAATTTTATTTCTATAGAAAATTGACTTTATGCTTTTATTTTAATTAAAAAATTGATTTACCAATTATTTTTTTTAATTAAAAATTAAAAAAGTCAATCATTTGTTGATTTAGTAAAATTTGGTACAAAATTTTATTTCTATGGAAAATTTTCTCAAAATTTTTTTTCTATAGAAAATTTAGTCAAAATTTTATTTCTATGGAAAATTTTGTCAACATTTTATTTCTGTAGACAATTTTGTCAACATTTTAGATTTGTAGAAAATGTTATCAAAGTTTTATTTCTATAGAAATAAAATTTTGCCAAATTTTATTTGTACACCGAAAAAAAAAGTGAACTGTTTTATAGGAAGAATGAACTACCTCGCACGAAAATTGAACTAAATTTTACTCCACATTTTGAGATTTCCACAAAGCGTTGTTAAAACCAGGAAAATTTAATGCCCTGTTGTACTTTTTAACTGCAGTTCACGAAATTACATCCTCTCAAAGAAGAAAAAATGAACTAAAAGTAAAGAAGAAAATCATTGGCGCCAAAGCATCACCATTTTAACTATACAGTAGTTCATCATCTTCGTTTGCTTTAGTTCATATTGAACTTATGTGTACGGTCATTGAACTTTATACACATGTTTAGTTTATAAAATTTTTGAGACATACTTAAAAAAGTAAGATTTCATTAAGCTGTACAAAATTTCGAAAAAAATAATAAAATTTAACTACTAGCAAATAATTTTTTTCCAATAAAAAAAGTTAAACTTAACGTTAGTTTAACTACGAAAAATTTTTTATGTGTATAGAAAATTGACTTTGTGATTTTTATTGTAATTAAAAAATTGATTGTACCAATTAATTTTTATTTATTAAAAATTAAGAACGTCAATCATTTGTTGACTTAGTGGCTTAGTCTTCCGGGTTTGATTAAAAAGTTAATTGTATTGTATATTAATTAAAAAATTTAAACATTTTCAATCATTGGCCTAATTTACTTAATATTTCAATTTTGATTAAAAAAATGTTCGTATTTTTTGATTAAAAAGTTTTCAGATTCAATTATTTTTTTTTAATTTTTAATATTTTGGTGATATTTTTCTCTGTGAGTAGAAAAAGGACCATAATGCATATTCTTAAAATTTCTTATAATACAAGAGATCTATTTAATATTTTAATTTTTTTTTAATATTTTATATGTTTTATTTTTTTGGTCTGTCAAGTCTTTCTTCATATGCATAAATAAATGAAGTTTTTTAAGCTCATTACTTTGCATGCACTAAATATTGACTTGACTATGGCATTCATTACATTTCATTAAATGTTCTCGTTCAGGAGAGACTTATTAAAAATGCATTCGGTGAATCAAGGAATATCCATAGGTGGCCTATGACTGCCAAACCACCCGGCCAGTTTATAGAAAATATTTTACAATATTTCACAACAACAAATTTTAGTACAGTCCGCATGTATACAAAGGATATGCAACTACATATAAATTGCATTTAAACACACACACATACTCGCATGTGTAAATACCACCTGAATATATATATGAATCCTTTAAAGTTTACGCTTTCTCGTATGTATGAGTGTGCGTTTGTGTGTGTAAATAGAATGATATATAATTTGTATGCATGTAAGCTTGTGAAATCACCACCAATAAGCAGCATGTGAATGTATTTCAAAAATCAATATTTGCCTTAAATAACATATCCTCCACATCCATTGCATTTCGTACTCACTATACGCATCAGGAAAAGGACTCGAAATCGAAAAATTCATTTGAATTTCCGATAAAATTGCAAATGATTTTGTGAAGCTGCTGTATAGTTGTTATGTATTCGTCATGCGTCCGTTAACAGTTTTTAACTAATACAGTGAACTCTTGATATGTCGAATCAATTATAAGGAAAGCACGGACAAGGAAGTCCTACAGCAGAGAAGAAATACGATCACCTTCTACAGCAAAATGTTATTTTGGGATAGGAAGAAAACAAATTTTTCGCCACAAATATATTGTTTTTACCCTAAAAATAAAATTGTTGCCGAAATTAGAACGAGAAAACATCATAATTGAGCCAAACATGTTACATGTCCACCATCAAAAAATAACATTTTACTCTAGGAGGTGATCAAAAATCTTTCTCTGCGTGTTCCAGCCTGAAATACTCAGAAATTCCTCTAGAATCATCCACAAAATGCAACCATTTATTAATATTGCTCTGAACTTATTCGAAAGTTTGCTTTTCCTATTTCGGGATTAGAGAACAAAAATGCAAATGTTAATGATCAAACATCGCTTTATGGTTTTCTATACACTTTTGCATGCACTTGAGCCAATTTCGAAGGGGTGTCTCCAAAACATGCATTCTCAGCGAGACACCCGCTTCTTCACGTGTCGAAAAACGTTGATCTCTCAATTTACCTTTTACGTACGGGAATAAATAGAAGTCATTCGGTATCAAGTCAGGATTATACGGCGGATGTCCCATCTAATCGATGTTTTGAGTGCTCGAAAATGCATTTGTTTGAGCTCGCACAGTGTTGTCAATTTCCCCAAAATTGTGAATGTTTTTGGTTGATGAGGACGAAATTGGACCCTTGGGGGTTTGGTGGGAAATTTTTATAAATTTGGGGATTTTTTCATAATCCGTTTATTATTTATTAAAAAAGAAGTGCAGCGAATCGTAAAAATAAAAAAAATAAAAAACAAGTATATACGGCCGTATGTTCGGCCAGGCCGAAGCTTATGTACCCTCCACCATGGATTGCGTAGAAACTTCTGCGAAAGACTCTCACCGACAATCGAATTACTTGGGTTGTGGTATCTTAAAACTTCTTAACATCGTTTTCTAAATTGTGAGTTAGTCCATACGTGGTATATATTAAACTAACAAAGGCCGATTAAATACGTATATAATTAAGTTTGACAAAATTTTGTATCGAAATAAAATTTTG
Source organism: Haematobia irritans (assembly GCF_050003625.1). Classification (NCBI taxonomy): domain Eukaryota; kingdom Metazoa; phylum Arthropoda; class Insecta; order Diptera; family Muscidae; genus Haematobia; species Haematobia irritans. The sequence goes on from NC_134397.1 coordinate 230,786,255, forward strand.
ATAAAAGTTTATATAGAAATAAAATTTTGACAAAATAAAATTTTGACAACATTCTCTATAGAATTAAAATTTTGACAACATTTTCTATAGAAAGAAAATCTTGCAAAATTTTCTATAGAAATAAAGTTTGACAAAATTTTCTATAGGAATAACATTTTGAAAAAAATTTCTATAGAAATAAAATTTTGACAAAATTTTCTATAGAAATAAAATTTTGGTAGATTATTTTTGGCTCGTGTGGCAACCATGATTATGAAACGATATGGACCAATTTTTGTGTGATTGGGGATCGGCTATATATAACTATAGACCGATATGGACCAAATTTGGCATGATTATTAGCGGCCACATACTAACACCACGTTGCAAATTTCAACCGGATCGGATGAATTTTGCTTCTCCAAGAGACTCCGGAGATCAAATCTGGAGAATGGTTTATATGGGGGCTATAAATAATTATGGATTTGCTAGAGACCACATACTAACACCACGTTCCAAATTTCAACTGGATCGGATGAATTTTGCTCCTCCAAGAGGCTCCGGAGGACAAATCTGGGGATCGGTTTATATGGGGGCTATAAATAATTATGGACCGATATTGACCAATTCTGGCATGGTTGTTAGAGACCATATATAACACAACGTACCAAATTTCAACCGGATCGGATAAATTTTACTCCTGCAAGAGGCTCGGGAGGTCAAATCTGGGGACCGGTTTATATGGGGGCTATAAATAATTATGGACCGATATGGACCAATTCTTGCATGGTTGTTAGAGACCACATACTAACACCACGTTCCAAAGTTCAACCGGATCGGATGAATTTTGCTCCTCCAAGAGGCTCCGGAGGACAAATTTGGGGATCGGTTTATATGGGGGCTATATATAATTATGGACCGATATGGACCAATTCTTGCATGGTTGTTAGAGACCACATACTAACACCACGTTCCAAATTTCAACCGGATCGGATAAAATTTACTCCTGCAAGAGGCTCGGGAGGTCAAATCTGGGGACCGGTTTATATGGGGGCTATATATAATTATGGACCGATATGGACCAATTTTTGCATAGTTGTTAGAGACCATATACTAACACCATGTACCAAATTTCAGCCGGATCGGATGAAATTTGCTTCTCTTAGAGGGTCTTGGAATCGGTTTATATGGGGGCTACATATAATTATGGACCGATAAGGACCAATTTTGGCATGGTTGTTAGATACCATATACTAACACCAAGTACCAAATTTCAACCGGATCGGATGAAATATGCTACTCTTATAGGCTCCGCAAGCCAAATCTGGGGGTCCGTTTATATGGGGGCTATACCTAAAAGTGGACCGATATGGCCCATTTGCAATACCATCCGACCTACATAAATAACAACTACTTGTGCCAAGTTTGAAGTCGATAGCTTGTTTCGTTCGGAAAATAGAGTGATTTCAACAGACGGACGGACGGACATGGTTAGATTGACTCAGAATTTCACCACGACCCAGAATATATATATACTTTATGGGGTCTTAGAACAATATTTCGATGTGCTACAAACGGATTGACAAAGTTAGTATGCCTCCATCCTATGGTGGGTCCGTTTATATGGGGGCTATATGTAAAAGTGGACCGATATGGCCCATTTGCAATACCATCCGACCTACATCAATAACAACTACTTGTGCCAAGTTTGAAGTCGATAGCTTGCTTCGTTCGGAAGTTAGCGTAATTTCAACAGACGGATGGACGGACGTGCTTAGATCGACTCAGAATTCCACCACGACCCAGAATATATATATTTTTTGGGGTCTTAGAGCAATATTTCGATGTGCTACAAACGGAATGACAAAGTTAATATACCCCCCATCCTATTGTGGAGGGTTTAAAAACAGTAGAGTGCAAATGGAGCATTTGGCCTAGAAACGGAAACAATATTTAATTTTTGAGGCCAAAGCGCTAATTTAAATTTTGCTCATCTTGGAAATTGTTCTACAATTATTTCGTGAGGACTCAGGCTTAAATATTGCTCCCATTTTTATTACTCGACCATTTGGAAGATGCAGAAATGAAGAAAATAATTAATTATTAATTAAATCTAGCTATCGGTTTAATGAAACGTAATACATTTAATCAATGATTGATACTATCATATTCGTGCTTGAAATAATTTCAATTAAATTTTTTGTTTGAGTCATTTTATATTACGATAGAATTAGCAAACAATTTTTTTTTCTGTGTGCTCTTCATCGTCCGGTATATGCCACTTCCACATCTCCGATTTACTCATTGTTGAAGGTTTGATTTACTTGTTTTGAGTCCTACTGAGTACAGTTCTACCATGACCCACTGTATATTGAAAAATTCGTAAACGTATATGGACACAAAGGCAAACAAATTCAGATAGAATTGCTTGCAAAGAAAAGCATTCTGCTGGTGCATATCACAAACGATAACGTGCTCTACTCTCAAATTGTGCTACCTAATGGACATTTGGATCAATGAGCGAGCGAAGGGGGGAAAGAGGTTGAAGCTATTGAAATTGATGACAAATTTATCACAAAATTCTTAGAATCATGGAGCAATATGCTGACCCACGAAAGAAGTGTAACTGACAAATTGCCGACGGTAATATAAAGGATAATATTACGCATGTCTTAACATTTCACTATCAGACAATTTTTGAAATATACCAATTTTTCTATTTCTTGAATACTGAATTGAAGAACTACGCCCAGAACTTATTTTAAGTGGTTACTTTTATATAATCACCAAACGTAAAGAGTAAAAGTATTTGGGCGGCGTGAAGAAATCTGTTGTTTTCTTGCGGGTATGTATCTGACGGTATGTCTAATAGAGGTGTGCACGTGACACGAAAGTGTCGTGACTCACGAACGTTTTCGTGACTCACGCTGACGGCAACGGCGTGAGTGTGCGTGAGCGTGATTAACCAACCAAATGTGCGTGAGCGTGAGTCACGAAAATAATATCTTCGTGAGTGTGCGTGAGTAACGAATTTCGGAAAAACACGCTCACGAAAATAATCCCGCTTACGAATATCAAATGCTTACGAGTTGAATTAATTTATAATTTTAATAACATCCTACGTGGTAAGAGTTTTATAACGCACTCGATTTTAACCATACTCATGTTTTCAGTCAGGTTCTATAGGTAAATCACTCATAAAATTATTCGTGAGTCACGAAGGGTTTCGTGAGTCACGACATTTTTCGTGAGTCACGATATATTTCGTGAGTCATGACATTTAAAAGATTTTCGTGCGTGAGTATAAATTTTTTTTTCGTGAGCGTGCGTGACCGTGAGTCCTACCAAAAAATATCGTGAGTGAGTGAATAAGATTCCTCCGTCGTGAGAGTGCGTGAGCACAATATTACTCACGTGCACACCTCTAATGTCTAACAGTATGGCGGACTATATCACTTTTAGTCATCGTCCAAGCTAAAGCCAAAATTTCTCATGTCGCCCGTGCTCAGTTCCCCAAACTTTGTAGTATCTTGTGAATTGTATTTCTCGGAGAGATATGCTAAATTTAATCTTCAAGCTCTCTCCGCAGTCCTCCCTAAAGGATGTCAGCCGTTCCCCATAATTATATTTAATTTTATTTAATTTTATTAAATTAAATTAAATTTTCTTTACTTTAATTTAATTTAGGGCCATTTTCATGTAGCTCCGTTAGGCTTTAACTGCCAGTTAACAGAAAGTAAATTGCAAATATTTTCTCTCCGATTAACTTTAACTGAAAAATTTTCGTCAGTTAAGTTCCTAACTGGCTTATGGAATATAAAGGCAAGATGACAGCTTCGTCTATAATACGGTTTAAAAGTTGGTTAGTTAACGGAACACTAACGGAGCTTTATGAAAATGGGGGTTAATTTAATTTAATTTTTTTTCTTTTCAATGGCTCTATTAACCATGTTCCTTAATCTATATCTGTCTATAAAGCTCGAAAAATAATTGTATAATTAGATATAATGCATTTGGACGTCAATTGCCTGTTTCGGTATCAGGCTAACATGTAATATAATAAGCAACGATGAGCCCGTCGTAAAACTAGGAAAAACACGACTAATGTACGCGTTAGAATTGTTGTTGTATCCTGGAAACAAGTTTCCGTTAATTGTCATATGTTGTAGTTGACTGTAGAAACAATAAGCATTGTTCGACTGTTCACCACTTAGGTGAATTCTAACAAATTAGCTTTCTAAAAATAAATTTCGTGTTGTTGCATTACTATGTAACAAAACGAAATAAAAATAAGATTAAGGGACTCGTAAGTTATATGAAAAGATGATGTACAGTGGGAGAAAAGATGATTCAATTTGTAAGAGGAAATTTCCCAAATGTTTTCTCCATAAGGAGTTAGCATAAAGGGCCCAAAATTGAGTTATCTCTCCCAGCCAGATCTATACTAAAGGCTGTGGAAAGGTTCATTCGCCCGAACCGAAACATGTACAGTCCAGGCGTGTATAGATTGGTATCTGGCGTTTTCTTTTCAATGGCTCTATTAACCATGTTCCTTAATCTATATCTGTCCATAAAGCTCGAAAAATAATTGTATAATTAGATTTAATTTAATTTAATTTAATTTAATTTAATTTAATTTAACTTAAAATATTTTTTAATTATTTTTTAATTAAATTTTTTATTCAATTTCTATGATTGAGAAATATGTACAGAATAATTATTAAATTTTCAGTTGTCATAACAGGTTAGCTGATAAGTCCCGGGTCTAACAAAGAAAAACACATTTTTTTCAAAATTTGTTTTTATTATTCAACTTCAAGAGCGATACAACGATTATAACGACCTTCCAATTTTTTGATACCATTTTGGTAGTACTCCTTCGGTTTTGTCTCAAAATAGGACTCAGTTTCGGTGATCACCAGCCAAATTTTTTCCCTGCGAGCATCCTTTGAGGTCTGAGAACAAGAAAAAGTCGCTGGGAGCCAGATCTAGAGAATACAGTGGGTGGGGAAGCAATTCGAAGCCCAATTCATGAATTTTTGACATCGTTCTCAATGACTTGTGGCACGGTGCGTTGTCTTGGTTAAACAACACTTCATATGGGGCCGTTTTGCCGCGATTTCGACCTTCAAACGCTCCAATAACGCCATATAATAGTCACTGTTTATGGTTTTTCCCTTCTCAAGATAATCGATAAAAATTATTCCATGCGCATCCCAAAAAAACAGAGGCCATTACTTTGCCAGCGGACTTTTGAGTCTTTCCACGCTTCGGAGACGGTTCACCGGTCGCTGTCCACTCAGACGACTGTCGATTGGACTCAGGAGTGTAGTGATGGAGCCATGTTTCATCCATTGTCACATATCGACGGAAAAACTCGGGTGTATTACGAGTTAACAGCTGCAAACACCGCTCAGAATCATCAACACGTTGTTGTTTTTGGTAAAATGTGAGCTCGCGCGGCACCCATTTTTCACAGAGCTTCCGCATATCCAAATATTGATGAATGATATGACCAACACGTTCCTTTGATATCTTTAAGGCCTCTGCTATCTCGATCAACTTCATTTTACGGTCATTCAAAATCATTTTGTGGACTTTTTTGATGTTTTCGTCGGTAACCACCTCTTTCGGGCGTCCACTGCGTCCACTGCGTTCACCGTCCTCCTTGCACATTTCACCACGCTTGAATTTTGCATACCAATCAATTATTGTTGATTTCCCTGGGGCAGAGTCCGGAAACTCATTATCAAGCCAATTTTTTGCTTCCACCGTATTTTTTCCCTTCAGAAAACAGTATTTTATCAAAACACGAAATTCCTTTTTTCCATTTTTTCACAATAACAAAAGTTGCTTCACAAAAGACGCTCTATCTCACAAACTAATTGACTTACAGACGTCAAATTTTAACACGAATCATTTGAAGGTTGGTACTATATAAAAATAATATGCATTTGATACTAGCGACGCCATCTATGTGTCAGACCGGGGACTTATCAACCAACCTGTATAATGAATTCTTTATGATTTTCTATCAAATTATTTTTTACAGTATAAAATTAATCATAAAAGCTATATAGTGCGTTATTGACCAAAATTAATTTGTCATGGCTTGTATAGAATGATGCTTGCCTTCACATATAAATTTGAGAGAACATTATTAGCATTTTAGGCATTTGCAATCTATTTAGGCAATTAAATCACTCCCACGATGATATTGGATAATGAGAATTTATTCGTTACCATGTGAACCTTTCATTTATTTGCGAACATTTTAATAATAGACCAAAGCATTATTTGACATTGTCATGAGTTTGTTCAGTCAAATATTTGGCTTAAAATCCACTCGAGACATAATTGACGTGAATGATGCGTCTGTGTTGCCATTCAACGTTAATGAAATTATGATGATTCCACTTTGGAATATAAAACCAAATGACTGAAGTGGTATACTCTGGATTTTTTGCTACCTGTGTGTGTACGTAGCTTATGTGTCTCACTAAAATCACTGACGTTGTAATTGGATGACATCGGTGACATAATGTCAGCGTTCTTGTTCTTGATGAGCTTTTCCTCTTAAAAGAAAAAAGAATTGTTCAACAAATTCCCACAGTATTCCCCACTCTACACGCTACACTCTTTGCTTCAAAGCGATTCTCTTGATAAAATGTTGAATAGCTGTATACACCGTACCTTTGAGCTATCCACTTTTCATAGATTCTAAAGTCATTTGCAAAAATTATTATTCCATAAAAGTCATGAAGAGTACACAGAAAAAATTGTTCTTCATTGGTTTTGTTTCCAATCTACTTTAAATCTTATATGAAGAGAAAACAAAACTTTCATATATGTGTAAAAGTTTTGATGTTCTTATTTAAATTCAATTCAATTCAATGAAATGAAATTTAAATTAAATTAAATTAAATTAAATTAAATTAAATTAAATTAAATTAAGTTAAGTTAAGTTAAGTTAAGTTAAGTTAAGTTAAGTTAAGTTAAATTAAATTAAATTAAATTAAATTAAATTAAATTAAATTAAATTAAATTAAATTAAATTAAATTAAATTAAATTAAATTAAATTAAATTACATTAAATTACATTAAATTACATTAAATTAAATTAAATTAAATTAAATTAAATTAAATTAAATTAAATTAAATTAAATTAAATTAAATTAAATTAAATTAAATTAAATTAAATTAAATTAAATTAAATTAAAATAAATTCAATTCAATTCAGTTCAATCTAATCTAATTTAGTTTAATTTAATTTAATTTAATTTAATTTAATTTAATTTAATTTAATTTAATTTAATTTAATTTAATTTAATTTAATTTAATTTAATTTAATTTAATTTAATTTAATTTAATTTAATTTAATTTAATTTAATTTAATTTAATTTAATTTAATTTAATTTAATTTAATTTAATTTAATTTAATTTAATTTAATTTAATTTAATTTAATTTAATTTAATTTAATTTAATTTAATTTAATTTAATTTAATTTAATTTAATTTAATTTAATTTAATTTAATTTAATTTAATTTAATTTAATTTAATTTAATTTAATTTAATTTAATTTAATTTAATTTAATTTAATTTAATTTAATTTAATTTAATTTAATTTAATTTAATTTAATTTAATTTAATTTAATTTAATTTAATTTAATTTAATTTAATTTAATTTAATTTAATTTAATTTAATTTAATTTAATTTAATTTAATTTAATTTAATTTAATTTAATTTAATTTAATTTAATTTAATTTAATTTAATTTAATTTAATTTAATTTAATTTAATTTAATTTAATTTAATTGAATTGAATTGAATTGAATTGAATTTAATTTAATTTAATTTAATTAAGTTAAATTGAATTAAATTCTGTAACTATTTTTTATAAATAAAAGTTTATTTTATCTTTTATAAAAATGTAAATAGTAATGTTTAAAATTGTAAATTTTAATTTGCGTATAATTATCATCAGTGTATGTGTATTCCATGAAGCTACAATAGCAGGAAAATTGAGAAAAGGGGAAGAATACTGAATAGATGCACTTGTTCATTTCAAAAGCTATAGGGAATACACTGAAATAGGATAGACTCTCTGTGTGCCAACATCAAGTAATGATGACACAAAATACGATGACTACTAGTCATCATCATTAGAGGCAAAGTGTTAATGGAGCAAATGATGATAATGTCATTATAGACATTGCCTACCAACTGACTAACTAACTGATGGTAAGCACTTATTTATGCACATCAATACTGAACAGTTACTGTTTTCTAATAATTCCCAAGACTATGATGGCAAAATGATTTGTGAATAAATATTTTTTAATGAGAAAAACGTGCAATTTTTATTGGAATGCACTGGAGAATTGGATGGAAAAGTGGAAATTTTAAATGGAAATTGACTTTTTATCCTGGCTATGACGAAAGAAAAAAAAGAAGTGATTTCTTTTTAAGCTTTTATTTAGACAAAAGTAATGTGACTTCGCTGTCTAATATATCTTAACAGTTAAGGGGTATGATTAGAATTATCAACTTTTTTCTTAGCTACAGACAATGAGTAATTTTTGTCTGAAAAGTTTTTCTCTTTGTCTGAACTTTACATTGAATTATTCTATTGCACAGTGGGGGAATAAAACAAAATAACGTTATAGTTACTCTTGTTATACGTAACATTTTATTGGTATTTTTTTTTTAAGTTCGATCTTAATAAAAGCAGATGAAATTTACCGATATTTCTCATAACTGGAATTGGTGGACGATGTTCTCCTACAATCCGATCTAAACAAGATCAAAGAGGGATTGCAGGACCGCAGGGGGATCATCCCGGTTTCTGGGGATTGTACTGCAGGAGTAGGGAAGAGACCTGTGCGAACCGAATCACACGGAAAAGCTCCATGGTAGGCCGTTGGAAATCCACTAGAGCAACTCAAGAACCTTCCGATGTTCATTCAAAGGAACAATCCTTTGAAAGGAAAGAAAATTTCGAAAAAAAAACTTCAATTGTCGATTCATCTATCCCTGTCCAATTTCTCGATTGTCTCATTTTGAGTGTACCGCGTTTTTGCATATCCCTTCTTTTTATCACTTATTCGAATGGATGACGCAAGACCTGGCTGATAACCATTTTCATTCTTATGAGGAAGCCAAAAATTGGTTCGATTAGCCGATTAAGTCAGTAGGCGAGTTGTTTTATCATCGCGGTATTCGTATGTAGGTACTGTTACCAAAAGTTTCGATTATCCTCTCCCAGTAATGCTGGTGACATTTCTGAGTGTTTCAAAGCTTCTTTAACCCTAGAAAGCTTATCCTACTGAAAGTCACGGATAAGCTAATCATACGGCTGTGGGACTTATCATAGTTTGTCATCATGTGGACAAAATTTGCGGATTGTTGTTTTAAATTTTTGTACTCACTCCGATTCTATATACAAATCCTTATCATTTAAACCAGTTTTTGGCCAATCTTTTATTTATTGTGTAACAAAAAAAATCACATTTACGGTACCCATTTTCATGAGGGAGAGCGAAAAACTAAAAAACGCATACGTCTCTCAGACATAGATAAGCTGTTAGGATTAATTTATGTGACGGTAGTGTGAGGCGCCTTTCGGGCTCGACTAGAAAAAGAAGGAGGAACTGAGTCAAATATAGAATCGGTCTGCACCAATCTACTGTTTGCAACTTCCTCCTACCACTCGATCAATTTGTTGATGTGTCGCCAAAAATCAGCCTGTCTGATGTCAATTAATTTGTTTAGTTTAATTTTAAGGTCCTTTTCGTCATCAAGGGTAGCTCTCTTCATATTATTTGACAAGTGCAAGCACCGAAGAGTACGGTTGATGATGAAGAACCTCCCATTCGATCTCATAGAGTACTATTTTGATGACTTGGTCCACCGTTGTTAAGGAGCAAGATGACTTGGCCTCGTTGAGGCCAATGTTGATAGTACCAAACGCAGCGACTTACAGATACCATTTCTCATCTCCCTTGATGATTGGATACAAAAAAACTCTTTTTGTGTCCACGTGTTACTCAGTAGCTGGCGCAATATTGAGAAGGCGCCTATTCTCAGAGTTGTTAAGTAAAACCAATGTCATTTATTTTTTCGGACAATTATTGATTCATCCACGATTTTTCGATTCTCACAGCCTCACTTACAGATACACTAAAACAATCTTCTAAATTTGTAAAGACCCCTGAAGCTTTGGAATCGTTCGAAAGTCCGGATTTTGATTTTTAACAGTGTGATGATTAGAATCTTTGATTTGGCGCTGTACTTTTTCAGAAAGACGACAACGATGGCGAGCATCCCAATCATCTACATTGGGAGCCACCGTGGTGCAATGGTTAGCGTGCCCGCCTGCATACACAAGGTCGTGGGTTCGATTCCTGCTTCGACCGAACACCAAAAAGTTTTTCAGCGGTGGATTATCCCCTCTCAGTAATGCTGGTGACATTTCTGAGGGTTTCAAAGCTTCTCTAAGTGGTTTCACAGCAATGTGGAACGCTGTTCGGACTCGGCTATAAAAAGGAGGTCCCTTGTCATTGAGCTTAACTTGGAATCGGGGAGCACTCAGTGATAAGAGAGAAGTTCACCAATGTGGTATCACAATTGACTAAATAGTCTAAGTGAGTCTGATACATCGGACTGCCACCTAACCTATCCCATCGAAAATTGTTCGATAAAGTTAAATACTGCCCATCAAAATTATTCGAGAATGTTTTAGGTTATATGTCGAACTGATGGATTTTATGGTTTTTACAGACCGTTGAAGTCTCCAATGATAAATGAGGCAACGTAACCTCAATGGCCGACTAGCTAGGTGGAGCATGAAGCTTCAAGGATATAAATTTGCTATCGACCACCGAAAGGGATCAAAGAATGTTGGTCCTGACATTCTGTCACGATTAAGTATGGATGAACTTGTACTCGCGTGTTAAAAGTATACGAAAAGGGTTAAGTTTAGCCAAGTCGATGTTTAATCTGAGGGGAGCTGTTGGAGGATTTGGCATCCGCAGGATTTTTTTGTTTTGTTTTTGCGAGTGAGTGTATGAAAATACTTTATGCACCTGTGTGCCGAACTCCAAATGGCTACCGACTAAAAACCCATCCCTCTTCTCTTGGGGTATGATTACCACCTTGGAACCGCTTTCGCATTACTTCGAGGTGGACCCCACGTGGGATGCAGATACTTTCGAAAGTATCCGTGACCAGAGAGCATCTGAGTTATGTAATACGTCACTTCCTCGTATCTTCTCCCTCGCCATAACCCTATGTCACTTATAAGGCGGTGTATTCATCTACCCTTTGCCTCGTTTCTCCAGCGGTCCCGCCATATATCTCTGGTCTCTGGTCTCTTGTTGAATTTTCGGTATTATGTCAGTCCCTCCTTGTTGTTTAGCCTCGAAAACCTTTTGCCGCTCAATCGCCTGGAGGTCTATTGGGATTGTTCCTTCTATCACTAATGCGGCTTCCCCCGATACCTTGCGGTATGCTGAAGAGATTCTCAGGGCTGCCGTTCTCTGTACTGAAAGCAGCTTTTTCGCTCCAGTCCATCTCTGTAGGGTCGACGCCCAGATCTAACGTCCATAGAGGAGGATACTGTTAATCATCTCCATGTGTATCCTTCTTATGCTTGGAAGAGTACCTCCTATATTTGCCATCAGTCTGCTCAGTCGCGACGTTATCGTAGCAGCTTTCTCCGTTGCGTATTCTATCTGCCTGGAGTACGTTAGTTTCGAGTCCCAGTCCCAAGTACTTGACTGCTTTGTTGGGAATATGTTACCATATCGTCTATGTGGATCTCTATCTTTAAAGGCACATGCTGTCTCGTTAGTAGCAGTTCGGTCATTTGGCATGGCTAATTTTAAGCCATGCGTGTCTAACCAGTCCTTTGCGCGTATCATAGTTTGACGAAGTTTGCGTTGGACCTCTTCAGTATTCCTCGTTTTTATCACAGCAGCTATGTCATCAACGTAGCCAATAAGGAATGTATCATGTGGCATGTGTATCTTCAGTATCTCGTAGTATGTTGCGTTCAAGAGATCTGGTCCAACGAATGAACCTTGTGCGGCACCTGAGGTAACCTTCATTCTTCTTGGGCCCTGCATAGTGTCGTATATCAAAACTCGGTCTTCGAGAAAGTCTTTCAATATTCTCGTCAAGTATTTCGGTATGTGAAATATGGACTCTTGGGGGTATATTACGTCTGCTCACCTTAAACTATTAAAAGCGTTCTTAATATCCAGAGTCGCCAGTAGAAATATAGATCTTGAGTTGTGGCTGCTCTGTTATGTCGCCCGGACGGCTTCTGATACTTTCTTAAGGGCTCCCAGTGTCGATTTCCCAGGTCTAAATCCGTGTTGTCTTGCGAATAGACTCCCAACGATCCTAATAGCCTCGTCAAGTCTTGGTTTGTCGAGCCGTTCGAATAATTTTCCGGCTGTGTCCAGCATGCACAATGGTCGGCACGAGGATGGCGACGCTTTGTTGCCCTTCCCCTTGCTTATAAGAACTAGGTTAGGTTAGATTATGTGGCAGCCCAATGTATCAGGCTCACTTGGACTATTCAGTCCATTGTGATACCACAGTGGTGAACTTCTCTCTAGCATTTGAACTAGAGCAAGAACTAGCATTTGTTCTTTCCACGACTTAGGGAAGATTCCTTCTATTAGACAGCTGTTGTACATAGTAGGGGAGCTGTTGTAGGATTTGGCCTCCACAGGAATTAACAAATTAACAAACACAACGCCTGGAGGAATGGCAAAAAATTTAAAAAATGTTCGCTTATCGCCATTTTTGTGCAGTAGACACGTCTAAGATACTTTTTCCGTCTGCATATGGCCCGAGCAGCATTGACTGATTTCCGACCTCGACGCAAGCTGAGCCTGAAAAATGACTATCAAATAATTAAATTATATAAAAAATAAAACTGTTTTATAGAAGGGAAAGAGTTCCTTGGAATGAATATTTACACTTTACAGGTAGTCATGTTAATCTTCATGAAGATCGGTTAAAAATTCCGACTTCAATCTTGAGATCAACTAATACATACAGATAGATAGACAGATACAATAGTGAATACTTCAAATACTTATGTACCCAATATCGTATTACTTTAAAATTCCTCTGGAATAGATACAGTTGTTGGTATAATATAAATGCCATGAAGAAATACTCCAAAAATATTTGACAAACTTTCTCGTCATACTGTCACACGCATAAGGAAGCCGAAGGCATATCGTAGTAACATAACAATTTCAAAGGATACGGAATACCACTACTCCCACCACCCCCCATTACCACCTGCACTGACACAACATAGTTATCCGGAGTTGTTATATATGTAAGCGCAGAACTAAGTTGTATACTCACTAGATGATTTTATAATTCGGTTGAAATTTACGCTTCAATGAAAATGATGACAGTGTACATTTTCGCCCCCTTAAGGAATATGGGAAGTCCAGCGTAACGCGTAGGAAAGGAAAGCTAGCCACTATAATTGGGCTGGTTTACTGTATAGATTCTTAACATCACACATGAACATTTTGGCCATGTCATCAGAAACAGCATCATCTGCAACATCATCGTTGCGGTGGACGCAATGAATATCATTGTCCAGAATAATATGTCCACCATAATCCCACCCCACCAGATGTCGCTAATGGTCCACACATTGAAATATGAAACATTGAAATATTTATGGAAAGGGGGGATTGTAATCATCATTGACATTTATACAAACTTGTGCTGAGTTCTTGAACCCAGCGGCGGAAAATGCTACTTAAGGAGGATTGACTTGAGTGTTGATTTATGCAGTTGTGGGCCCTGTTCGTTCTAACCAAATTCTATATAGATTTTTTTTGGGAGCCACCGTGGTGCAATGGTTAGCATGCCCGCCATGGAATCGGGCAGCACTCAGTGATAAGAGAGAAGTTCGCCAATGTGGTATCACTATGGACTGAATAGTCTAAGTGAGCCTGATACATCGGGCTGCCACCTAACCTATATAGTTCTTATATTGGGTGTAAGGTTATCCCTGGCAATAACAAAAATTGTGACGGGATGAAAGTTTGCCCCAGGAAAATTAGCCCCAAAACCCAAATGAATCAGGGTCACAAAAGTGAAGCGACGCTTCATGGTGAATATGAGTTCCATGAAAATGAGCCCCAAAAAAATGAAACTGAAGCATGAAAATCGTTCCCAAAATAAAATTGGACCTCATATTGACTTTTTATTTAAAAGATCATTTGAAAATGAACCCTAACTGATGGAAAAATATTAAGTTTTAATAAACAAAATTAATAAGTGTTAGTACGAATCACTTGGGAATCGCGTTATACTAAATTGGACTCTGTCCATAGGAAAAAGTCGTAAACCCCACCATTGAAAGCGAAGCAAAATCCCAAAAAGAAAAAGAAAAGAAGTTAAACCCCAATATTTCATTTGAAATATTGGGGTTTAACTTCATAATGCAAAAGAGCCCAAAAAATAAACTAAAGTTACTCCCCAAGAAACATACAAATTTGGTGTTGTTGGTTTCCATATAAGTTTTTTGGGGGTCTTACTTCATTCAGCGAAACAATACCTTAAATATCGTTGTTTTATTTATTTTCAATACAAAGGTTTCTGTTTTGATATCTTGGGGGGCTAATTTTCCGAAGCCGATGATAGTACAGAGAATTCAGAAAAAAAGTAATACGAATCATGATAATATCATAAGTAAAAAGGCATGGTTTTGGGAACAGTAACTAAATCTGCCACTGGGATATTGTCATTGTGGTTGTCGCAGATGTTGTTATGGGTTTTATGCCCAATTTTTTTCCTTTGGTTGTCTTTGTGTATGCGATTTTTTTCTGTAATCATGTCTGTGAATTTCTGATTGCGGTGAGACAAACAACATATGTGTCATAGAAAATGTCATAGGGTTATGACCGACCGGCAATGTCGATGGATATGTTTTTCGGAGTTTCAACGAGTCCTTTCCTCAAACCGTATAGATGACATAATAAGCAAAGTTATGTATACTTCCATACCGTGCATTGAACTCTATTGTACTTTTGTATGATTAATACATCCTAGAAAGCATACCAATTCAAACGACGACCCTGCGACCATCTGATTGTCCTATGGTCAATTGGATGGCCTCTGTGTGTGCTACATAAAGTGCGGAATATAATTTTTTAGCCATCGGTGATTTAGACGGCCGTTATGTATACCGAAACCCAGTTCTAGAGTCTTGAAAACACCGGTTCTACCGAATAAAGGGATTTTCGACAAAGCAAAAAATCGTTGCACCGGTTTCGGTCCACCGCTTTTAATCACTGTAATCGGCTGTCATAGATAAACCGATTTCCGTCCACCGGTTTTAATCACTCTACTCGTTGTTGGGTCCTTGAAACACCGGTTCTACTGATCTACCAAAAAAGGGATTGTCGGCAAAATCTAAAATCGGTGTAAAAAGTTAACTGTTGTCTACCTGTTTTAATCACTCTAATCGGCAATTACAGATAAACCGGTTTCCGTCCACCGGTTTCAATCACTCTAGTCACGGCCCAGTCTACCGAAAAAAGACACCGGTACACTGGTTTTCATCCACCGGTTTTAATCGCACCATCACTTAAAATGGAAAATGCCTTCTGCAGGCCCGTATGGTATTCTACTGCTTGTCGCTTGCTTGAGGTTTCCACTCTGGCGATGGATAGTTAATCACTGACGGGCCAATTGCCTTATATGTAGTCAACACGGTTTCTTTGTCCGCACCCATTGTGCTGCCGGCAAGCGAATTGAGGACCCTGTTTCTACAGCGAATGTTACCCCGAGAAACTTGAGGTCATTTTACTGTTTCGGACCGGTTTCGCCATCGACTCGAGGATTTTGTGGCAGATTTCCTTAAACGTTTTAATCGGTCGCAGATGCCGATATGACTTCTTATCCCTAAATTCCAAATACGATTAGCGTCCGCACAGATAATTTAGAACTTAACACTTGGTTCCTGCCGGTGACGACGTATTTTTAAATGCCTTCGATATGTTAAGCGGCACGAGGACCGTCCTATGACACGGATGGGCCATTTATATATGCTGAAATGACATGCTGTCGTGATGCTTTGTACTTCACGGAATCCATGTTGATTGTTAAAAATTTCTCCACAAGACTGGGGAAGAGTAATGCCTCAAATGTCTTGGCTACTGGCGAGAATAGCGAAATCGGTCTGTACGATTCCTCCTTATTCGAGTCTTTGTATGGCTTCAGGTTCAGTGAATTTCCCTCTCCATTTCACAGACATCGGTTATAATGAGTGATTCCAAGAACACATTGAGGAGTCTGATTAAGTACTCAACTGCCAGTATTCCCAGATGCTTAGCATTATCATAGAAACTTCGTCGGGATCCACTGGGCTTGGATGGTTTCGCGCTGTTGATGTGGCTAACTTTTAACAGGTTGGCTGATAAAAACCCCGATCTAACAAAGAAAAACACATTTTTTTGTCAAAATTCGTTTTTATTATTCAACATAGTTCCCTTCAAGAGCGATACAACGATTATAACGACCTTCCAATTTTTTGATACCATTTTGGTAGTACTCCTTCGGTTTTGCCTCAAAATAGACCTCAGTTTCGGCGATCACCTCTTCATTGCAGCCAATTTTTTCCCTTCGAGCATCCTTTTGAGGTCTGAGAACAAGAAAAACATCGCTGGGGCCAGATCTGGAGAATACGGTGGGTGGGGAAGCAATTCGAAGCCCAATTCATGAATTTTTGTCATCGTTCTCAATGACTTGTGGCACGGTGCGTTGTCTTGGTGGAACAACACTTTTTTCTTCTTCATATGGGGCCGTTTTGCCGCGATTTCGACCATCAATAACGTCATTGTTGATGATTTTTCCCTTCTCAAGATAATCGATAAAAATTATTCCATGCACATCCCAAAAAACAGAGGCCATTACTGTGCCAGCGGACTTTTGAGTCTTTCCACGCTTCGGAGACGGTTCACCGGTCGCTGTCCACTCAGCCGACTGTCGATTGGACTCAGGATTGTAGTGATGGAGCCATGTTTCATTCATTGTCACATATCGACGGAAAAACTCGGGTGTATTACGAGTTAACAGCTGCAAACACCGCTCAGAATCATAATTGTTGTTTTTGGTCAAATGTGAGCTCGCGCGGCACCCATTTTGCTCAGAGCTTCCGCATATCCAAATATTGATGAATGATATGACCAACACGTTCTTTTGTTATCTTTAAGGCCTCTGCTATCTCGATCAACTTCATTTTACGGTCATTCAAAATCATTTTGTGGATTTTTTTGATGTTTTCGTCGGTAACCACCTCTTTCGGGCGTCCACTGCGTTCAACGTCCTCCGTGCTCATTTCACCACGCTTGAATTTTGCATACCAATCAATTATTGTTGATTTCCCTGGGGCAGAGTACGGAAACTAAATATCAAGCCAAGTTTGTGCTTCCACCGTATTTTTTCCCCTTCAGAAAACAGTATTTTATCAAAACACGAAATTCCTTTTTTCGATTTTTTCACAATAACAAAAGTTGCTTCACAAAAGACGCTCTATCTCACAAACTAATTGACTTACAGACGTCAAATTTTGACACGAATCATTTGAAGGTTAGTACTATATAAAAATAATATGTATTTAATACTGGCGACGCCATGTATGTGTCAGACCGGTGACTTATCAGCCAACCTTTTAGTTTGCTTTGGAGTAAGATCACGTGACTGCTGGTATTGCGTACTCTGAAAAGATAGTTTTCTTTTCTGAGGAAAGAAATTTGGACAGAGCCCTATAGACAGCAAGACGGTTGGTTGGACGTCCGTTTCGGAATTACCACATTCCTCATCAGCATCCTCTACTTGCAGCGAAATTATCAACCACTTATCAGAATAAATTCGGGTAATTCACTAAACCCAAAGTAAATTACACTCGAACCTCCCAAAAAAAAAAAAAAGTTTTCAATAGTCGGCTTTTCTATAATAACAATTTAAAAAAAAATATCGAAGGTACCGAAAATCGGTGTATTGTCTGGAAAAAAAGTAATCAATTATTACCCAGAAAATTTTCAATAGATCTGTTATATAGAATTTATCGCCAAGATGGTCCATCCTTGATTTAATTTTCCTTGTAATTAAAGACCCCTTTATTAAAGTAAAGTCTATGTTCTAGATTGGATTTTTGCTTCCTTATAATTCTTTTAAATTGTAGCATTAGAAAAATGTTATCAAAACTTGCTACTTTCAACTAAATGTTCAATAATTCGTTCAACTATAAAAAACGTATAAAATTTTCTCCTAGATAAAAAAACAAACAACGACAGAAAACATACCATAAAGAACTTCTCTAAATTCTGTTGAGAGTATAAATCACAAATGAAATACAAAGATGCACCCCCTCTCAATAATAACCACCTATGAATTACTCTCATATTGGCTTAAAAAAAACACGAGAGGCCTCGTCATTCATTATGCATTTCTGAAGGGCATTCACAGTCAATAAAACAACGATTGCATGTACTTTGATAGGACAAAACAAACACACACACAAACACACTCTCTTTAACAATAAGTGCAACAACTGCCAACAACAATTGTATAATAATAGTATTTTTTTTTTTGTATATGAATGCTTGTTGTTGTTTTTACAATGCATTAGCTATTCTCATTGAATGGCAATTGGTGGGAGGGGGAGAAAACCAACAACAGCTGTTTGAAAGTTTCGATTATAGGTCTAGGTGTTGGATTTTTTTGTACTTTTTGTCTGATGTAGAGTGGAAAAAAATTTCTTGCATTTCTAAAACATCAATGTATAATGTTGTGTTATGTATATGACGTATGAGGAGAGCATTCAACATTGGCAAGTCATAGCTAGCAGCAAAAACAATGGAAGATGAAGATGGGAAAATGGCAGCAGAGGGTATCAAACCATTGACGGCGTTCGATGCAAACGTGTCGTTTATGATTTTTTGTTCCACAAATTAAACTAAGAATAAAAAGAAATTTATATCAGGGAATGACGTAGAACAATCGGTCAAAAGTTTCTCATTATTATTTACACAAAATTTAACATCATTTGTGAGTTTTTAACAAAAAATATTGCAAATTAAAAATGAACGAACGTGTATGTATCGAACACCGTAAATGCAACTTTTGGTATGACGTCGCCCATTCTCCCGTCTTCATCATCCATTGTTTTTGGCTAGCAGACTGTTGACTGAGTTCCCGTTGCAATTGCACTTCAATACAAAAAAATACACACACACAAGAGAAACCCCTTTTGGTTTTGTTTTTTTTTTTGTTCAATCAATTTGATGGTGTGAACAAAACGCACATGTGAAGTAATAACAAATAACGTATGGACATGCATACCCATAATACCTCTGGCCAAACAATAATTGCTAAGCTTAACCGCAAACTTTAGATAAAAAAAACTCTTAAAACATAGTTGAGTTTTTACTTGCTGATTATGTGGGGGGAGGTATGAATATTAAGAGAAATTTTAATTACTGGACTAAACCATCATATTTGAATTATGAATAAATCCTTCAGTAATCCCGTTCATTTCCGCAATTAAAAAAATGAATTTTGAGATCTATCGGATAATCGCTCCGCATAGGGGAGTACATCTCTTAACCCATTTAAATATGAATTTCGAAATCTATGTGATTTCGCAGAATTTAGATCAGAATATAGGTCTGTACAGGGTGGCTGATACGGGGGATGTCTTTTATTTGGCGGGATTGACCAATCCTAGTGTTGCAATCTGTCAATTGCTAGCTCTAGCCCCAAACTTCACATTTTTGAGGTTATACGTACTCAGAATCTTTTTTACAAACGAGCGCAACAACAGAAATGTTTACAGCAAATTAAAAAAATCATCTCGCCCAAAAAATTTAATTAAATCGTGAACATCTTCGTGCGATTTTTGGTTTTACAACTTTCGATATGGATAAATAACTAAATTCAATTTTTGGCGATGAAGCTCCGTCATGGACCAGCGATGTTATGGTGATTTCATTTCGTGAAGGTCTTCGAAAATCAATTGTTCCGGAAATCCAAGGTATATTGCGAGATCGTTATCGTGAGATTGAGACAGAATTACACGCTCACAAAAAATCGCTTCTGTAACATATACTCCCAAACATATTTTGCTTCAAGCATATACATTTTTGGGTATTGCCCAAACATTTATATGTTTGATCTCTTCCAATATATAATATGTTTGAAAGCATATTAGTCTAAACAATATATGTTTGGGTAGTCTAAGTTCCAAACATTTTGTATTTTTGCATCCAAATTCAATAATGTTGTCTTCCAAAAAACAATATGTTATTATGTACATATAATATGTTTGGAAGCATTTTGCACCCAAAAATATTATATGCTTAAAAAAATTTCTCCCAAACAATATTGTGCTCAAAATTTTATTTATTTATTTATTTATATATTTACAATCATAACGAATTATGAAAATAAACAGGTAATATAGGTGCTAACAACATAGGTTTTCGACCTGAATGCTCAAAATTTTGTTTCTGCTCAATTGTATATTCCCCCACATCTTTCTCACTTCCACGAGATTTTTTAGTTCTTAGCACCTTTTTCTGTAATACTTCAATTGTATGATTTTTTTTATTTTAATTTTACCTTTTGCCGGACGGGGATTCGAACAGCGGACCACACAGTTTGTAAGGATCAAAGTAGCTGATCAATTGCCCAAGGAAAAATAAAATGTTAATTTTGTAATAACAAGCAACAACCACCAACTTAATTCAATATCGCTCCCTGTTAAATAGCGCTCCAAGCTACTAAACACATATATGTTTATAGGCTATTTCTAAATTAATATATGTTTGCATCCAAGCATATTATATTTACAAACATTTTATGTCCCAAACATAATATGTTCTAACATATTAACATATATGTCCCAAACATGTTATGCTAGTTTATGAACATTATATGCTTGCACTCAAAAATATTGTGTTTAAAAATTTGTGTTCCAAACATATAATGTTTATAGCCAAACATATGAAAAACAGCCTTTTTCATCCGTGTAGTGGGACCAGCATACATTCAATATTGCATAAACATTTGACCGTGATTTGTTTGATCCCACATGCCGAGAAGGAATATGACGATCACTTTCTAGATCAAAATGTTACTTTTGAATGAGCGGAGAAAACAACATTTTGCCGCAAAATTTTTTCCCTCCAAACATAAAATGGTTGTCGAAATCAAGAAAATAACAAACTTGTTACATGTTCACCGTCCAACAATAACATTTTGTTATAGGACGCGATCATATTCCTTCTCTGGGTGCACAAATTTTTCAATAGCTCCAAAAAGGCTCGTGTCGATAGGTCGAAATGCTTCAAAAATACGATTCGCGTTGTTTCGAATCACGTCTATGACATCGTGAATCGTGGATTTACGAGTATGATATGGAAATTAAACAGCAGTCGACTGTGTGGGTGTTTCTAGATGAGCCAAATCTACGAGCCAAGTGCTCAAAACTCTTCCAAGCGAACGATCGCCGGTTTTACGGAAACAAGTGGACATGTCACAATCGTACCACAAGTTCAACGCAGAAGAGTTAATTCTGAGTGGTACAAAACCATATATTTATCAGTTTTTTTTTTCCAAAGAAATCAGAAAAAAGCAACTGGCGCAAACGGATCACTCTTCGACTACACATCGGCTCAAATAACTACACCTAAAAAAAAAATCGCTTCTGCAACATATACCCCAAACACATTTTGCTTCAAGCATATATATTTTCAGGATTGGTCCAAACAAAATATTGTTTGTATTGTTCAAACATATTATGTTTCACCTTATGGCATACACTGGTAGAAAAAATGTTAATGAAATTTTCTTTGTGTGGATATATTTTTAAGGCGCCAATTGGTTACTTCCATTATTTTACTTGCAGCATACTCTCTAGGTCTCTCTTTCTAAACACATGTATGTTTACAGGTTATTTCTAAATTAATATATGTTTGCATCTAAGCATATTATATTTACAAACATTTTATGTTCCAAATATAATATGTTCTAACATATTAACATATATGTCCCAAACATGTTATGCTAGTTTATGAACATTATATGCTTGTACTTAAAAATATTGTGTTAGAAATTTGAGTTCCAAACATATAATGTTTACATCCAAACATATGAAAAACAGTCTTTTTCGTCCGTGTACATTTTGGAGCACTCAAAACATCGATTTGATATGTCATCCGTTATATGGTCTTGACTTGGCACCGAATGGCTTCTTTTTCTTCCTGTATGTCACTAAAATGGGAGATCAACGTTTTTCGACACCTGATGAAAAGGTGAAAAGAAATGTGTTCATAGTACAATTTTTTTTGAAATATCTAAATAAGAGTGGTAAAAATGCTTCGTCAATTGGTTCAAACGCATGCAATTCCCTAATCCCGAAATATAAAAAGCAGCAATCCCTAGATTTTTGGAACTTTCAACCGTTCTAGAAGTGTGGATTTATGTGAGAGATAGATCAAACCATGCACGCACAAAACAAAATACTTTTCACCTAAACGAAATTTTAGTCGAACAAATATAGTTTCCGATTTACTTTTCGCTTTAAGGTAGTTTGTATGTACTTTTTGTGATAAACGTTGATACTTTTAGAGTACATGAAAACAATTTTAAAAAGACAAACTCAACAAAATATTTTCTGGGTAATTGCATCTTCCCTCACATCTTTCTGACTTCCAAGAGGGTTAGAAGAAATTATTCGATTTTATATATTTTTTTTAAGATTTTACCCTTCGCCTGCGAACTCGGACCGTACAGTTTGTAGACAAACAGACTATCCACTGGGCTACGTAGCTATTATTGTAATCAATAGATAATTATTGTTATAGCCATCAAGCCACAAGCAACGCAAACAGTTATATTTCTATAGCATAGTTTGGGGCGCCCACAAGCCGATATAAAGAGACTTTAGTCAGTAGAAAAATATATTTAGTTGGCCACCGTAAAACAATGGTTAGCATGACTGCCTTGCATGCTAAGGGTCGTGGGTTCGAGCCCTGCTTCGACCGAACACCAAAAAGTTTTTTTTTTTTTTGTTCGGAAGATTCCGAAGAGATGTTCGATAATAAATACTACTATAATAATTTTTACTATGAAACTTAAAAATGTGTTTTATTAAAGACTTAAAGTCAGAAAAGAACTGTGTTTCATATAAATGAAATGGACTGTGTTTTTGGATCAAACAGTATTTTTTATTGCGAAAGTAAAAATTTTGTAACAATTTTTTTTTTTTGGTAATAAAAATTTTAAATTTCTACCAAGTATACAAAACCCCTAACAAAAAAAAAAAAAAAACCGTTTCGGTACACGTTTTCCAAACGTTTTTTTTTATCTTTGCGTGTATACCGATTTATAAGGATTTCTTAACATTTTTTTTTTTTTGGTGATAAAAGTTTGAAATTTCAAACAAATATAAATAACCCTAACAAAAGAAACCCGTTTACGGTAAACGTTTTCCAAACGTTTTTATCCAGGGTAGGCTCGTCGGGCCCCGATAATAAAGAAAAATTTATTTTTTTTTTTAATGAATTTTGGAAAAAAAAAACTCCAGCAGCAATACCAAGAACGATCACACTCGGTGGGCTCTTTCCGTAACTGACCAAAGCCAACATTTTACCCTATCCACAGTGGTCGGTGCTATATGGAGTTAGTGGCCAAAAATACTTCCAGTATAGGTATCATCGTGAAAATTCGGTCACGGCTTTATAATTATGTCACGACTATTTAATGATAAAATGGATTGATTGATGACGTTTTGGTATAGCCCCCCATATAGACCGATCTCCCGATTTTACTTCTTGGGCTTCTAGAAACTGTATTTTCTATCCGATTTGGCTGAAAATTGAAATCTAAAGGTATTTTAGGACCAAAAGTAGGTGAGATGAAAATGGTGTGTATCGGTACATGTTTTGGTATAACCCCCATTTAGACCGATCCCCCAATATTACTTCTTGGGCTTCTAGGAACCATAGTTTATATCCGATTTCTCTGAAATTGGAAATCTAGAGGTATTTTAGGACCACAAATAGGAGTGCCGAAAATGGTGTCTATCGGTCCAAGTGTTTATATAGCCCTCATATAGACCGATATCCCGATTTTACTTCTTGGGCTTCTAGAAACCGTATTTTCTATCCGATTTGCCTTAAACTTCAAATACAGAGGTATTTTAGGACCACAAATAGGTGTGAAGAAAATGTTGGTTATAGGTTCATGTGTTGGTATAGCCCCCATATATACCGATCTTCCGATTTTATTTTTTGGGCTTCTAGAAAAAGTACTTTCTATCCGATTTGTCTAAAATTTTAAATCTAGAATTATGTTAAGATCACAAATAGATGTAACGGAAGTGAGGTGAATCAGCTCATGTGTTGGTATAGACCACGTATAGATAGATCTCCCGATTTTACTCCAAGGACAGTAGTTTTTATCCGATTTTCATGAAATTGTGAAACAAGATTGTTTTGAAAATTCGCCCTATTTTCATCGATATATTTTGAACCACTTAACTTATCACAGATCCAATTATAAACGTTTGTTCGTCATCTCAATACCTTGCATTCAAGTACAAACAACGATATAATCGGACATTTCTAGTTCGAGGTATAATTTGTTTAGTGAAAAAAGTCAGAGAACTTAAAAATAACGGGATATCTAAAAAACGGTTTCATAAAAAAATTTTTTAACCTTCAGTTTCGAATTCAGCAGATTAAAATACATAAGAAAAGTAATCAAATTTTCAGTGTAAACTAGAGTTAACAAACACCACACACAAATTCATATTTGGATATAAAAAACAAGACCACTTCGGTATTAGGGAGATAACACAAAGGGGGGCAAAAGAAAGCATTTTTATTAATTTAGAATCTTGAAATATTAACTAAAAAACCACAAAAAATCCCATTGGAGACTTCAGAGGGGAACACAACTAAAACTCTACATAAAATTTACATATAAGAACGAACGAACACGAAACAATGAGACTGAGAAAAATTGATTTTATTACAAATTTAAAACAATTTTTACACTGTTTTTTATTTTAAAATATAGTTAATACAATTTAATTCAATAATCATTACGATTTGTTTCGATATAATTTTTTTTTGTTTCTTTTGTTTTATTTATTTAAAAGTGCACTTAATTTTATACTTTTTCACACTTCAAAACCCAACTGCTTACTTGATCTCTCTCTTTTGAAGCTGTTCTCAAAGAGTACAGATGGAATAAAAACAAATACACATTGTAAAACCTTGTTTACATAAGAAACAGTGATGCAGCACTTTTTGACAAATTTCTAACTTTGATTTTTTATTTTTGGCCAAAGGGATCGACCACTGTGCTATCGCCACATTTTATCCCATCCCCCATTAACTACCCTTATCATACCACTCCTATAATTTCATTTAACAATTGGCTCAACTTGTAATTTATACATATGTTGGTTATGCGGTTTTCAAATGTACTGCAAAACAAGCTGGTTTAAAGGGAATCATAAAAAACAACATTTAATTTTTTCCATGCTTTTTGCAATCATTTGTTAAGATATCTATACACTATACACATAATAAAAATGAATCAAAAAAAAAATGTTCACTACCACATAAGCTTCAGTAATTATGATTTAATGACAGTTTTATTTGCTTCCTGAAACTTGCAAATCAGATTTCTGTCAAACGAATAGAGTGGAGAGGAGGATAAACGATACAAAAAAATAAATGTGAGATATAGAAAAAAAAAATACATGAAATTGAAATGAAACCAAATTAATTTTTGTTTTTACTATTAGCAAACCCTTTGAAGAGATATCATTTACATTTTATGATAATTCGATGTGATTTGTAATTTCATTTATAGTATAAACCTCATCATTACTTTAACTTCCATAACCATATGCTAACGCATTTGCTCTACAAAAAATAGGTGAACAACTATAGCAGTTTTATGACAACGAGGTGAAGAGATGATGAGCTAAATGGGCCCTTGGAAAAAGAAATTCCAAAACTGAAGAAAACAAAAATGGGGAAACTGTTTTTAATTACACTCGCACAAGACAGGATGTGTGGCTCAGTTAAGAATTGGTGCATCTGCTCCAAAACACACACTAAAAACAAAAAAAAAAAAAAATGGAGAAAAACCGAGTCGGAAGCCACAGCCATAGCCCCAGACCAAAAACAAAGACGATTTAAAACTAAACCAAACTCCATGAATGAACACATGAGTGGCTAAAAATAAAGACACAATACTAAACATACCATGCCATATAGACTCAAAGTGAACGAGAAGAAGACAGAAAAAATGGATTGACGATTTTTTCCACTTTTTTTTTAGTTTTCATCTTGGAGAGATGGAGGATGGAAAGATGTGAATTTTATAGTAGAGAGAAGTTCACCAATGTGGTATCACAATGGACTGAATAGTCTAAGTGAGCCTGATACATCGGGCTGCCACCTAACCTAACCTAACCTTATAGTAGGGAATGTTTTATACGAAGTTTCATTAAAATGCTAGGGGAAGGAAAAGCAGATGGGGAATGTAAAGTCGAGATGATTCTTTTGGGGTGTGGGGGGTAGAGTTAACGAGAACTATGGGGATCCCTATAAGAAGAAAGTTTCACACATGGAATGAGTTTTGCCATCCCCCCTCCATTATTACTTTGTCTTTTTGTTTGTTTTTTTTTTTTACGTAAAGACAGCCCTTCAAGTTCACATTCATGATAAGTACATCATTCTCTCCCCCTCCCCCTTTAATATCAGCCGGAAGTCATTATTTTCAATACGATTATCTTACCATTGCTACCACTTCTGCTCCTGATATGTAGATTTAACGAAGCTTCCTTATTTCCTATGGCATTGGGGATCCCCTACTTGCATATTCGGTTTCATTAATATCCTGCTTCGATTTCATGCATTTATAAATAATGAATGGCTCAATGAGAGAAATGTGTCAGTTTCATATAAAATTTATCACAGTTCAAGTGTGACATGTGAGATGAGTTGTGTGTGTGATATCGGTAAATAAATGAAAAATGAATTTTCAATTTCAATACACAGGAACAAAATATTGACCTAATATCCAAACTAAATTTTAGAATATGCTATTTACACAATATTAAGGACAAATTTCTTTAGAATAAAGAAACTTTAAAGGATAGTTCATAATCTTTGTATATTTGAAATTTGTGTCCCTCCCGTAAAGTCGTATATCGTTGAAGTAAGGTAAATTTTCTTTACAAAAAAGAAAATCATTTTTTTATTTAAAGAAATAATTTTTAAATTAATTCAGATATTGAATCTTAAAATTAAAGATTAAAAGGATACAAAAGATTAAAGTAAACAAGTATATACGGCAGTAAGTTCGGCCAGGCCGAATCGTAGGTACCCTCCACCATGGATTGCGTAGAAACTTCTACGAAAGCCTTTCATCCACAATCGAATTACTTGGGTTGTGGTAATACTTACCGATGGTAAGATATCTTAAAAATTCTTAACATCGTCTTCTAAATTGTAAGATAGTCCATATGTGGTATATATTAGATTACAACGGTATGTATAGGTAACATAAGTCTACAAATAATTACGAATCGATATGGGGGACGCTTATATGGGTGCTATATATGTTACAATTATGAACTTGGTATGGACCAATTTTTGTGTGATTGGGGATCGATTTATCTGAGGGCTATATAATTATAGACCGATATGGACCTAGTTAGACATTGTTGTTAACGGCCATATACTAGCACAATGTACCAAATTTCAACTGACTCGGATGAAATTTGCTCCTCCAAGAGGCTCCAAAACCAAATCTAGGGATCGGTTTATATGGGGGATATATATAATTTTGGACTGATATGGACCTTGTTTTGGCATGGTTGTTAAATATCATATACTACCACCACGTACCAATTTTCAGCCAGATCGGATGGAATTTGCTTCTCTTAGAGGCTCCCGAGGTCAAATCGGGGGATCGGTTTAAATGGGGGCTGTATATAATTATGGACCGATGTGGACCAATTTTTGCATGGTTGTTAGAGACCATATACTAACACCATGTACCAAATTTTAGCCGGATCGGATGAAATTTGCTTCTCTTAGAAGCTCCGCAAGCCAAATCTGGGGATCGGTTTATATGGGGGCTATACGTAAAAGTGAACCGATATGGCAATAGCATCCGACCTACATCAATAACAACTACTTGTGTCACGTTTCAAGTCAATAACAGGTTGGCTGATAAGTCCCCGGTCTGACACATAGATGGCGTCGCTTGTATTAAATGCATATTATTTTTATATAGTACCAACCTTCAAATGATTCGTGTCAAAATTTGACGTCTGTAAGTCAATTAGTTTGTGAAATAGAGCGTCTTTTGTGAAGCAACTTTTGTTATTGTGAAAAAAATGGAAAAAAATGAATATCGTGTTACTGTTTTCTGAAGGGAAAAAATTCGGTGGAAGCAAAAACTTGGCTTGATAATGAGTTTCCGGACTCTGCCCCAGGGAAATCAACAATAATTGATTGGTATGCAAAATTCAAGCGTGGTGAAATGAGGACGGTGAACGCAGTGGACGCCCGAAAGAGGTGGTTACCGACGAAAACATCAAAAAAATGCACAAAATGATTTTGAATGACCGTAAAATGTAGTTGATCGAGATAGCAGATAGCCATCAACAGTGACTATTATATGGCGTTATTGGAGCGTTTGGAGGTCGAAATCGCGGCAAAACGGCCCCATATGAAGAAGAAAAAAGTATTGTTCCACCAAGACAACCCACCGTGCCACAAGTCATTGCGAACGATGGCAAAAATTAATGAATTGGGCTTCCAATTGCTTCCCCACCCACCGTAATCTCTAGATCTGGCCCCCAGCGACCTTTTCTTGTTCTCAGACCTCAAAAGGATGCTCGCAGGGAAACAATTTGGCTGCAATGAAGAGGTGATCGCCGAAACTGAGGCCTATTTTGAGGCAAAACCGAAGGAGTGCTACCAAAATGGTATCAAAAAATTCGAAGGTCGTTATAATCGTTGTATCGCTCTTGAAGGGAACTATGTTGAATAATCAAAACGAATTTTGAAAAAAAAAATGTGTTTTTCTTTGTTAGACCGGGGACTTATCAGCCAACCTATTATTTCTGTAGAAATAAAATGTTGACGAATTTTTTATGGAAATAAAATTTTGACAAAATTTTCTATAGAAATAAAATTTTGACAAAATTTTCTATAGAAATAAACTTTTGACTAAATTTTCTATAGAAATAAAATTTTGATAAAATTTTCTATAGAAATAAAATTTTGACAAAATTTTCCATAGAAATAAAATTTTGATAAAATTTTCTATAGAAATAAAATTTTGACTAAATTTTCTATAGAAATAAAATTTTGACAACATTTTCTGTAGAAACAAAATGTTGACAAAGGTTTCTATAGAAATAAAATTTTGACAAAATTTTCTATAGAAATAAAATTTTGATAAAATTTTCCATTTAGAAATAAAATTTTTACAAACTTTCCATAGAAATACAATTTTGTCAAAATTTTCTAGTATGACTGTCTAGGGTTAAATTTTAAGTATAATAAGATAAAAACGCTTATTATATTTATTTTAAGGATTTGCATCTGTGGTTTAAAGTTTTTTTTTTAGCATTAAGAAAACAGTTTTTACTTTGGAGTACTTGGCATAATTTGGATTTTGAAACTGGAATTTGATTGTACCTGAATACCTTTATTAATATATCGCAAACAGAGAATAAAAATTCGATGAATGAGATCTGTATCCAATTTTAATTTTATCGATCCTAGATTTAAATCCAGGGAGGTCCGTAAAAAATGTCTTTATTTTAAAGAAGACGCATCTTTGGCAAAATCGCTAAAAGTTGCCAAATCAACCGTTACAAATGTAATTAAAGTGTTTGGGGAACGTTTGTCGACAGCCAGGAAGTCTGGATCGGGGGGAAATCGACAAAGAGAGTTGCCGGTAGTTTCAAGCGAAACCCTAACCTCTCTCTCCGAGTTGCCGCAAATAAGCTGGGTGTATCGTCTACAACCGTGCATCGAGCCAAAAAACGAGCCGGACTATCGACTTACAAGAAGGTAGTGACTCCAAATCGCGATGATAAACAAAATACGACGGCCAAAGCGCGATCCCGGAGGCTGTACACGACAATGCTGACGAAGTTTGACTGCGTGGTAATGGACGACGAAACCTACGTCAAAGCCGACTACAAGCAGCTTCCGGGACAGGAGTTTTATACGGCAAAAGGAAGGGGAAAGGTAGCAGATATTTTCAAGCACATAAAACTGTCAAAGTTCGAAAAGAAATATCTGGTTTGGCAAGCCATCTGTACCTGTGGCTTGAAAAGCAGCATTTTCATAGCTTTCGGGACTGTCAACCAAGAAATTTACGTGAATGAGTGTTTGAATAAACGTACTGTTTTGGCCGGATTTGGCATTTTGCCATTACGGTAAAAAGGCCATGGAGTGGTACGCCGCCAACAACGTGCAGGTGGTTCCCAAGGACAAGAACCCTCCCAACACGCCAGAGCTCCGCCCAATTGAGAAATACTGGGCTATTGTCAAGCGGAACCTAAAGAAGACCAAAAAAACTGCTAAGGACGAGCAGCAGTTCAAGGCAAACTGGCTTTCTGCGGCGAAGAAGGTGGACAAGGTGGCTGTACAAAATCTGATGGCAGGTGCCAAGCGTGAGGCCCGGCAATTCGGATTTGGAAAAGAGAAAGCCTAACTGAATATTTTTTTTACTAATTGAACTTGAAAAAGAAATTTAATTTAATTTTTTAAATAAACGATTTCACCTAATTACACGCGTTTTCCCTTGACCAAATTTTGACCGTATCACCCTTTAAACTGAAATATTCTTTGATGTTAAGATACCCAATTTTAAGTCGAATCACTTAACTATAAGGACAAAACGGCTACATTGAAAAGTTTATCGACTTTTGGACAAAGGAAAAAAACTATCAGCGAAATGCGTCTTCTATTCTATGCAAAATTCGCTTTTTAAGGGCGTGAAATCGGTGGTCTCACGACAATATTTTTTCAGTGTACTTTCCCATGATTTAAGTTCTGGAATTCACGAGATTTTTTTCGTTACTCTATTATTATTGCAAAAAATAAGATAATTTATTGTAGTCTTAAATTTTAATTGAAATATATTTCTAATTTATACATATCTATTTTTTTTTTTTAATTCCAGGTAATTATTATTTTAGTTATAAAGACGATATATCAATGTAAGTAAAATATAATAACAAAAATACAAAGACTTTGGTTATATGTCTTCTGTCTATAATAATAGACTACAGAATATTTATAGAATATACCATTGTAACTATTTTAGGCTATTGTACACGTCTTCATGTCCTTTGTCAATGGAATTAATGGCATTTCCAAAATTAACTCTAACAACAGACACAAGCAATTCATGTCCCAAGGCAATTCTATTAAGTGATGTCATTAAACTTCATGCCCATGTGTGCAAAGATTTCGAGAGAAAAAAGGATTCAGCAATTTGATAGGTCGTAATACACTTTTAGATGAAATTTCTTATAAAATTATGCTAACAACGAATGAAACAATAGGGGGAGAGTTTACAAACATGCTACAAGTCCCACGCACGTCTTATCTTCGATATACGTAATAGATTTATTCGTGTTTGACAGCAATCTGGCAGCACCATTCCCATTTCCATGGTTTATTCGTTTTTCCGTTATAGTGGAAAATTGCCATAGTCGATAGCCACAACATGGTATGGCATGACATGGAAGGCAAGGATGTGACTGTCTTACAAAATGTCATAATTTCTAAAAATTTTCGTAGATTTTTATTCAAAGCACATACGAGAATGTTAAATGTTAGGGATACCCCGGACAACAGACCACCATACACTAACCATTTCACAGTGGCATTGTCAAGACATGTCATTTTAGAACGCCCCGAAACGCAGAAAACGTAATCCGCATACAAAACAAGGATATAGAAGAGGAGTGTGTAGAGCAAGTGCTTAGATTCAGTTTGTCTTCTTCAGTCATTGCTGGCTTCTTAAAGGCAGCCAGTTTGGAAACATTTACATCTGGTTACCATAATTGCAATGGGAGGAATGAATGACAAAACATTAAACGGGACATAGTTGATGTTATATTTGTTGTTGTTGTTGTTGTCTCACACGAATGCTAGATACACACACACCCAATCGACTTCTTCCTTCTGAAACGGATGCACAACATCATCATAATAACCATTTTGCCCTTATTTCTTTTTCTTTGTATACTCGAATTCACCGATTACATTAATCAACACAACACTAACTTGTGTTGGCTTGGCAAAAATATTACAAAGACAAAAAGAGAAAGGGAGAGAGAGTATATATTCTCACCACAAGGTGAGAATTTATTACAGAGAAGTATCTATAAAGATTTCTATTCGAATGACAGAGAAGAGAGAGAGAGCCTATCACAGGAGAACTATTAAAAACAAGACACAAAGTGGAGAGTAATAAAAAAACCTCTAGACATTATGGGAGAGTGTTAAAGGAAATGAATGATTTGCCAATCATTACGACGATAACACCAACAAAGCAAAAAAAATGTTCTCTCTCTAAAAAGAATAAAACCTAAACTCGTAAAAAACGCAAAACATTTGAACACAACCATGACTCCGACAAAGGGCAAAATAAATTCAATGTATTATCATAAATAATAATTCTCTGTCTGCTGTTTTTTTTTCTTATAACATGTATAAAAACCATTTGCTGTGATATAGGTTTTAACTTGTGAAACAATATGGAAATGAAATTGATGAATAGCTTGAGATTTAACAGCAAGGAGAAATACCATGAAAAACAAATAATAAATGATGAAAGATGTTTGATTATGGATTACATGTGGATTATGTGGGGAAAGATTAAGGTCGAAATCATTTTGTAAATTTGTCTTTTGTGTTTATTAACATCACGTAGGGTAGGTCATTCGATATGAGGGATGAGTTTTGGTTTATTGATGTCATATCAATCAACAACAGGTCATTTGGAAAACCATTAATTTTAAATAAAAATTTTCTATAGTCTCGCTTAAATTTTCTATAGACAAAATGTTCAGTATAATTAAAAATTTGAATTCAATTTTCTTTGTCCAGAATTTTCTATAGAAAACGTAAATAGAAATAATATTTTTACAAAATCTTCAATAGAAATAAGATTTTGCAAAAAAAATTTTATAAAAATAAAATTTTGCAAAAATTTTTGGAAAAATTTCTATAGAAATAAAATTTTCAGGAATTTTCTATAGATATAAAATTTTCAGAAAATATTCTATAGAAATAAAATTTTCAGAGAATTTTCTATAGAAATAAAATTTTCAGAAAATTTTCTATAGAAACAAAATTTTGCAAATTTTTTCTATAGAAATAACATTTTGCAAAAATGTCTTATAGAAATATTTTTTTCTAAAATTTTTTTATAGATATAAAATTGTCCAAAAATTTTCTATAGAAAAATTTAAAAAATTTTAAGAAAATTTGCTATATAAATAAAATTTTGCAACATTTGCTATAGAAATAAAAATTTCAGAAAATTTTCTATAGACATAAAATTTTCAGAAAATTTTCTATAGAAATAAAATTTTCGGAAAATTTGCTAAAAATTTCTATAGCAAAACAAAATTTTCAAAAATTTCTATAGGAATAAAATTGTTAGAAAAATTTCTATAGAAATAATTTTTTTCGAAGATTTCCTATAGAAATAAAACTTTCAGGACATTTTCTGTAGAAATAATAATTTTCAGAAAATAGAAATACAATTTTCAGAAAATTTTCTATAGCAACAAAATTTTCAGAAAAAATTTTATATAAATAAAATTTTTAGAAAAATTTCTATAGAAATAAAATTTTCAGAGAATTTTCTATAGAAATAAAATTTTCTATAGAAATAAAATTTTCAGAGAATTTTCTATAGAAATAAAATTTTCAGAAAATTTTCTATAGAAATAAAATTTTCTATAGAAATAAAATTTTCAGAGAATTTTCTATAGAAATAAAATTTTCAGAAAATTTTCTATAGAAACAAAATTTTGCAAAATTTTTCTATAGAAATAAAATTTTGCAAATTTTTTTTATAGAAATAACATTTCGCAAAAATGTCTTATAGAAATATTTTTTTCCAAAAATTTTTTATAGATATAAAATTTTCCAAAAATTTTTCTATAGAAATAAAATTTTGCAACGTTTTCTATAGAAATAAAATTTTCAGAGAATTTTCTATAGAAATAAAATTTTCAGAAAATTTTCTATAGAAACAAAATTTTGCAAATTTTTTCTATAGAAATAACATTTTGCAAAAATGTCTTATAGAAATATTTTTTTCTAAAATTTTTTTATAGATATAAAATTGTCCAAAAATTTTCTATAGAAAAATTTAAAAAATTTTAAGAAAATTTGCTATATAAATAAAATTTTGCAACATTTGCTATAGAAATAAAAATTTCAGAAAATTTTCTATAGACATAAAATTTTCAGAAAATTTTCTATAGAAATAAAATTTTCGGAAAATTTGCTAAAAATTTCTATAGCAAAACAAAATTTTCAAAAATTTCTATAGGAATAAAATTGTTAGAAAAATTTCTATAGAAATAATTTTTTTCGAAGATTTTCTATAGAAATAAAACTTTCAGGACATTTTCTGTAGAAATAATAATTTTCAGAAAATAGAAATACAATTTTCAGAAAATTTTCTATAGCAACAAAATTTTCAGAAAAAATTTTATATAAATAAAATTTTTAGAAAAATTTCTATAGAAATAAAATTTTCAGAGAATTTTCTATAGAAATAAAATTTTCTATAGAAATAAAATTTTCAGAGAATTTTCTATAGAAATAAAATTTTCAGAAAATTTTCTATAGAAATAAAATTTTCTATAGAAATAAAATTTTCAGAGAATTTTCTATAGAAATAAAATTTTCAGAAAATTTTCTATAGAAACAAAATTTTGCAAAATTTTTCTATAGAAATAAAATTTTGCAAATTTTTTTTATAGAAATAACATTTCGCAAAAATGTCTTATAGAAATATTTTTTTCCAAAAATTTTTTATAGATATAAAATTTTCCAAAAATTTTTCTATAGAAATAAAATTTTGCAACGTTTTCTATAGAAATAAAATTTTCAGAAAATTTTCTATAGAAATAAAATTTTCAGAGAATTTTCTATAGAAATGAAATTTTCAGAAAATTTTCGGAGTGTTCTTTAAAAAAATTTTCGAAAATTTTCTATATATCTATAAATCAATTTTTCTATAGAAATAAGATTTTCCGAAATGTTTCTATAGAAATACAATTTTCTATAGAATAAAATTTCAAATCAAAAAATTTCTATTGAAATAAAATTTTACCAAATTTTTCTACAAAAAATAAAATTTTGCAAAAAAATTCCATTCAAATGAAACTCGGTAAAATTTTTCTGTAGAAATAAAATTTGTACAAAACTTTCTAAAGAAATTAAATTTTCAAAAGATTTTCTATAGAAATAAAATTTTGCAAAAATTTTCTTAGAAATAAAATTTTGCAAAAATTTTCTGTGGAAATAACATTTTTCTATAGAAATAAAAAATTTTAAGCTTAAATAATTATTTTCTATTTAATAAAAAAGAAAGATCCAATTATATCAAAATTTCTGAAATAAAATTTTGCTAAAAATTTCTATAGCAAAACAAAATTTTCAAAAATTTCTATAGGAATACAATGTCTATAGGAATAAAATAGAAAATTTTCTATAGAAATAAATTTTTTCGAAGATGTTCTATAGAAATAAATTTTTTCGAAGATGTTCTATAGAAATAAAATTTTCAGAACATTTTCTGTAGAAATAAAATTTCTAAAGAAATGAAATTTTGCAAAAAAATTTTATACAAATAACATTCTGCAAAATTTTTCTGCTTTTCTAAAGAAAAAGAAAAGAAATAACATTTTCAGAGAATTTTGTACAGAATTAAAATTCTCAGAAATTTTTCTATAGAAATAAAATTTTCATAACATTTTCTATAGAAATAAAATTTTCAGAACATTTTCTATAGAAATAAAATTTTCAGAAAATTTTCTATAAAAATAAAATTTTCAGAAAATTTTCTATAGAAATAAAATTTTCAGAAAATTTTCTGTAGAAATAAAATTTTGCAAAATTTTTCTATAGAAATAAAATTTTGCAAAATTTTTCTATAGAAATAAAATTTTCAGAAAATTTTCTATTGAAACAAAATTTTTAGAAAATTTTCTATAGAAATAAAATTTTCATAAAATTTTCTGCAGAAATAAAATTTTCAGAAAATTTTATGTAGAAATAAAATTTTGCAAAATTTTTCTATAGAAATAAAATTTTGCAAAATTTTTCTATAGAAATAAAATTTTGCAAAATTTTTCTATAGATATAAAATTTTGCAAAATTTTTCTATAGAAATAACATTTTGCAAAAATGTCGTATAGAAATAATTTTTTTCCAAAAATTTTTTATAGATATAAAATTTTAAAAAATGTTTCTATAGAAATAACATTTTAAGAAAATTTGCTAGAGATATAAAATTTTTTAACATTTTCTATAGAAATACAATTTTCAGAAAATTTTTTATAGAAATAATATTTTCGGAAAATGTTCTTTAACAAAAAAAATTGAAAAGTTTCTATATATCTATAAATAAATTTTTCCCAATTTTTCTATAGAAATAAGATTTTCCGAAAATTTTCTATAGAAATACAATTTTCTATAGAATAAAATTTTAAATCAAAAAATCTCTATAGAAATAAAAATTTGCAAAAATTTTCTATAGAAGTCAAATAGAAAATTTTTGAATAGAAATAAAATTTTGCAGAAATTTGTCTACAGAAATAAAATTTTCAGAAATTTTTTCTATAAAAAATAAAATTTTCGGAAAATTTTCTATAGAAATAAAATTTTCAGAAAATTTTCTATAAAAATAAATTTTTCAGAAAATTTTCTACAGAAATAAAATTTTCAGAAAATTTTCTATAGAAATACGATTTGCAAAAAATTTTCTATAGAAATAACATTTTGCAAAACTTTCTTATAAAAATAAAAATTTGCCAAATTTTCTACAGAAATTAAATCGTTACAAATTTATTTTTCGATTATATCATTTTCTTTACAATGGTATTTGAGTGGGTATGGTCATGTCCGGCCCCCATTATATATCTTTCACACTTCTCTGGCGATTTCCCAGTTTCACATGAAAATGGTATAATTTTATAATATCGGACAGGTTATAAAGAATTGGCTTCATTGATATTCTTCACATTCATGTTATAGGTTTTTATTATAGCCAATGGATTTGATTGAATTAAGTCAAAAACATAAAGAGGGAATGCCAACAAAAAAAATCAACATAGCTTCTAAATAATCAATGCAACCTTCTCTGGCTCTTCACTGTTCGTCGTGTAAGGAGAATGGGGGCGGAGAAAAAGGGAAGGTATATTATCACTCTCCAGTCATATTAAATGCGTTTTATATTGATTCTATAGATAGCTACGATTGCTTCAATGAAGTTCATATTCTACCTGCCAGCTAGATGGTTTCAGTGCCAGTCTGTCCGTCCGTCTTTCATGCTGTCTATTTAGAATTTTAATTATTATTTTGATGGCCTTTAGCCATAAAACAAACGCATTTAGTAGTAGGTTTTGTGGTGGCTGCTGTCTATATTTCAATTTAGAATTGTTCTGAGTAAAAAACAAACAAGAAATTGGGGTTCATTGATTCTGACTACCGTTGAGCTTTGTGTTGTGCGATGTTAATTGGTTATAGCTACACCGTATATTGGCCAAGTTATAATAGATGTCTGGCAATAGGTGTCTATTGTCTGTTCTAGAAGAATATATTATTTTGCACACGATTGCATTATTACGGTTGATTGAACTTGCCAATAGCCGCACATTTTTGTGAATCATTTCTCTTTTTTCTTGTTGTCGGGGGAAAGATTTTAAATAGAAAAAGGATTTGAGATTTTTTTTAATTGGGAAAAAAGTTTTTTTTGTTTGGATTGCAATCTATTTAACCCACACCTTAATCAGTATTTGGAGCCAACAAGTTCTATCCTTTTGCTCTTCGTCCAATGGCCGGTAAAAATAGATTTCACATCTTAATAGATTGGCTTGAAATTTTCAGGTAACATACACAGAAAAAATATCACAAAAATTTTTCCAATTGAAAATTCGATTGTATTTTAAAAAATATTCAATTAAAAATTTGATTGGTTCAAAAAATTTTTTAAATGAAACAAAAATCCATCACAAAAATTAATTGTAAAAATTATTTTTTTAATTAGATCAATTCATTTACTATTACAATTACAATTAATTTTTTTAATGGATACTATCATTGCTGTGATTAAAGACGTTTCAATTAAAAATTAATTGTATCAAATAATTTCGTGATTGAACACAAAAAATGTTTTTATTTTGTGTATACACAGAAAAATCCAATTAAAATTTTAATTGAATTAAAAAAAAAAAAAATATTCAATTAAAAATTTAATTGGTTCAACAAATTTTTCAATTGAAACAAAAACCAATCACAAAAATTATTTGGATCAATTAATTTTTTAATTGGAAAAATTAATTGGCTTTGGTGATTGATACAAATGATATTATTTCAATTAAAAATTAATTGGATCAATTAATTTCGTGATTGAATTTAATTAGATCAGTTCATTTTTTAATTGACTTTCAATTATTTTTTTTAATTGATACTATCATTTCTGTGATAAACAATTAATTCAATTAAAAATTAATTGTATCAATTAATTTCGTGATTGAACAAAAAAATGTTTTTTGTGTGTATACACAGAAAAATCCAATTCAAATTTTTATTGAATTTAAAAAAAAATACATTCAATTAAAAATTTAATTGGTTCAGCAAAAACAAAAACCAATCACAAAAACTATTTGGATCAATTAATTTCGTGATTGAATTTTAAAAAATATTCATTTAAAAATTTAATTGTTTCAACAAATTTTTTATTTGAAACAAAAATCAATCACAAAAATTAATTGTATAAATTATTTTTTTAATTAGATCAATTCATTTTTTAATTGACTTTCAATAATTTTTTTAATTGATACTATCATTTCTGTGATATAAAAATTAATTCAATTAATCACGAACTTAGATTGAACAAACAAAAATTTTTTTCTAAAGCAAAAAATGTCGGTAATGACATCAAATTCTATAATAAGTTCAGATTTGTTCCAGCTTTTCCGTTACAAAAAAATTCCGTGAAGCCTTAAACAATGAAGAAAGTTTAAGTTTTTTTTTCTAAAAATTTTATTATATTTAAAATCTTCAAAACAGCTTCATTGCTTTTTTGCCCGAACACACCTATATGTCATATACCACTCGTCATGTTATCCTGAAATTATTCGCATCGTTTATATTTGACATGACACGTATCTATATCTTAAGCTATGCGTGTGTGTATCTATAAAGGACCATTGTCTGTTGACTGATATGTCTGGAAGATACTTCAAACACAAGACGAAAAACAAAAACTCGTAAATTTTTGTTCTTGCTTCTGTTATTCTTTTTATGTATCGACATTCTCGTCTTTACCTTTGATGTTGATGGTTGTGTTATATTGCTGCCTTTGAACTGTTCCCTTTGTAGTGGGCATTTTGCTAACGATTAATTGGCCATTTTTTTGTTCCCTATGAATTGTATCTTTCCGACTATCTTCCTTTCGCACATTCGCCCTTGGGTATTCGTGTGGGCTTCTCAACGAAAAGTAAATGAATGGAATTCCTGCAGACTTTGATATTTGATTTGATTGATATTTGAAGAGCCTCAGAATAAAAAGGAACATTTTAACATGCATTTGTTTCATTTTGTTGTTTGTTGAATTCATTGCTTTTGGCATTATAAGATAAATAATTCTCTATTTCGGGAAATTAATATGACATTTATTAATGACACATTCTCAGAAATTCCTTGGCATCGAGACCACATTTTTTAAGGTGTATAGCATAACAAATTATTTCCAATATGGATTCCTAAGGGCGGAAATAATATTGGAAAATATGTTGGTACCGATATGACCAGAATTTAATACAGATGAGAAAAAAATTATTTCCTTCGAAAAGAAATTTTAGACAAAACTCTTACTCCTCCATGAGGCTCCAGAAGCCATAATTTTGGATTGGTTTATATGTGGCCGATACACAGTGAAACCTCTGAAAGGTGGACACCTACGGTCGCCTAAATTTTATCCACATTTGAGAAGAGTCCAATTATGAGAGGTTAATTTTAATAAGTTAATTTAGCAAACTTTCCCAGACGACTGTTCACTTTTGGAAAGTGTCCGGCTTACAAAGTGTCCGAGTTTGAGAGGTTTCACTGTATATATATGAACCGATATGGACCAATTTTTGCATGTTTATTAGAAAGCATATACTGACAAGTACCAAATTTCGATCGGATCGGTTGAAATTTATTCCTCCAGATGGCTCAAAATGTAAAATCTGAGAATATTTTTGAACTGATATTGATTAATTTTTGCATGGTTATGAGAAGGCATATATTGTCTTCACTTAACAAATCTAAACCGAATCGTAGAAATTTGATCCGTTTCCATGAGGTTACGGTAGTCAAATCTGAAGAGCGATTTATCAAATTTCAACCGGATCGGATGAAATTTGCCCCTCCAAGAGACTCCGGAAGATAAATCTGGGGATCGGTTACATGGACGCTATAAATAATTATGGACCTATATGAATTTTACTTTTCCAAGAGGATCCGGAAGTCAAACCTGGCGGTGGGTCGGATTATACTATTCCCGATTCTATGCTTAGGTGAATGGCAAGCGATAGCAGAGTTCGAACGGCGTTTTACCTTGCGGTAACATTTTTGAACACTCACCAAATGTCACCAGCATTAGTTGTAGGGGATAATTAACCGCTGAAAAACTTTTTGGCGTTCGGTTGGGTTTGAGACCAATATTTCGATGTTTTCTATGGTGGAGAGTATAAAAAAAGAAAACTTCGTTGCTATAAAATTTCAATCCCTGTATGAATCACATCACAGTAAAATTGTGTTAGTTTCAATTTATGAAGGTGCCATATATAAAAAAAAAAAAAAAAAAAACAAGTAAGGAAAGTCTAAAGTCGGGCGGGGCCGACTATATTATACACTGCACCACTTAGTAGATCTAAATTTTCGATACCATATCACATTCGTCAAACGTGTTGGGGGCTATATATAAAGGTTTGTCCCAAATACATACATTTAAATATCACTCGATCTGGACAGAATTTGATAGACTTCTACAAAATCTATAGACTCAAAATTTATGTCGGCTAATGCACTAGGGTGTTAGTAAAAAAATATGGGAAACATTTAAATCTGAAGCAATTTTAAGGAAACTTTGCAAAAGTTTATTTATGATTTATCGCTTGATATATATGTATTAGAAGTTTAGGAAAATTATACATTTTTACAACTTTTCGACTAAGCAGTGGCGATTTAACAAGGAAAATGTTGGTATTTTGACCATTTTTGTCGAAATCAGAAAAACATATATATGGGAGCTATATCTAAATCTGAACCGATGTCAACCAAATTTGGCACGCATAGCTACAATGCTAATTCTACTCCCTGTGCAAAATTTCAACTAAATCGGAGTTAAAAATTGGTCTCTGTGGTCATATGAGTGTAAATCGGGCGAAAGCTATATATGGGAGATATATCCAAATCTGAACCTATTTCAACCAAATTTGGCACGCATAGTTACAATGCTAATTCTACTCCCTATGCAAAATTTCAACTAAATCTGAGAAAAAAATTGGCCTCTGTGGGCAATTGAGTGTAAATCGGGCGAAAGCTATATATGGGAGCTATATCTAAATCTGAACCGATTTGGCTGATATTTTGCAAGTTTTTCGAGACTCATAAAATATTCGGATGTACGGAATTTGAGGAAGATCGGTTTATATACACGCCAATTATGACCAGATCGGTGAAAAATATATATGGCAGCATTATATCTAAATCTGAACCGATTTTTTCCAAAATCAATAGGGATCGTCTTTGAGCCGAAACAGGACCCTATACCAAATTTTAGGACAATCGGACTAAAACTGCGAGCTGTACTTTGCACACAAAAATACATCAACAGACAGACAGACGGACAGACAGGCAGACAGACAGACAGACGGACATCGCTAAATCGACTCAGAATTTAATTCTAAGCCGATCCGTATACTAAAAGGTTGGTCTATGATTACTCCTTCTTGGCGTTACATACAAATGCACAAACTTATTATACCCTGTACCACAGTAGTGGTGAAGGGTATAAAAACCTTTGGAAAACGTGCACCGAAAACGTTTTTCTTTTGTTAGGTTGTTTTTATACCCACCACCATAGAATGGTAACGGAGGTATAATAAGTTTGTCATTCCGTTTGTAACACATCGAAATATCGATTTCCGACTATATAGGGCTGCCACCCGATTAAGATTCAGGCTCACTTAGACTATTCAGTCCATTGTGATAGGTTAGGTTAGGTTATATAAAGTATATATATTCTTGATCAGGGAGAAATTCTAGGACGATATAACGATGTCCGTCTGTCTGTTGTAATCACGCTATAGTCTTCAATAATGAAACAATCGTGCATATTTTTGTGTTCGAGAACATCTCGAAGCCCAACAAGTAAGGTAGAGATTTGTAGTCGTTCCCGTTTGGACCGATGTTTGTAAGTTCGAATACAACCATAACTCGTTCTCGTTTGTGTTGTATGAAACG
Source organism: Haematobia irritans (assembly GCF_050003625.1). NCBI lineage: Eukaryota > Metazoa > Arthropoda > Insecta > Diptera > Muscidae > Haematobia > Haematobia irritans. The sequence goes on from NC_134397.1 coordinate 230,829,116, forward strand.
GTCAATCAAACAACTTCAGTCTTCGGGATCAAACACAAGGAGTCAAATTGTTTTCGAAAACAAAGTGAAGGAATCGAGGATTTCGAATCTTTTTTTGCCTTGCCGTAGTAACAATAACAACAACTTTTATATGTATTGTACGTTTGTTTAGTTGTAAGTTGATGGAAAGGCGCTTGTGTATGAAGTAAAAAAAATAACATAAAGTGGACAAAACCTTCTGCATTTCTATGTAAAAAGGTATTAACAGCAAAACTAAATATTGCTCTAGTTTTTAGGAGAAACATTTGGGATGATATTTTTGGGCATTATAGTAAGTAATCGTTAAAAATCCAATTCACTTTTTCGTATAAAAAATAAGGGGCATTCGTATTTAAAGGAAATAAAATATTTTTACTTTTTCTATAGAAATAAAATTTTGACAAAATTTTCCATAGAAATAAAATGTCGACAAAATTTTCTATTGAAATAAAATTTTCACAAAATTTTTTATAGAAATAAAATGTTGATAAAATTTTCTAGAGAAATAAAATTTTGACCAAATTTTCTATAGAAATAAAATTTTTGATAAAATTGTCTATAGAAATAAAATTTTGATTAAATTTTTTATAGAAATAGAATTTTGATAATTTTTTTTATAGATGTTAACAACATTTTCTATTGAAATAAAATTTTGACAAAATTTTCTATAGAAATAAAATTTTGACATTTTTTATAGAAATAAAATTTTGATAAAATTTTCTATAGAAATAAAATTTTGATAAAAATTTTTATAGAAATAAAATTTTCACAAAGTTTTCTATAGAAATAAAATTTTGATAAAATTTTCTATAGAAATACAATGTTGATAAAATTTTCTATACAAATAAAATTTTGATAAAATATGGCCCGTTTGCAATACCATCCGACCTACACAACTACTTATGCCAAGTTTCAAGTCGATAGCTTGTTTCGTTCGGAAGTTAGCGCGATCCGGCTGAAATTTGGTACATGGTGTTAATATGTGGTCTCTAACAACCATGCAAAAATTGGTCCACATCGGTCCAAAAATTATATATAGCCCCCATATAAACCGATCCCCAGATTTGGCTTGTGGAGCCTCTAAGAGAAGCAAATTTCATCCTATCCGGCTGAAATTTGGTACATGATGTTAGTATATGGTATCTAATGACCATGCAAAAATTGGTCCACATCGGTGCATAATTATGTATAGCCCCCATATAAACCGATCCTCAGATTTGACCTCCGGAGCCCCTTGGAAGAGCAAACTTCATCGGATTCGGTTGAAATTTGGTACGTGATGTTAGTATATGGTATCCAACAACCATGCATGAATTGGTTCATATCAGTCCATAATTATATATAGCTCCCATATAAACCGATCCTGAAATTTGGTTTTGGAGCCACTTGGAGGAGCAAATTTCATCGGAGTCAGTTGAAATTCGGTACATTGTGCTAGTATATGGCCGTTAACAACCATGCCTAACTAGATCCATATTGGTCTATAGTTATATATAGCCCTCAGATAAATCGATCCCCAATCACACAAACATTGGTCCATATCAAGTTCATAATTGTATATAGCCCCCATATAAGCGACCCCCATATTTCAATTGTGGCTCCATACGTACCGTGCAAAAGAAAACGATTTAAGATACCACAACCCAAGTAATACGAAATCCATAGTGGAGGGTACATAAGATTCGGCCTGGCCGAACTTACGGCCGTTTATACTTGTTTTTTTTTCACATTTTTTTTCAAAGGTCGAATAATTGACTTTTCTATAGCTATAGTCAGCTACTATGTAGAATAGTTCCAGAAAATGGTTGAAAGTTTAGTCGATTTGGGTCGATTAAATTTTATGATTACAAAAAGTTAAATATTTTAACAAAACGCCGATTAGACTACATTAATAATAATAGTTAATAGTAATGCGTCAAATAATAAATAATGCATCGCATTTTCGCCAACCCAAAAAAAAACAAAATTATTGAAAGTTCCTACAGCAAACGAATTTCGTTGTGGAAAAATTTTAAACTTTTCAGCGAATAACATTTGAAGTATGCATTGACCAAATATGTTATTTCTTTGCGTGTAAACTTTGATGTGTTCTTTTTTTTTTCTTTAATGTAATCTAAATGAATTTGTATCTTTTTCTACAAAGTACAAAACATTACTGTTGTTCGCCGAATGCGAAAAGTATGGAAATATAGAGAAAAATAAAAACACGATAGTTTAATATTTTCAATATATAACAAGAGCAGAAGGTTTTATTAAGGTGTTTTCTATTATAATTAATGGTAAACAATATTACCTATAATTTCCAACGATATGGATAAATTTGCAACCGCACCAATTGGCTTATCGATAACAAGTAAAGTGAGAGATGCTCTCAACCAAGATGGCGGAAGGCGGGGCTTTTGACAAGATAAATTAATATTCAAATTATGACATTTCTACTCTGGCAGGGATGTACCAAAAAGTAGTATACAAATTCTAACGAACACTATTAAGTCCAATTAATCTTTACTCGAACTTAAACATTGCCGGCCGCCTTGCAACATCAAGGTATGTTGTAACTAAAACTAAACTTAAAATACAAAATGAGGCTAAGTGCAGTGCAAAGTGAGTTTCCTTCAGTTCATTTACCATAAATCCAATTTATTAATTCATTTATCTTTTCAAATTCAACCTAAGACTAGATATTACGTAAGGTCAGAAGGGGACCTGGTAGAACCCAAAAGGGGGGCTCTCGCGACAATATATCGATGGGTCAAAAGGGGACCCGTTAGAACCCCAAAAAGGGGGCTCTCGCGAAGAGATACAATAAAACGATGGCCAAAAGGGGGCCGTTAGAACCCAAAAGGGGGGCTCTCGCGCATTTACCCTAGCAGTTACACAACCCGGACAGAACCCAACCGAAGATTGTATAATGAGCCACCGGGAGACCGGGCGACGTATACACCCTATGTGTTATGATTCGCCCATACACCTCAGGACCAAAAACGATCGCAACCCGTCCCACTCGGTAAAATTGCGGATCTGCCAAAGGTAATCCCAAAAAGGATTCCTTGATCCGTTCTGGCACGGCTTCGGCGGGGGTCAACACACGACCTAGATCGTGCACACGAGCAGTAAACGTCAGTCGCTGCTCTGGATCATAAGCGGACGATACTGTCAACCGGCAAAATTGGACCCCCTCAATATTTGTAACCGGTAGCCCTAAGTTCTCGACCATAGAACGACAGATTTGGCTTTGGCGCGCGCAGTTGTCGATTACTGCACGGACCGGAACGGACACACCATGGGGGGACACGCGGACTACGAGGCTGGGCGCCAGAGTAACGACATTCTGCAGAGGCAGAACTCCGACGCCGCCAAAATCGGAATATGACCGTGCCACAGCAAGATCGGACGGACGATTCGTATGGCTCCCACTACGAATCCGCTGAGCAGACCTCGAGCTCCCATGTTCAATTCGAGGCGCCACAGCCGCAGCGTGTAACAAAACATTGTGGTCCCCGGAGCAACTGGGGCACCTACGCCGGCTAGGACAATCCTTCGACTGGTGGGTCTGTGCTAGACATCTGTAGCAATAGCGATGTCGTACCACCATACGTATCCTCTTCTCAATCGAAAGAGAGAGGAACTTCCGACACCGCCGCAATGCGTGACGACCTCCACAAACCCTGCAAACCAATTGAGCAGGAGTTCGACCAACATCAGTAGCCTCTACTACAGCAGGCGCCACCACGGGCTCATCCACAACTACCGGAGGTGGACTCTCAATTTCTTGGGGCGATAGCTGAACCTCCGGAATGGCAGGCGACGGTATCGCCATCGGCTCCTCCAACAATGCCCGTTCGACCGCCGACATATCAAGGGGGCACGCAGTATCATCATCCGATTGATCCATAATAACCTCGAAATTTTCCAAGTCGTCAGCGAAGCACGAGGTATTTTCCATGATACTGCGAGAAAATATACGAATTACAAAGAGTTCGCCGAAGTGTCGGTCAATGAGACCAACTTAGCTATAGGTCGTCTTACAACGCCATTCTCCGTACGTATATCCGCGACCCGAATGTGACCATCTACGCCCGGGTGAACCGACACGACTCGACCTAATTTCCAAGAAGTTGGTGGAAGCTGTTCATGACGAATAACGACTAGGTCATTTACCATAACATCGCGCTGAGGAAATTTCCACTTATATCTCATATGCAGATTCTTCAAATATTCCTCTTTCCAACGTACACAAAACTGTTGTGCAAGAGCCTGTACCTTACGAAACCGATTCACCAACGAAAGAGGCTGTTCGGTTATAACTGGCTCAGCAGGGGCGAGTAGAGGGGCACCTATAAGAAAATGACCCGGTGTCAAAGCGTCAAGCTCCTGCGGGTTATCCGATTGGGGACAAAGAGGTCTTGAATTCAAACAAGCCTCAATACGAGCCAACACCGTCGAAAACTCTTCAAACGTGAAACGAACATTCCCTATTTGCCTTCTGAAATGCAACTTAAAACTCTTCACCCCAGCTTCCCAAAGGCCTCCCATATGAGGCGCACCAGCTGGGATAAATCGCCACGATAGGCCCTGGTGTGCAAACGTAGAGGACACGACATCACTGCTTCCCCTAATGAAATCCCGGAAATCTCGTTCAAGCTCACGCGACGCACCGACAAAATTTGTCCCATTGTCCGAGAAAATGGTCGCAGGACAACCCCGACGAGCAACAAACCTATGAAATGCCGCAAGAAAGCCGGCAGTCGACAAGTCGGAAACCGCTTCCAAATGAATCGCCCTAGTAGCAAAACACACGAAAACGCACACATAACCTTTAGTTATGCGACAATAACGTCCGGTGAACGACTTCACCTCAAAGGGGCCTGCATAGTCTACGCCAGTCGTAGTAAAAGGTCTGTCGAGAACAGTTCTTTCCGGAGGAAGAGGAGCCATCACCTGACTACAAACCCGTTTCCTCTCCAAAAGACATGGTTTACACCTATGTATAACCGAACGAATAAGATTCCTCACCCGAGGTATCCAGTATTCTATACGAAGAATACGCAACATCAACTGATTTCCTCCATGAATGGAAATCAAATGAACAAATTCCACCAAAAGCTTCGTGAATCGACAGCTGTAGGGCAAAATTATAGGGTGCCGCTCCGAATACGAAAGAATAGGCGAGCGGCTCAAACGACCATGCATCCGCATTACACCCATTTCATCAAGGAACGGGTTCAAAGAAACAAGTGAACTGCCAGTACCTAACGAAGACCTATCCATCAAGTCCTTATATTCATTACCATAATTCATTTTTTGAGCAAGCACTATCAAGCGACTTTTAGTTGCCCTAATCTCAGACGATGATAAACTGTGATCCGCATAGCTACAATCACGCCTATGAGCGGGATGCGTCCGATAAAAGAATCTCATAACATATGAGATAACACGCAGCGCTCTATCCAGAGAAGAAAATCTATCGAGAACATCCTCGTATGAATTAACGAAAGAAGCATGTGCCTTCACAGACCGAATTTCTACGTCGGTGTCAAAAGAGGAAGTGTCACGAACCGGCCATTCCGATTGACTACACGATAGCCACTGAGGCCCATGCCACCAAAGTCGAGAGGCGGCCAAATCCGAAGGGGACACACCGCGGCTGCCAAGATCAGCAGGATTATCCTCCGACCTCACATGATACCAATTCGTACCACCGACGTTCTCCTGAATGCGACATACCCTATTCGCGACAAATGTTGTCCAAGCCGAAGGCGTTTTCTTTAACCAGGCCAGTACAATAGTCGAATCTGTCCAACAATAAATTCGACCAAAATCAATACCGATTTCTCGAATGACCGTTCTTGCGAGTTCGGACGTTAAAACAGCGCCGCAAAGCTCCAAACGAGGCAAAGAAACCGATTTCAACGGAGCAACTTTCGTCTTGCACGATAGCAAATTAACGACAATCTCGCCATTTGGGGCCAAAACTCGAATATATACTACCCCCGCGTATGCCTTAACCGAGGCATCTGAAAATACGTGAAGCTCGGCCGAAGTGCACGGTGTGTAACGAATCCACCGAGGAATATTTATCGAATTGACATCCGGATAACTATCTACAAATTTTTCCCACTCGGATGCCGTTGCCGAAGGCAGTATTTCATCCCAGCCGACGCGATCAAGCCAAACCTTCTGCATGATAATCTTTGCCACAATTATCACTGGACCTAACCAACCGACAGGGTCGAATAATTTCGCGATAGCCGACAACACTTCCCGTTTAGTGTACCCACACCTTTTTGCTATAGGCTCGACCGCGAAGTAGAACGCATCCAATTGAGCATTCCATCTCACACCCAATGGTTTCGAATTGCTAGCCTCGACAAATGCCAGCAATTGAGCATCAACCAAATATTCCGGCGGTAGTGAATCTAAAATTTCTCTATAATTCGATGTCCATTTCCGCAGTTCAAATTTAGCCGTCGCAAGCGCCGCGATTAATTGATCCCGAGCGATTATCGCGGTTTCAAGGTCATGAGTTCCAGTCAAAACGTCATCAACGTACATACATTTACGTAATATATCGGCCGCGAGCGGAAACTCCTCCTCAGTATCTTCAGCTAGCTGTAACAGTGTCCGTATCGCGAGATATGGTGCACAGTTTACACCGAAGGTCACCGTTTGTAGTTCATAGTCCTGGACTGTCCTTGTCGGAGAATCCCTAAAAACAATTCTCTGCAACGGAGCATGAGAAGAGTCCACTCGAATCTGCCTATACATCTGTGTAATATCGCAGTTGAACACGTATTTAAATAGTCGCCATCGCACAATAAGAAGGACTAAGTCCTGCTGCAAAGTGGGACCTACGTGAAGGATATCGTTAAGACTATTCCCGTTGGACGTTTCATTAGACGCATTAAATACGACGCGAAGTTTGGAAGTCTTCTTCTCGAGGTTAATGACAGGATGATGTGGAAGATAACACGAAAGTGTATCACTTGCAGAAATGGCGGATACTGGCCTCATGTGATCCAAATGCAAATATTCTTTAACAACACTATCATAAACTGATTTCACGTCCGGCCTTTTCGATAATGACGATTCATTACGATAAAATTGCCTCAAAGCAGTTGTTCGGGACTCACCCAAATATCCACGAGGACCGAGCTCTTCCTTTAGCGGAAGTGTAACTATATATCTACCTTCCGAATCTCTGCGCGTTGTCCGAACGTAATTTTCCTCACAGAACTTATCGGAGGGGGACAAAACCCCTTTACGTGGTGTTTCCTCCAACTCCCAAAACCGTAAAAGCGTTCTATCTAAATTTTCCTCTTCATCAACCGCTATAGTCGTAGTAAATGTTTGAATTTGCGATGTAGAAATCGGACCCGTTACTAGCCAGCCGAAAACACTGTTCTGTGCTATCAATGATTGAGCCGCAATCTGCCGGCAACCTTCTAATAGTATTCTCGGGTACAAGTCAGCGCCTAGTAGAATATCGACCGGTCTCGACACGAAAAGATTCGGATCAGCTAAGCGAATATCCGGAATCTGAGACAAAACTTCCTGCGACACCGTAAAGGAAGGTAAATTCCCGGATATAGATTGGAGCACTATAGCCATAGTTTCCAACAAAACCGACGCGTTGAGTGGAGATCCGATTTTCAAATTACACATTTTACTCGATTTGGCCGAAATTGCGCTATTTACCCCCGAAATTGTAACATTAGCCGCGTGAACCGGTAGTTTCACCCGATTTCGAAAGCGTTCCGTCAGAAACGAAGATTCTGAAGCGGGGTCAATCAAAGCGCGTGCCGGATATGAAACCCCATCGTGCATGATATTAATCATCGCAGTTCCCAAAAGCACGGCCCTATTTTGCGTCGTATGAAATGCCTGGCGAGGTAGGCACGCCGACGAGGTAGAAGGTTGCGGCTGATCAACCGAAGGCATAGTTCTCGGTTGAAAACTAGCCGCTGAACTCGACAAAGTGTTGGTCGAACCCGTCGCCGAAGTCGCGCTATTAGACGGCGTAGAATCGCGATGCAATAGCGAATGATGTCTCGAATTACATTTTGCACACGAATATTGTCTTGGACAATCCTTCATCTCATGACCTTTCATTAAGCAATTCAAGCACAACCGGTTACGTTTTACCACTATGTAACGTTCCGATACCGAGAGTTTACCAAATTTAACGCAAGCCGAAAGTCTATGATTATGTTTAGGACAAATAACGCACTTAGATTCCGACGAAGCACGCGACGATTTAGAAGAAGACGCATTGGTAAAATGCGCTTTTACCTTCTTTTCCTGAGAACGCTTCGAAGACGTGTCTTCCCGCAAATCATGCAAACACATCAACGTACGAACCCTTTCGGACAAAAAAGCGTCTAAATCCGCCCACGACGAAAGGGCTGATTTGTCCCTAACACTTTGCTCCCAAAGAGTCTGTGTGAGCCGCGGCAAACGTTGAAGGCAAATAAAAACGAGTATCTGGTCCCAATTATCGGTCGAAACTTCGTACGTATTCAATGCCGAAAGACAGCCATTGATTCCACGTTGAATCGATTTCAAACCCGCACTTGTCTCTACCGATACTGCCGAAATTGCAAAGAGAGACTTAAGTTGATTGTGAACTAGAACCCGCTTATTGTCGTATGCATCAACGAGGGCCTTCCACGCGAGGGCAAAACTTCGATGTGTCAGCGGAAACTTCGAGACAATTTCCCTAGCTTCGCCACTGGTCTTCCGCACAAGATGACACAAACGCTCGACGTCCGTTAATCTTGAATTGTTAACATAAACTGCTTGAAACAAATCCCGGAATGTAGGCCAGTCTAGAAAATTGCCCTCAAATACATCCGTATCGCACGGTGGCAACGCCAAATTGTGAACCATATCACAAAGTGGAGGGCCACTAACGGCCACTTCACCCCTAAACCCGGCGTTGCCATTAGGCAGCGACTGCCCATCCCGATCAGTCGGTATCGAAGAAGTCGCGTTATTAGCCAAAATCGCTTCGGATCCTTGATTCGATTTATGAGACCCGATACTCCGTCTCGATGCTGCATCGGCCGAAGACGCAGACGAAGTGATCGATGATCTACGTGACCGACGAAACTGGCCCAATTTTCGATTTATCGCGGACAAACAATTCATATAAGCCTGATGGGACGCGTCATATTTCCCGTCCACCGATTCAATATCGCTCGTTTGCGTTGTTCCGGCACCCTGTAAACTAGCCACGCATTCCTCAAAGCAATCCTGAACCTTTGTCCACAACTTCCCCAATTCCTCACTTCGAATCTCGAGGCTATAGACGTCTAACTCCTCATCTTTCATGGCATTAAAATGGGCGTGGAATTTAATAAGAGCGTCCGAAACGCGAATAAAGCGATCAAAGGGAGATACAGACATTCTAACTTTACGTTCAACTACCAAATTGAAGAATGTAACCAAATACGAAATTACAATATAGCCAAGAAGCAACGGCCAATAAAATTACCAAACTCAGACAAGGTTCCGTTCAATAAAAATAGCAAAATACGCAAAAGTAACTCAAATTCCGACCAAAACTAAAAAACACAATTTTCACTATCAAAATAAATCAATCCGTATCAAATATCAAAACGCACTTTATCTCGAGTTACAAAGATTAATTCGAGTCCACAACTCGCGAAAATCCGACAAAAGATCAAACGTTCCCAGAAACCGAAAATACTGAATGTAGGGTGCACAAAATATTACCCCCGAACGCTTGACACAAGAAAAATTATAATAATAATAATAATAAACAAAGGTCTAAATAAATCAATAATAATAAATACCTGTCCAATAAATATTCAAAATTTACCAAATATTTGAATGATCGAATAATTTCTCTCAGTGTGAGAGCGTAAAAGTTTCAAAATATACCGAGTTTTAATTCAAGCCCCGATTCCAACAGGGAAATATTCAAACCTTTGAATTCAATTTGAATTCTAATGTGGGAATTACACGTAGTGTATAGCCCCCTTAAGAATTCAAATGATGATCGATATCCGATAACACGATAGTACGAGATGTGCCCGATTAGTCACTATACTATAGCAATCGACTAAGAGCGCAACACTGATGAGAACAAAACAAAATAAAAGCTTTTGTATGTTCTCAAATGTATGCAAATGAACGAAACAATAATTAATAAATGAAATTTCAGCACAGAAAACGCGAAAAAGTGGTGAATATACGAAACAAAGAGAGTGATATATGTGTATAGTGAATATTAGTGTACGAAAGTGGTGAAAATATGTACTTTAAGTTATTTCTCTCCGAAATTATTTGCACAGACGTCAAAATGGAAATACAAAAACAAACAACTTGAATGCGTTTTGCCGTCGGCAAATGAAAATTTACTTAAAAACAATGAAAAACGATATTTTCACGCAAATAAAGGCAAATAAACCACTTTAAATCAAAAAACACTAATATTCACTGATATCACTGAACTTGTACACCACTTTAGGAATATTTATAATAAAAACCGATCGCGTAGCGTTGTAAAACAACCTTTTTTTCTTTAAATGGACGGACGACCACTATATTTGTTGTTGCACCGACCGCGAACTCACTTTATAAGGGAAAATGCACTGCACTTACCTTATAAAACGATGAAACAGATGTTGAGGATGATGAACTGATTGGTTTGAGTTTAAGGTGAAATTGATGACCAGGTCAGGTGGACTGTGTCTATAACAAAAACCAAGAAAAACACCGGTTAAACCAATTCTTCCACTCCGAAGTCCAATTATCCGGTACGAATGGATCAAAATGTTCGCCGAATGCGAAAAGTATGGAAATATAGAGAAAAATAAAAACACGATAGTTTAATATTTTCAATATATAACAAGAGCAGAAGGTTTTATTAAGGTGTTTTCTATTATAATTAATGGTAAACAATATTACCTATAATTTCCAACGATATGGATAAATTTGCAACCGCACCAATTGGCTTATCGATAACAAGTAAAGTGAGAGATGCTCTCAACCAAGATGGCGGAAGGCGGGGCTTTTGACAAGATAAATTAATATTCAAATTATGACATTTCTACTCTGGCAGGGATGTACCAAAAAGTAGTATACAAATTCTAACGAACACTATTAAGTCCAATTAATCTTTACTCGAACTTAAACAACTGTACTAAATTAAAATAAATTTAAAGAAAATGTTCTTTACGAAACCTCAATTCCTGTTTCCGGTCACACAAGACTTGATTTGATATTTCAAGTTGTGTTTCTTTTTCCACTTTCCATCAACGGTGTGGTAATGTAACCGAAAAATTGTGAATGGAGGGGGTAGGAGGAGGTAGCACAAATAAGGTCACTGCTCTAATTTCCCAACAACCGCATCTGGCAACGTTATCCCACTAAATCACACACACGCGCACACCAATTCAAACACTAGCATAAGTATACACCACTAAAAATAAACGCTTGTCGCCTGTGTCTCGTTCATCGTTGTCTGTTGCCACCTTTTTGATGCGTAAACATAAACAATTTATGTTTTGTTGGTTGGAATTCACCACAGAACACTAAAACGCACTTAATGAATTCACATTCCAGTAGTATGTTTTCCCAATTGACTTATTAAGGGCTCCATAGATGAGGTGGAAGTTAAGTTGGTAGTTCAAGTACCATCAAAACCAAGTCAAGTCAGTCATTTACAAACTCTATACGAGTTTCCCATAAAAACTTACATTTATCCTCGTCGACAGAGACTGTCTCTAACACACATGAGTGCGTATATATAGTGGCTGGCTGCAGAAACTACCATATCCCATTGGAATAAAATCTCCAGGCGTTAACATTTATTTTCCCAACACCTTGTAAATGTTGAAGAGTCAAAGGAATGTATTGAGGAATTTAACACTAAACAGACGTATTTCAGCAGCTCGAATGCCATCACACTAGAATGTTAATAATTTATTGATTGTGCTATTGGCTAAGGTACTGAGTTCTTTTAGTCGTCCATTTGTCTACTCTCAAGGGATGGAAAATTATTTTGATCTTGCTTTTGGTTTGCTTTAGTGCTCATTTGATAATGAAATCTTTGGTGATTTGTTTGCTTCTTCTTCTCTCGACTTTTATTTACTGCACTTGGTTTAAACCGAATTAACAACAACAAAATTGAAAATGACTGATTAAGCTCTCTCATTCTCTTTCTGCCCCCCAATGGTAGCCATCTTGTCATAATGTTCTGTTTCAATTCCATTACGTTATCAAATCTATAGTCATTTTGGTCTACTTGTTATTTCCCCCAAAAACTATCGAAAGTCTGTCGCTGTGATTTTATTTTGAAACGATCCACTACAGTTGTAAACTTTTCAGGTAAATGTGGGTAATAAGTTGGAATTTTCCGCTAATACTTAGTACTAAGTTCGTATCCGCAAAAAAACGATCAGCATTTATCACAGTGAATGGGTTCCAAACTAGAGGTGTGCACGTGATACGAATTTGTCGTGAATCACGAAAAATTTTGTGACTCAAGCCTGAGTCGTGAGTCACGCTGATGGCAACGGCGTGAGTGTTCGTGAGCGTGATTAACAAACCAAACGTCGTGCATGATCGTGGGTCACGAAAATAATTTCGTGAGTATGTCTGAGTGACGAATTTCGGAAAAATACGCTCACGAAAAAAATCCCGCCCACGGACATAAAACGCTTACGAGATGAATTCATTTACAATTTTAGTGACACCTGGGATGTTATGAGTTTAATAACGCTCTCGATTTTAATCATGCTCATGTTTTCAAACATCCCCCAAAGGTAAATTAGTCATACAATTATTCGTGAGTCACGGTATTTTTCGTGAGTCACGACATTTCGTGCGTGAGTACAAATTTTCTTTTCGTGAGTGTGCGTGAGTCCTACCAAACAATATCGTGCGTGAGTAATATATTACTCACGTGCAACCCTGTGTTCTATTTCTCCGTACGATATAATTTGCCGACCTATTTTTCCCTGCGAAAATTTTCGAGTTGCATCACATTCAAAGAGTTTATTTTCATTTTCAATGAATTATCAAAGAAATGTAACCATGAAAAATGGCTAAAGAGACAAATTTATTCATGTTATTTCCACTTCTATAGTAGAGTTGCCAACTTTCGGTTATATCCCACATTTATTATTTTATAAATATTTCTAACCCCCTTTTTTAATGTAGCCCCGTTAGTGCTACGTTAGCTAACGAACTTTTAAACCGCATGATGAACATATCTGTCATCTTGCTTATATATTCCGTATGCCAGTTAGGAACTTAACTCATAAAAAATTTTCAGTTAAAGTTAAACGGAGAGAAGATATTTGCAATTTAATTTCTGTTAACTGTCAATTAAAGCCTGACGGAGCCACATGAAAATGGCCGTAAATATGTTAAAGTCTCCTAACAAAAAATTAAAAGTTATTCCACAATGGATGAAACATGGCTCCATCACTACACTCCTGAGTCCAATTGACAGTCGGCTGAGTGGACAGCGACCGGTGAACCGTCTCCGAAGCGTGGAAAGACTCAAAAGTCCGCTGGCAAAGTAATGGCATCTGTTTTTTGGGATGCGCATGGAATAATTTTTATCGATTATCTTGAGAAGGGAAAACCCATCAACAGTGACCATTATATGGCGTTATTGGAGCGTTTGAAGGTAGAAATCGCGGCAAAACGGCCCCATATGAAGAAGAAAAAAAGCGTTGTTCCACCAAGATAAGGCACCCTGCCACAAGTCATTGAGAACTATGGCAAAAATTCATGAATTGGGCTTCGAATTGCTTCCCCACCCACCGTATTCTCCAGATCTGGCCCCCAGCGACTTTTTCTTGTTCTCAGACCTCAAAAGGATGCTCCCAGGGAAAAAATTTGGCTGCAATGAAGAGGTGATCGCCGAAACTGAGGCCTATTTTGAGGCAAAACCGAAGGAGTACTACTAAAATGGTATCAAAAAATTGGAAGGTCGTTATAATCTTTGTATCGCTCATGAATGGAACTATGTTGAATAATAAAAACGAATTTTGACAAAAAAATGTGTTTTTCTTTGTTAGACCGGGGACTTATCAGCCAACCTGTTAAATGATTTTAAGTTACCCCTTTGGAAAAAACGTACTATAGAGTATGAAAATTTTCCTGAAAATGTTTTAAGATATTCCCTTATCGCTTCTTGGGATGGCGGACTGATGCTAAATTTTAATCTATTTTCATGGTTTCAAGGTTTCAGACAAACGTTAGACATTGTATCAAAATCATAAAGAAATATTTATTTTTTTATTATTATCACAGATTTTTTAATTCACATGTAAAACACTGAATTCGAAGAAATGAAACATATTCAGTGCAACAGCTGTTGAAATGGTGGACATCCGTCTTATAACAAGCCCATGTTAAATTCTGTACCAATTTCTACAATTTCGGTACTTTTTTGTTGGGTATTTTATAAGAGCTATGCTACACAATATATCGTTATGAATATACAATAAGCAAAATTATTAATTTATGTTTTTTATTTTTATTTTTTTGCAGGTAACTAAATTTGTATTTATTTATAAATTAAATATAAATTAGTCAATTGACTTACAAACCACAGGTTAGTGTGGTAAATACTGCATGCTGAAATCTAAAAAAAAACAAGTATATATGGCCGTAAGTTCGGCCAAATCTTATGTACCCTCCACCATGGATTGCGTAGAAACTTCTACGAAAGACTGTCATCCACATTCGAATTAATTGGGTTGTGGTATCTTAGAACTTCTTAACATCGTTTTCTAAATTGTGAGTTAGTCCATACGTGGTATATATTAGACAAAAAAAGGTATGTATAGGTAAGTCTAAAAATAATTACGAATCGATATGGACATTTGCACGGTACATAGAGAGCCAGAATTGAAATATGGAGGGTCGCTTATATGTGGGCTACATACAATTATGAACTTGATATGGACCAATTTTTTTGTGATTGGGGATCTATTTACCTGAGGGCTATATATAACTATTGACCGATATGGACCTAGTTAGGCATGGTTGTTAACGGCCATATACTAGCACAATGTACCAAACTTCAACTGACTCGGATGAAATTTGCTCTCCAAGTGGCTCCAAAACCAAATCTCGGGATTGGTTTATATGGGGGCTATATATGATTATCGACTGATATGGACCACTTTTGGTATGGTTGTTAAATATCATATACTAACACCACGTACAAAATTTCAACCGAATCGGTTGAATTTTGCTCTCCCACGAGGCTCCGGAGGTCAAATCTGGGGATCGGTTCATATGGGGGCTATATATAATTATGGACCGATTTCGAACAATTTTTGCATGGGTGTTTGAGACCATATATTAACACCACGTACCAAATTTCAACCGAATCGTTTGAATTTTGCTCTCCCACGAGGCTCCGGAGGTCAAATCTGGGGATCGGTTTATATGGGGGCTATATATAATTATGAACCGATGTGGACCAATTTTTTCATGGTTGTTAGAGACCATATACTAAAACCATGTACCAAATTTCAGCCGGATCGGATGAAATTTGCTTCTCTTAGGGGCTCCTCAAGCCAAATCTGGGCATCGGTTTATATGGGGGCTAGGTTAGGTTAGGTTAGGTTATGTGGCAGCCCGATGTATCAGGCTCACTTAGACTATTCAGTCCATTGTGATACCACAGTGGTGAACTTCTCTCTTATCACTGAGTGCTGCCCGATTCCATGTTAAGCTCAATGACAAGGGACCTCCTTTTTATAGCCGAGTCCGAACGGCGTTCCACAATCCAGTGAAACCACTTAGAGAAGCTTTGAAACCCTCAGAAATGTCACCAGCATTACTGAGGTGGGATAATCCACCGCTGAAAAACTTTTTGGTGTTCGGTCGTAGCAGGAATCGAACCCACGACCTTGTGTATGCAAGGCGGGCATGCTAACCATTGCACCACGGTGGCTCCCATATATGGGGGCTATATATAATTATGGACCGATGTGGACCAATTTTTGCATGGTTGTTATAGACCATATATTAACATCATGTACAAAGTTTCAGCCGGATCGGATGAAATTTGCTTCTCTTAGAGGCTCGGCAAGCCAAATCGGGGGATCGGTTTATATGGGGGCTATATATAATTATGGACCGATGTGGACCAATTTTTGCATGGTTGTTGGAGATCATATGCTGACACCATGTACCAAATTTCAACCGGATCGGATGAAATTTGCTTCTCTTAGGGGCTCCTCAAGCCAAATCTGGGCATCGGTTTATATGGGGGCTATATATAATTATGGACCGATGTGGACCAATTTTTGCACGGTTGTTATAGACCATATATTAACATCATGTTCAAAATTTCAGTCGGATCGGATGAAATTTGCTTTTCTTAAAGGATCGGCAAGCCAAATTTGGGGTTCCGTTTATATGGGGGCTATACGTAAAAGTGGATCGATATGGCCCATTTGCAATTCCATCCGACCTACACCAATAACAACCAGTGTTGCCAACTCCCAAAGGCCAAAAAGCACCAAAATATATTATAAATTCTAACATACCACCTTCCACCACAAAATCGAAAATTAAATGCTCTCTAAAAAATAAAAAAAAACTTCTGAAGATGTATTATAGAACTTTTGTGAATTGAATTTTAAGAAGTTAAGGTGGGTATTAAGATCGAGTTTAGCTGCTAAAATAGTCATTTTTTTACAATTACTTTTCTTTAATAATTAATTTTAAGGAATACAAACTGTGTGAAAATTTGCTTTTGGCTATTCCCCCATCAAGTTATAATAAAATTTGCAGCAAATATGCATAATTGTATGCCTTTTTTACTGATATAGTTTTCACTTTAGCGGCAAAACTCGAACTTAGTACTCACCATTATGAACCTCTATTCAAGTATACACTTTGATCAGTTATATTGCTTTCGTTCAATTCATTTTGATCAGTGATGTTTTTCAACTTTGAAAATATTAATATATGGAAGGAGTCTATTGCTTATTTCAGTTGTGCGTGCTTTTGTGAATTTAATACAAACGTTTTTAATGACATCTTTACCAAATTCAAAAATTCGGCACTCATCGCTCGACTTTGCTACAGAATACCCTAAATAACAATATTAATTACAACATAATCAATACCAACTTCATAACAATCAAATTCTATATTTGGCAATAAATTTGAGTTTCTTGTGCTCTTGAAAGTCTAATCAAAATTTTTGTATCAATTAAACTTAATACTGTTCAAAATAAAAAAAAGCACCAAAAGCACTAAATGAAAATGCCAGAAAGCACCAAGTTGGTGCTTTTTTTGAAAAGGCACCAAAAAGGCAATTTGGTGCTTTTTAGAAATCAAAAAGCACTAAATTTGGCGCTAAAATCACCAAATTGGCAACACTGATAACAACTACTTGTGCCAAGTTTCAAGTATATAGCTTGTTTCGTTCGGAAGTTAGCGTGATTTCGACAGACGGGTGGACGGACGGACATGATCAGATCGACTCGAATTTCACCACGACCCAGAATATATATACTTTATGGGGTCTTAGAGCAATATTTCGATGTGTTACAAACGGAATGACAAAGTTAATATACCCCCATCCTATGTAACAGTTTCGTTAGTCTGAAAAAATCCATGGTGGCCGATCCATTTTAACGCTTTTAATTTCATTTTATTGGCAACAATAATTTAACATTCAACTCTTGCACACAACGCAAAAAAGCAGAAGCACTATGATCCTTCATTAAATCTTAAATTAATATAAGGAAAGAAGCCACATTTAATGATATTTTCCTTTTTTAATGAAAAGCGATTTAAATTAATTTTTTTTTTTTGATTTGTATGTTACCAACAAGAACAAAACAATGTTACAACTTTAGTACAATTGCACCAACTTTAACATCCCTGTAATAGACACGACAAATAGTACTAGTAGAAAAGTGTGAGATTTAGTACTCTTTTAAGTCAATGTTTTACATCATGCAAAGAAAATCATGAACTATATTCTCGTATGTTTTTTTTGCGAGAAATAACTGCGAAATCTTTGTTTTGATTTTTTTTCTTCGAATAGATAGTGAAATTTAGGCAGGCATTTCGCACAAATAAGATAAAAACCCTGTGTTTGGTGGGACCCTATTCACTGGGATAAATGCTGATATTCGTTTTGCTCAGAAACGAACTTAGTACAAAGCATTAGAAGTTAGCATTTAAGATCCTAGCTATTTTTTTACAAAAGATCGCATAAGCATAAATACTTTTTTTAACATCAACCCTTTTGCAGAGTAAAGAAAGACCAATATGAAACAATTTTTCTAAGTTGAGCCTTCTTCTAAATCAATTGTATCTAGGTTAGGTTAGGTTAGGTTAGGTGGCAGCCCGATGTATCAGGCTCACTTAGACTATTCAGTCCATTGTGATACCACATTGGTGAACTTCTCTCTTATCACTGAGTGCTGCCCGATTCCATGTTAAGCTCAATGACAAGGGACCTCCTTTTTATAGCCGAGTCCGAACGGCGTTCCACATTGCAGTGAAACCACTTAGAGAAGCTGTGAAACCCTCAGAAATGTCACCAGCATTACTGAGGTGGGATAATCTACCTCTGGAAAACTTTTTTGGTGTTCGGTCGAAGCAGGAATCGAACCCACGACCTTGTGTATGCAAGGCGGGCATGCTAACCATTGCACCACGGTGGCTCCCAATTATATCTAAAAATGTGTGTATTTTTGTGTATCTTTGTTTTATCGCCACTCGAATTGTATTTACAAACTCTTGGATATATTTTTATTTTACTGAAAGTTTTTAAATAGTTGACGAATAGTTTGTTTGGCTGCAAAATGTTATCCCTACTACCATTTTCCCTTTTTAGATGAGACTATTCTACTACTTTTTTTGGCTGTTGCTGGTCTATTGCTTCTTCTTCTTTCAACTTTTGGTAGTAGTACATTCAGTTTGTTATGCTCGTGAGTGTGTTTTTCTTTTTTATATTTTGTGTTGCTATTGCCAATGATATGAGAGAGATGATAAAAATAAAATAACCGTGTGTTTTGAATGACGGCTTGCCGCCTAGCTAAATGCTGGGCTCTTGTGTTTTAATGATGACAACGACGACGATGGCGATGTTCGTTGTCGACTTTGTTGATGCAAAGAGAGTAGTAGTTGATGAGTGTAGAAGAGGAAATGTTTACAAGAGCGACATATGCATGCATGGATGGTATTTGGCCCAGTGTTGCCAACTCCCCAAGGCCAAAAAGCACCAAAAATATATTATGAATTCTAACATACCACCTTCCACCACAAAATCGAAAATTGAATGCTCTACTAAAAAAAAAAAAAAAAAAAAAACTTCCAAAGATGTTTTATAGAACTTTTGTGAATTGAATTTTAAGAAGTTAAGGTGGGTATTGAGATCGAGTTTAGCTGCTAAAATAGTCATTTTTTCACAATTACAACTTCTTTAATAATTCATTTTAAGGAATACAAACTTTGTGAAAATTTGCTTTTGGCTATTCCCCATCAAGTTATAATAAAATTTGCAGCAAATATGCATAATTTTATGCCTTTTTTACTGATATAGTTTTCACTTTAGCGGCAAAACTCGAACTTAGTACTCACCATTATGAACCGCTATTCAAGTATACACTTTGATTGGTTTTAATGCTTTCGTCCAATTCATTTTGATCAGTGATGTTTTTCAACTTTCAAAATATTAATATATGGAAGGAGTCTATTGCTTATTTCAGTTGTGCGTGCTTTTGTGAATTTAATACAAACTTGTTTAATGACATCTTTACCAAATTCAAAAATTCGATACTCATCGCTGGACTTTCCTACAGAATACCCTAAATAACAATATTAATTAAAAAATAATCAATACCAACTTCATAACAATCAAATTCTATATTTGGCAATAAATTTGAGTTTCTTCGGCTCTTGAAAGTCTAATCAAAATTTTTGTATCAATTAAACTTAATACTGTTCAAAATAAAAAAAGCACCAAAAGCACTAAATGAAAATGCCAGAAAGCACCAAGTTGGTGCTTTTTTTGAAAAGGCACCAAAAAGGCAATTTGGTGCTTTTTAGAAATCAAAAAGCACTAAATTTGGTGCTAAAAGCACCAAATTGGCAACACTGATTTGGCCAGATATCTGTGCGAGAGTGTGTGTGTATTTGGCTAGATTTTAGTGAACTCGCGCGAGTATACATTTTGTTGTGTTTGTGAGTAAGGTTTTTACCACACCGTACCATACGTGAGCGAATGTTTTACGTTTTTCTCGTCGTTCAAGAAATGTCGATGACGACGACGGGATATGAAATTCTTTGTGTGGTTAACTGAAACCAGTATTACGTGCCGGGGTGCAATGAATGGCAGCAAAATTTTCGTTTTGTCGTCGTCTCGCGTGTAATAAATTCTTTACCATATTGTGTTTTTTTTATATTCCTCTAAATATCTTGCTGTGGCCATAGCGCTTGTGTATGTGTGTGTGTAAGAGTGTTTGTAGTACAAAAGATTTTTTCCATCTATATTTTTGTGGCTCATCATATCGGCCTGATCAATATTAGCAGATTTGTGTATGGCGCTTTGGTATTTGCTAAAAAAAAGAAAAACAAAACAACAAACAAAAGTGTTAAAATATTATTTATATCAACAGCAACAACAACAACAACAATAATAATAATAACAAAATATCATATATAAAATAATTTCTATAATTAATAATTTTCTTGTTCTTCTTCTTAATAGTGTATAAGGCCTTTGCTCTTGTTGTTGTTGTGTCACGAAAAAAAGGTGTACGTACAACGTTTTTGTCTTTAATGAAATGCCGCCGCGCGCGCATATTTTAAGTGAAAACTAAACCACCCATCCATCCATCCACCCACCAACAACAACATCACACTACCACCACCACCACCACCTTTTGCCAGAGAACAACAACAGTCAAATAGAAAAAAAGAAATACACCATATAAATATATATGTATATATTTTACATGTATAATTGATTACCATATATTAAAAGAAAATTATCTCTAACAAAAAACCAAAGTAGAAGAAGTTAATGAAACAAATTCTAAGAGAAAGTGGAATTGTGCATTCCAACCAGTAACAATGAGAGCGGGTTAACAGGAAGGAAATAAATATTGAAATACCCACCACATATTTGTTAGTGCTGATTGAGTGTATGACTAAAAAGTAATTATCATCATTTTATGGATACTCAAAAACATCCAACCAACAACCAATTATTCAAATTTGAATTTCTATGATACATCTCACACATGCTGAGCTCAATGAAATTTTGAAGTGAAAATGAAATTCAAATAAGCAAGATAATAATAAACAAGAATAAAATCCAAAAAATACCAAAGAAAAAAATCTTATTAAAAAAAATCAAATCAACATAAAAAGGCTCAGATTTTAGAAAAGTGTAAAATGGTCGCTGATGCAAAAAATATATATATGTATAAAAATTCTAATTAAATACAGAAAAGTCAAAAAAAAATCAAACCGTTTTTTAGTGAAGTGAATTAAAACAGATTTTAAAATAATAATACAAGGCTTTTGATAAAAATAAATGTTGAAATCTAAAACAAAAAACGTATTCAAAAATATCAACCCTCTGCTATTGAAATTGAAATTAGAAAATAATATTGAACAATACAAATAACAAAAATCATTTCCCCCTATATAAAAGTTCTAAAATTGTGAACAAGTGTTTTAAAAAATTACTTTGATAAAAAAAGTGAAGAAATAGAAAATTACAAAAACATAATAAATATTTACTAAATCATTTCTTGAAATAATTACAAAACCTTATCATCATCTATAACTATTGCAACAACACAAGTGTTTTGTGGATAATACTACATCGCTAGCATTTCTTCTAAGCTTGCGTGTGTGTGTTGGTGCGTGTCTACTATTCTCACTCTCTAACCTCCTGTATGTGAAATTGACCCCGAAAAGCTCCACCATACACACCTTGAAAACACTATAACTGTTTCCCCCCCTCTCCCGCAAGTCAATAACTCAACAACTTTTCTCTAAGGCAGTGATTTTGAAACAAACTCAAAATTTTCTCCCAAGTATACAGTGAGTATGGTAAAATAAACGAACCTTTTTTGATGTTTGTATTATTAACTTTTTAATAGGTTTTCCATGTAGTTTTTTACCATTACCTTTTTTCTATTCGGTATTTTTCTACACCTTTTAACCATTGAACAAAAAACAGAAAGAAAAACTTTTTCTCTCTTCATCTCGTCATTGCTCTCTTCTGTTGCCTCACATACATTTGATGTGTATACCAAACAAAACACTCAACAAATCAAAATTGTTTTTCTTCTTCTTTTTTTCTGGTATGTGTACATCAATCCAATTAGGGTTGCCATAGTTTAACATTAATAGAGTATTTATGTTAAAGGCCGGTATTAAGTTCGTGTTTCAGAAGTGAACATCAAAATTATTCGCGGTTGCTTTTGTACTTGCTATTCTGGTTTCCACTAATGTAACACGGCATTAAGATACAACTATGAAAGGAACTGGCGAGGGCAATATAATTACAAAACGGGTAATTAACAGTAATGGATTCGAAGCAGGTGACTACGATGGGATTCATCTTAAGCCTAACCTTGTATTAACGGAGCTTGATAAAAATAGGATTACTATTAACCCGTCCACAAAAGTCATGAATATGTTGTTAGCAAAGACAATAAACTTTAGGAAGATAGGAAATTGGCTATTGAGGAGATCAAACCATTTAGGGTGTTAGTTTCATAATTTCGCTTATCAAACCAAACGCGTATACGACAAGTATTGACATAGCATTAAAATGCAAATGAAAAGAAATTAAGTCCACGAAATAAATTTCCATAAAGGGGAAAATGTAATTTTGTTGTTGTTGCATAAAATTTAACATTGTTTCATTAAGAAAATTAAGTTTTTCATTTAAAATATAAAAACGAAAAACAAATAAAAAAATTACAAACATGTATCGAACTAACATGGTAAATGCAACATTTGGTTTTTTATTGTCTTTGGTTGTTTCCTCTTCAGTCGAACATTTTTATCGTATTTTTTGGTAATGGATATATTTACTGCGTTCATAAATATGGATACAAAACGAAGCTCACCTTTTACACAGTACTGGTTGAATGGGAAAAATGAACTCTCATAGAATCAAAAATGAAAAAATAAAGTAAAAAATCATGATCATTGTATATTTATATAATAAGTTAAGTGTTTTGAAAACTTCCATCTCTGTTATGAACACATGTTAAATTTTGTTTCGATCTGGCAAGTCCTTCGTATAGAAACTGGTGTTCAAAAAAGACGCATCCGCAATTTTTTTTACAATGGAAAAATTAGAAATGCGTGCTGTCATTGAATATTTACATAAAAAAGGTTTATCGGGACAAGAAATTCATAATGATATGGTGAATGTGTTAGGTGAAAGTGCTCCTTCATATGCAACAGTAAAAAATTGGGTTGCTGAATTTAAACGTGGTCGTACAAGCATAAGCGACGAATAAAAGTGCGTGAAATTGCTAATATCATGGGCATCTCAAATGATCGAGTCCATTTAATTTTGCATGAAGAACTACAGATGAAAAAGCTTTCTGCAGGATGGGTGCCGCATTTGTTAACAGTCGATCAAAAACGCATAAGAATGAACATTTCTCAAGCTTGTTTGGATCGTTTTAAGCGAATTAAAATGGATTTTAAGCGTCGTTTTATAACTGTTTATGAGACATGGATCCACCACTATACTCCAGAGACAAAAGAACAATCCAAACAATGGTCTGAAGCTGAAGGAAGTGCCCCAAGCAAGGCAAAAACAATTCAATCGGCTGGTAAGGTTATGGCAACGGTTTTTTGGGACTTCAAAGGTATTTTATTGATTGACTATCTGCAAAAGGGTAATACAACAAATTCAGAGTACTATTGCAACCTTTTGGATCAATTAAATGTACAAATTCGAGAAAAACGTCTTGGCTTACAACACAAAAAAATAATTTTTCATCAAGACAACGCCCCAGCGTACAAGAGTGTTTTAACCCCCTAATGCCCAATCCCGCCTTTGCTTTTGTGTCGTTAACAATGAATATTTAATCAGCTGGCAAAAAAATTGGGGCATTAGAGGGTTAACAATGGCTAAAATCAACGAATTAAAGTACGACATGCTTGACCACCCACCTTATTCTCCTGATTTAGCTCTCAATGACTTTTACTTGTTCCCAAATCTAAAAAAAAATCCTTGCTGGCAAGCGTTTTACCTCAAATGAAGATGCAATTACAGTTGTAAACCACTATTTTGAAGACATTGAGGAAAGCTATTTTAATCAAGGGATAGAATTTTAATCAAGGGATAGAATTTTAATCAAGGGATAGAATTGCTAGAAAAGCGTTGGACTAAATGTATTGAAGTTTCAGGAGATTATATTGAAAAATAAAAATATATTTGTAAAACTATTAACTTTCATTGATAGGCTAAAAATAAAATAAAATTTTTTGCAACAAAATTAAGTTAAATTTTGCATTAGATTCTGAGGGTAACTTTCAAGTTTTCAAATCAACTCAAGTCGACGAAGTTGATAAAAATCGACTTTTAACGCAAAATAACAGGTTGGCTGATAAGTCCCCGGTCTAACAAAGAAAAACACATTTTTTTTGTCAAAATTCGTTTTTATTATTCAACATAGTTCCCTTCAAGAGCGATACAGCGACCGGTTATTTTTAAAGTCGATTTTTCCTACATTTCGAAAGCCGACTATTCTAAATTTAAAAAAATAAAGAACTCAACTTTTATAAATTTAAAAAAAAAGCCCGCATTTTTAGTATGATTCCATTTCCCATTCCGATAGCATTGTTTTGTTTGGCTAGAACTGACCTTTATCATGGCCATAAGATAACTTAAGTTATTATTATTATTTTTAAAGTCAATTGAAACTCAAGTAAAAAACTCAACTTTTCCAAAATTTAAAAAAGTCTACATTTGTATTATGATTATATCCCTATACAATTACAAGTAAGGAAAGTCTAAAGTCGGGCGGGGCCGATTATATTATACCCTGCACCACTTTGTAGATCTAAATTTTCGATATCATATCATATCCGTCAAATGTGTTGGGTGCTATATATAAAGGTTTGTCCCAAATACATACATTTAAATATCACTCGATTTGGACAGAATTTGATAGACTTTTACAAAATCTATAGACTCAAAATTTAAGTAGGCTAATGCACACAACACAATTTTAGTAAAAAAATATGGGAACATTTAAATCTGAAGCAATTTTAAGGAAACTTCGCAAAGTTTATTTATGATTTATCGCCCGATATATATGTATTAGAAGTTTAGGAAAATTAGAGTCAATTTTACAACTTTTCGACTAAGCAGTGGCGATTTAACAAGGAAAATGTTGGTATTTTGACCATTTTTGTCGAAATCAGAAAAACATATATATGGGAGCTATATCTAAATCTGAACCGATTTCAATCAAATTTGGCACACATGACTATATTACTAATTGTACTCCTAGTGCAATATTTCAACCAAATTGGGCCAAAACCCTGGCTTCTGGGGCATTATAAGTGAATATCGGGCGAAAAATATATATGGAAGCTATATCTAAATCTAAATCGATTTCAATCAAATTTGGCACACATGACTATACTACCAATTGTAGTCCTTGTGCAAAATTTCAAGCTAATCGGGATAAAACTCTGGCTTCTGGGTCCATATAAGTGCATATCGGGCGAAAGATATATATGGGAGCTATATCTAAATCTGAATCGATTTCAACCAAATTTGGCACGCATAGCTACAATGCTAAATCTACTCCCTGTGCAAAATTTCAACCAAATCGGGCCAAAACTCTGGCTTTTAGGACCATATTAGTCCATATCGGGCGAAAGATATATATGGGAGCTATATCTAAATCTGAACGGATTTCAATCACATTTTGCACACTTGACTACACTACTAATTGTACTCCTAGTGCAAAATTTCAACCAAATTCGGCCAAAAATCTGGCTTCTGGGGCCATATAAGTCCATACCGGGCGAAAGATATATATGGGAGCTATATCTAAATTTGGACCGATTTCTTCCAAAATCAATAGGGTTCTATTCTGACCCAAATTAGGAACATGTGCCAAATTTGAAGGAGATTAAATTGCGACCTAGACTTTGATCACAAAAATGTGTTCACAGACAGACGGACAGACGGACATGGTTATATCGACTAAGGGACCCACCCTGAGCATTATTGCCAAAGACACCATGTGTCTATCTCGTCTCCTTCTGGGTGTTACAAACATATGCACTAACTTATAATAGCCTGTTCCACAGTGTGGCGCAGGGTATAAAAATAATTTAAGTTATAATCAACCTTATTCAATGGTACGGTCATTTAATATTTTATTTCTTATTTGGGAGTTTGCGTTAAATGTCAATGGCAACCCTATATCCGCCACATACGACATAGGGAAAAAATCTAAAAGATACAGTTCAAGTGCATGTGCTATACGATGGTCGTGTTTGTATGTCTGTGCATATGAATGTGAATGCGCGTGAATACAAACAATAATAATAACAACAACAGGAAACATTAGCACTTTGCTATTTTAACAGATATTGCTCACAAAATAAGAAGAGATATAGAGATAGATACAAATTTGTTTTATATTTTCGCCTTTTCTCTAGTGTTACAACACAATAAGAGTATGCGATAATGTATATAATAATGTGGTGGCAATTATAGTGTGTCTTACTTTCTTCTCAAAATTTACCCAACCAACAAGAAGAATAAACATTTTGCAATTTGTTTTATAAAACATTTTTGATTTTTGTTAGCACATTTACATCCGCTATAAATTTGATAATCTTTCTCACATATTTACCACTACTACGGGGGTTAACTGTAACAAGTTATTGATCAACACTTGACTTAGTTTTTCTAGTAAGTTAGATTAGTTCTTTTATTAGATTTACTTATTCTAATTGTGTTGTCAAACAAACTTTATGTGTAGTTGAGAAAACAACGAATTAAAAACCCTGCGCGGAGTTTAAATCTCTTTATTCTCTCTTGATAGTATTATCTCTTGTGTTATAATATGGCTTATTCACAGGGGGTTTTCCCACTCTCTCTCTCTCTCCCGACAAGTGTTGACATTTCAAACTCTTTCAAATTGTACCACGAAAGTGAATAACACAAAATACACCATAGTTTCAAAAAAAAAACTTATCTAGTCCATTTGGCAATGTGTCGAATAAAAAGTTTACCACTTAAATACAGAGGCAGTAAATCAAATAATAGAAACAAATGGAGAAATATCATACAAAAGAAGATTTAACGTGGCATAATTTCACTGATCAAAATCTATACGTAATACGAATTTTATTGCTTAGCCTAAGTTACGTTGCGTACCAAAAATTTGGGATAGATTTTGAATATTTTTCATAATTCAAGAAAACTTACGATTGCTCCCAGGTGGTTAATGGAATTCAGATCGGAATATATGGAGGATTATACAACCTAAATTTTAGGATATGCAAATTACACAATATTAGGGACAAATTTCTGTAAAATTAAGGCACAAAATATGTTTTTGAAGAAAGGAAAATTTCCATTTAACTGAGATATTGAATCTTTCGATTAAAGATAAAAATGCTTCAAACATTACTTGATTTAGGTTTTTTTTTTTTAATTAATGAAACATTTTTTGCTATGAAGCATCTGTTGTAATTTGAATATTTAGACTGATATTTATTTGTGCATGAATACCTTTGTCGATGTATCGTAAAAAGAAAACAAAAATGAGATCTACACGTAATTCTAAATTATTAGAGCCTAGATTAAAAGCTACACGGACGAAGAAGACTGTTTTTCATATGTTTGGCTGTAAATATTATATGTTTGAAACTCAAATTTTACTAGCATAACATGTCTAGAACATATATGTTAATATGGGAGCCACCGTGTTGCAATGATTAGCATACCCGCCTTGCATACAAAAGGTCGTGGGTTCAATTTCTGTTTCAACCGAACACCAAAAAGTTTTTCAGCGGTGGATTATTCCGCCTCAGTAATGCTGGTGGCATTTCTGATTGTTTCAAATCTTCTCTAAGTGGTTTCACTGCAATGTGGAACGCCGTTCGGACTCGGCTATAAAAAGCAGGTCCGTTATCATTGAGCTTAACATGGAATCGTGCAGTACTCAGTGACAAGAGGGAAGTTCACCACTGTGGTATCACAATGGACTGAATATACTCGTACCTAACCTAATATGTTAGAACATATTATATTTGGCACATAAAATTGTTGTAAATAATATGCTTGGATGCAAACATATATTAATTTAGAAATAGCCTATAAACGTAAGATCTAAATCTTTGAATTCAATTAAACTATTTTTTTAGCGTAGTCTTCAGTATCAATCTGGCATCTTTTAACTCAATTTACTGCGATGCTTTTCTCCTGGATTTCGAAATGAGCCTTTTTGGCATTAATATCTTCATGCGACTGATATTTATACCTTCACTGAAAAACATATTTACGTGATAATCAAGATTACGCAACCTCAATTTTAGGATGCGCAATTTACACACTATTAAGGACAAATTGCTTTAAAATAATGAAATTTTAATTAAAAGAATTAGTTTATAATCTTTGCTTTAAAAATTTTTTTCATCATATTTAGGACACACATTTTGAAAATTTGCGTCCCTTCCGAAAAGTTGCATGTCTTTAAACTAAGGCAAATTTCCCTTAAAGTTAATAAACACATTTTTGATTTAAAGAAATTGTCCTTAACTGAAATATTGAATCTTTATACTTAAGATAAATAAGTATAAATGAGGATTTAGCATCTTTGCTGTAAAGTTTTTTTTTTTTTTTTTTGAATTAAGAAAATATTTTTTACTTCTAAGTATCCGACATAATTTGGATTTTTAAACAGGCATTTGTTTGTACGCGAATTGCTTTATTAAAATACCGCGACTTATTTTGAGGATTTAGCATCTTTGGTTTAAAGTTTTTTTTGAATTAAGAAAATATTTTTTACTTCTAAATATCCGACATAATTTGGATTTTTAAACAGTCATTTGTTTGTACGTGAATTGCTTTATTAATATACCGCGAAAAATAGAATGGAAATTCGATAAATGAGATATGTATCCTAATCTTAATTTTATAGATCATATAGATTTATCTGCCATTAAATCTGCCAAAAAAATTCTTTATTTTGAAGGACTCGCATCTTTGGCTCGGAATCTATACCAAAATCCTTAAAGGAAGGTCAAAATCTTTGGATCCAAGTAAACTGTTTTTTTAATTGTTTCTTAAGAGTCAAAACAAAACAAAACTGTTCCGAAGGGCAATCATAAGAATATTTAAGATGCGGTATTAGTTCCTGGCTCAAAACCACCAATTTGACTGGGGCGAGACGACAGTTGTGAACTGCGTTGTCGTGCAGTTTTTTCATCGCCACCTCGCACAGACTTCTATTCCATTCAGCGTCGGAAGCAATCATCTTTACGATTCATTGAACATTCGTCTCCGAATAACATTCATCTGGTGCAGGCATCTACTAACTCCGTATTGCAATAATTAGCTCGCAATGCATACAAAGTGTCATAGGAACATTCCAAGTTTCGACCGATCACCAACAAGTTTTTCTTCGTTTTCCTCTTTATTTTTGGTGACATTTCCAAGTACATTAAAGCTGAAACTCCGTTCGGACTCGGCTATAAAAAGAAGACTCCTTTTCCTTGAGCTGAACATGGAATGAAAAAATTAGCCACTGTGGTATTACAATAGACATAAATATCTAATTTAACTTGAAGTATTGGGTTACCGCTATCTTCATGTACTGCTACGACTTGACACAGAAGTTGCGATAACGATTGAACAGCGTCAACCACCGAAAGCTTTCGATCTTCAGTCGGCTGTCTGTGATCGCCTTTTTTTGGAACACCATAACATGGTTCATAAAGAATCTGCATAGGTTAATTTTGATGGATTATCGCAATCGATCGTCGATTTCGCTGCACGGTTTATGTAAAACAGCTAAGCCGATATTAATTTGGCTATACGGCGGCGTATAACTATTCATTATAAATGCCATTTGAAGCTATACGAATGGTAGTGAGATTAGTTGTACAACCAATCCTACAATCAATTTTACATTTCATTCTAATTTTCTAAGCTCACGAAAATGTTTTTAATTTTAAGAAAATAAACACCAAAAAATCGACAATATTTGAGGGAAATTAGGACATTTCCACAAAGTAAGGCATTCCAATCAAATGTTTACAAACACATATTCAATGGCCGGACAGCTAGGTTAAGTTAGGTTAGATAGAGTGGCAGCTCCGCTACGAGAAATGGATCTACTCCTGAGCCGGTACAGGACTACGCCCTGGTGTTTATAGACCAGTCCCAGTTCTGGTCGAAACGTATGGAAGGGACCGGTCACTTTAACACGGGTTTGTCATTGACGGGGGTAAATTTACACTGCATGACATGGCTTAAACTCATTCCAAAGTACATGACCTGGGAGAAATTAGTTGGACTAGACAAGTCCTCATGAACCAGTCTGGGACAAACCCTTAGGAACCGGTATTATTTTGATCATCCCAATTGCACCAGAAAGAAAAACTTTTGGAATATGTTGACCCAAAATTAAATGTCTAGATCCAATAAAATTTTAAAATCAAGAGAGTATAGATCAATCAATAAATTATATGAAAATTTAACAACTGCGACAAACTGGGGCACTGGTACTAGTCCTATCATAGGTCCCTTAGTGGCAATATGCACTAAATTTTCGTAGGATCGCCAGTTGGACAGGTGGTGGATTTTTCTCTTATTATTGAGTGCTACCCGATTCTATATTTAGCTCAATGCAAGGAACCTCCTCCTTACAGCTGAAGATAAACTATGAAATATACAGGAATGTCAAAATCATTAGTGAGAGGGATAATCTTCCGCTGAAAAACTTTTTTGGCGCTCGGTCGAAACGGTAATCTAGCGTTGAGAGTACATCTATGCCGACAGGAGCAGCAGAGTAATGGTGTATGTAGGACGCTTTAGGAAGATGTTACTATGAAAACTACCTGTACACACAAATATTGACATGGGTGTATATAGGCCCCAGTGCATCTGTAGTTTAATTTTGCAAAATACTTATGAATTTTTACTCATCTGGTAAAGAGAACTACGATATTCAATAAATGTTAACATTTTATATTCCCGTTTGATTTAAAGAATTTTTCTAAATAACGAAAGGGCCTGACAATATATCGTTCGTTAAACCGAGCCTCGTCTGTATGTGTGCAGTCATTTAAATTTTACACCAACTTTTACTTCATAAAATATTTGAGACATACTTAGAAAAAGCAAAATTTCTATGGTCTGTGGTCAATTTCCAAAAAAAAAAAAAAATGAATCTTAACTACAAATAAATAATTTTTATGAAATAAAAAAATTTAAATTAGAGTTAGTTTAAATACAGATTTTTTTCTGTGCTATATTGGTCTCCCTTTTTCTATAATCTACGGTCGAAATAAACTAGCCCTATCTAACTGAAATTTTAAGAGTAGTTGCTTACAAGTATGCGTTGTATCAATGTCTTTGGGTTTCAGTCAATCTGTCCTTAAAATCTAAAAAAATCCCTAAACATTTTTATATATTCCTTAAATTCGATGATTATTGATGAAAGACTATGCTTCATGATGAAGAGATATTTGAAAGCGATTGGTATTGTGAAAATAGTTAGTAGAAATGGAAATCCAAAGTCAATCCCCCATGTTCCGAAATTCGGAAACGCAAATCGCCAAAATTTTCGATTGGGCATAATTTTTTAACCCTTAACCTTATAAACTTAAATTTTGGTAATATAGTTTTCTTTAATAAGAAGTTCAAATTAAAATTATATTGAAGTCCGAGTATCCCTATTTTTTTCGTTACAATAAAAATAAATTCTTGCGATTCCGAATATCGGAACATGGGGAATAAATAAAAGTTTTTCGTTCTGGTTAACTTTTATTTCATTAAAAAAGTTATCAATTTAATACATATGGCATAAACTATTGCTACTAAGGATGTTTACTTTTTCTCCTCTAGGATATTCGTGAGACTTGTACTTACACGCAAAAAAATAATTCTTTCCTCCCAAACGAAATTTTAGACAAACAAAGTTCGTTTCTCATTTGCTTTTCGCTGTAAGGAAGTGTATTTGGAAGAAAAGTATATACTTTTTGTGATAAACGTTTATTCTTTTCCAGGATGTAAAAACAATTTCATAAAGACTAACTCAAAAAAAAAAAAAAAAATTCTGGCTAATTGCATTTTCCCTCACATCTTTCTCACTTCCACGAAGATTTTTAGTTCTTAACACCTTTTTCTGTAATACAAACAATGTAGAAGAAATTATACGATTTTATAAATTTTTAAAATTTTTTTACCTTTCGCCTGGACGGAGAATCGAACCGCGGACCATGCACTTTGTAAGCCAACACACTAACCACTGAGCTATGTACCTGTTATGGTCATCAATAGATAAATATCCATATAAGTTATATTTATATAGCATAGCTTGCGGCGCCCACGAACCGAATAAACAAAGTTTATTTAACAGAAACAAACATTTAGTTTGGCACCGTGGAGCAGTGGTTGCTACGTCTGACTCTCATGCCAAGGGTCGTGGGTTCGATCCCTGCTTCGACCAAAGTTTTTTTTTTACATACATTCTACATATGTTCGGAAGATTCCGAAAAAAAATGTTCAACATTACATTGTACTAAAGGGTGATTTGTTAAGAGCTTGATAACTTTTTTAAAAAAAAAACGCATGAAATTTGCAAAATCTCATCGGTTCTTTATTTGAAACGTTAGATTGGTCCATGACATTTACTTTTTGAAGATAATTTCATTTAAATGTTGACCGCGGCTGCGTCTTAGGTGGTCCATTCGGAAAGTCCAATTTTGGGCAACTTTTTCGAGCATTTCGGCCGGAATAGCCCGAATTTCTTCGGAAATGTTGTCTTCCAAAGCTGGAATAGTTGCTGGCTTATTTCTGTAGACTTTAGACTTGACGTAGCCCCACAAAAAATAGTCTAAAGGCGTCAAATCGCATGATCTTGGTGGCCAACTTACCGGTCCATTTCTTGAGATGAATTGTTCTCCGAAGTTTTCCCTCAAGATGGCCATAGAATCGCGAGCTGTGTGGCATGTAGCGCCATCTTGTTGAAACCACATGTCAACCAAGTTCAGTTCTTCCATTTTTGGCAACAAAAAGTTTGTTAGCATCGAACGATAGCGATCGCCATTCACCGTAACGTTGCGTCCAACAGCATCTTTGAAAAAATACGGTCCAATGATTCCACCAGCGTACAAACCACACCAAACAGTGCATTTTTCGGGATGCATGGGCAGTTCTTGAACGGCTTCTGGTTGCTCTTCACTCCAAATGCGGCAATTTTGCTTATTTACGTAGCCATTCAACCAGAAATGAGCCTCATCGCTGAACAAAATTTGTCGATAAAAAAGCGGATTTTCTGCCACTGATTTTGGTAATAAAATTCAATGATTTGCAAGCGTTGCTCGTTAGTAAGTCTATTCATGATGAAATGTCAAAGCATACTGAGCATCTTTCTCTTTGACACCATGTCTGAAATCCCACGTGATCTGTCAAATACTAATGCATGAAAATCCTAACCTCAAAAGAATCACCCTTTATATTAAATTTTGAACTGTAAAATGTGTTTTATTAAAGACCAAAAGTCAGAAAAGAACAGTGTTTGATATAAACGAAATGGACTCTGTTGTTGTTTCAAAAATAACTTTTTTTATTGAAAAAATAAAAACTTTGTAACAAACGAATTTTTTTGGTGATAAAAGTTTAAAATTTTCGAAGCAATTCAAAAAACTCTAACAAAAGAAAAACGTTTTCGGTACACGTTTTCCAAACGTTTTTTTTCTTTGCGTGTATTAACTTATATAGTAGTCAATTTCGTTTTATTTTATGGCTATAATATGTACCCTTGACAATGTAGTACAACAAGTGGTAACATTTTATTAGATTCCATCCCTGATTTGATTCTCACCTCCTTTGCAATTATAGATAAATTCAACACTTTCTCTCTCTCTGTCTCTCAATCTCTTCTATCGCTCTTTTTTTTCAATTTCACCACTAACCCCCAGTATATCTCGTGAGATTGACAATTGTACACAAAATATACAGTGTTTTTGTGTGTTTCACTTATCCCATGCCGTTCGTTCCGGCAACGTGCTTGTTTCGTGTTGTAAATTACCCTCATCCATTAAGATATCTGTTTGTTTTAATTTCATCGCATTATTATACAGCCAAAGCACATCGCGTACTAGTGTCATTATACTATGCTCACCGCCTTACGCCGCCACAGCCACAACCGCTGTCCCTGTTATTTTATTATTGCGTTATTTTTCTTTCGTTTCTTTTATTCTCGTTTATATTGTGTGTAAAAATTCACACGAAATAACAAATCAAATTAAAAGGTATTTGATAAAATTGCCCACGAACAAATAAGGCTGGCGATGATGATGATGACGACGGCGATGACAATGACTAGACTTACAATTGGTATTAAGTTGCTGTTAGAAAAAAATTATCTCATTTCAATTATCATTAAATCAATATGACTGACACAATTTTATGCAGTGTGGGAACTCTACACTGGTTTGGCGTTGTTGTTGTTGTTTATAGCCAGGGCAACGACTAGCGGGATATTGAGAAAATTAATTACCAAAGCACTATGTGTGGCGTTGTTATCGCAACGATTAATAAGAAAATTAAAATGCCTCTTTGATGACTGACTCTTCTGACCGCTTTATGAGGAATGCAAATGCATTTAATTATTTGGATCAACGTTTGTTTTATGGCAGTTGGGAATTTATTAGTAGGCGTTTGTGGCGTATGATTGACATTTACAAAGTTGCGATTACAACTATGATGTCAGTGTTACCAACTTGCATACAAAAAGTATGTCCTTATAGTGAAGCTTTCATTTTTGGGTCGGCTTTGTTTTTGAATGTTTTTAGATTAGAAAACAAGTTATATATATAGATGAATTGAACATCACAACATTTTAACATCATATTTATACTATTCGTTTCAAAATGGAAATATTCGATGAATAAAATTGTCTTCCTAATTCGGATGATAAATTTTTTTTATTTATTTTTTGAAATAAATTTTATTTCTGAAAATTCAGTACAAATTCCTCCTTATTTATTCCATTCTAAGTAAAGTGATGGAAGTTGTAAATAATACCCCTCTTCGACGAGTGTTGGTTTCCTCTGTCTAAAATAGCTCACCTTTCAGAAATCGTTTTGTTTATCTAATCTTATACATAAAATAGTGGAAATTTATAGTAAACTATTGATGTGACACACTTATTTGGAGGTTAGGCTAAGTCCACACAGTAATTTATTTTATTACTTATTATTTTTATGAATTGTTTATCTTATTACACTTCTAATATGACAAAATAATTGTCTTTGCATATGTTTTAACTAAACGCCGGTTGGCCTTGTAATATAATATTTTATATTTTCTGGTCAAAATTCATTTTGCTTTTTTTTGTAATTTTTGCTTCTACTTTAGCTTTGTTATTGGGCTATTTTTTATATAAAGTGCAATTAATTTGACATTTAACTAATAGTTCGTGTAATTAACTATTCGTGGCACATACCAGTTATATTTTAGGTACACTTGGAAAATTTAGAAAATATTTGATTAAGATAACTATTCTATTCTAATATAAAAAAAAATCATAAAATAAAAAAAATAAAATAATAATAATGTGTGGTAATAGACCTTCATTAAAATTAATAAATTCTATTACTATATTTATATATAGACAGTACGATAATGTAAATGGACTATAAATAATATATATATATATATATATATATATATATATATATATATATATATATATATATATATATATATATATATATATATATATATATATATATATATATATATATATAATTCCACGAAAAGAAAAAATTGAAACGATTTTTTCATATGCAAAATTGTGGACAATCGAAAGGAATAGATTACAATCATTTGGTCTGGACTATAAGCTGGATGCATAAAAACCTCGCAAACCAAGCTTATTGCGAGTCGCTTATCGATATGTACGGACTGTCGCTATCCTGCGATGACTTCCTTCCATTTTAATTCTTGGCTTTAATAGTTCTG
This sequence comes from Haematobia irritans, assembly GCF_050003625.1. Lineage (NCBI taxonomy): Eukaryota > Metazoa > Arthropoda > Insecta > Diptera > Muscidae > Haematobia > Haematobia irritans. Next base: position 230,865,375 of record NC_134397.1, read on the forward strand.
ACAATTTTTTCAAATTGAATGAATACATTTGTTGACTTTTTCCATATAGGAGATTTTTTTTCAATACTTTATTTTAAACATGATTTTACTTGAAACATTGCAAAATATTTCTATTTGAAGCCGAGTCTAGTTATAGAAATTCAAGTTGTCATTAACATGTTTTGAAAGAACTTTGATAGCACATGAAGAAAAAAGATGAAAAACCCCAAAAAAATTGAAATTTGTATCCTAGAATCAAGTACGCAAAATTCAAATTTAAAAGAGAATAGTGTCTGAAATGTATCCTTACTTCAATGCTCCGCAGCGTTGCCAATTTAGCTTTTTTCCCGCTAGATTTGGCTTTTTTTGAAGACGTTTAGCGGGAAAAAAATGAATTTAGCTTTTAGCTTTTTTTCTGGCTTTTTTTCATGACCCTTTTAGCTATTTTTGGCTTTTTTTATATTTTCGACATGTTCCTATTGAAATATTGATAAAACTTCGTTTTTATCTAAGCCTTGCTGCCAGAATAAGGTTTTCCACATATTTCAATTCCTTATGTAAACTGTCAGTAAATTATTAGGAATATTATCATTTGACTCGTTTATCCTTTTATGTTATTATAATATTCTAAAGTTATTATGATATTACTAAATTAAAATAGTAGATGTGAATTGCTTTATACACGCAGAGAAGAAACATGATTGTCTCAATCATATTCGAAGAACAAAATAATATGATAGGAGCTATTTTTGCGGCGACCATGTAACATTTTAACCTGCAACCATGTTGGCTCATTGAACATGGTTCTAAGAAAAATGTAATTGTCCTCATCTAAAATGTTATTATATTGATAAAAAGTATTTTGTTTGAATGAAAAGACAATGGTCACGATCTAAAATGTTCTGGTATTAATTAAAAATGTTTTTTTCCTAGTTAAATGAACATGGCCACAACCTAAAATGTTTTGATCTTTATGCAAAAACTTTTTTCATCGTCAAAAAAAGGACGCCACTTGAGAAAAGAAAACACAAAATTAACTTTATTTGTTTGTTTTTATTTATTTATAAACTAATTCATTGTATTTATAATGCCGTTCAAGCAAACATCATATATTTTTACACACTCTATTCTATTTCAATTTCAACAATAAGTAATTATTCCACATTTACATCGTGCCCATCAAATGTACAAACGCAGACATCATGTAACTGCAAATAAAAATAAATGATACCATATAGCAAAATGCAGAACAAAAAACAGGTAATATTTTTTCAATTACACTTTCCTTTTTTGTGTTCACATAAAACCACGTGCCACTTCTGAATAAATAAACATTCCAAGAAACAATCAACACACGACTGACGCGCAAAATGAAAATCATGTGTACCTGCTCAATGTTCTAAAATTCTTTTCGCTGCAAACAAGTTAAAAAATTAAATCGTCACGAAAAAATATAAATGGTCTTTATGGCCATGTAATGGTTCTAGACATGTCTATACTTAACCTTTAAAAATACTTTTTTCCCTGTAAAAAAGTAAAAAAAATTGAATGGTCAGGTACATACATGATTTTCCCAACCATTTAATGGTCTCAAATTCTATCATTTAAATGATAGAACATGTTTGCGGTATTTGAGAACCATTCAAATGCTTATTGCCACCATACATTTTTCTCCGCTCGAAAATTATTTCTACAAAGACAAAATACATGGTTTTCGCGACAATTGCATACTCTAGATAAGCAATAAATGGATGCGGCAACCATGTCCAAACATGTTTTTTCTGAGCGTGTACATTGAAAAAATATTGTGGTGAGGCCAAAGATTTCATTTCCTTAAAATACGAACGCGAATTTTGGTTATAATAGCATTTGTGAATTTCTCTTATATAAACTGTTTCCTTGTCCAATAGCCGATAAATTCTTTTTGTCCTTATAGTTAAGTGATTCAACTTAAAAATGGGTATCTTTTCATGAAAGAAGGCTAGGGTCAATTCTAAAAAATTCTTAAAATTAATGAAATACACGCAGAGAAGGAATATGATCACCTCAAACATGTTTCAAGAGCAAAATGTTATTTTTGTATACTGACCATGTAACATGTTTGTCACTAAAATGTTATTTTCTCGTCAAATATAACCTGCTGGCCGAAATCAGATACATGATTTCCGAGGAAATAACATGGTTGCGAAAACCATGTTACATGGTCACCACCCAAAAATAACATTTTGCTCTTAAAACATGTTTGAGGTGATCATATTCCTTCTCTGGGTGTAGTCTTTAAATTTGTGGAGTTTTTGTATCTTGGCCACAAACCAAAATAGCGTTAAAAAATAGAAGAGGTTTTTCAACATTTTATTTTAAAAACGTATACATAGCATAATTTCTACTTAAAGTCGTGTCTGAATTTGGAAATTTAAGTTGTCGTTAGTACGTTTTTAAAGCACTGTGATAGCTCATGAAGAAAAAGCTGAAAAAACGAATAAATTCAAATTTGACTCGGAATCAATACCAACATCATTACTGTACAAAATCTTTGGAACCGAACATAGAAATAATTAAGGAAATACAGTTTTGAATGTGGTATTATTTTTTTTTTTAACATCAAAAAATGCAATGAAAAAATTCGTAGTGATAGGATCAAAACAAATCTGCTATATATTAATGGAATGTATTTACATTTACGAAAATTGGACAACAATAGGTTTGTATGGGAAATTTTCGAATAAAAGTTATTCAATATAAACTTGCAAGACAGTCAGAATGGGTTTTATTCTCTTGGGTAAAATTAGGAGAAGTGTACACGTTCACGAATTTATCATTAATTCAGTTAAAACGAAATATATTAATATTTTCTAATGCAGTTCTATGTAACATTATGCAATATATCGCACATTGGACTTGTTGATGATTAACCAGCTGACAATTGCAAGTTTACTGGGAAAAATGTTTTTACTAGGAAATATAAACGAAGGACTTCCAGTAAAAATTTGTGATAGTAATCAAAATGTATCGAGTACGCAAACAGAGCTAATATGACTTAAATTTTCTTACAGTCTCACAGAAATTGAATTAAAATGAATACAATTAAAATAATATACATTTTAAGTGAAATAAAGCCTTTAAGTTTGTTAAATTTCAATCAAAAATGTGACTTTTGATACAAAACATTTTAGCTTTTTTTCTAGCTGTTTTATAAAGTTTTTTAGCTTTTTTTGGCTAGTTTTTTGGACAAATCTAGCGGTTTTTTGTGAAACAATTCTGGCAACGCTGATGCTCCGCTTCTTTGGCTCGGAATCAATACCAAAGTCATTAGTGTAAAACCAAACTTTTTGAAACCGCTCACGCTATTTGTCAGGGATTTTCTCAAGTCGTGTTTCTCACAAAATTGTTGATAATTTCTTAAAACTTGTAGATTTTTACCAATAATGTGCCTATCTGGAACTTCGTATGGCACTAAATACATGTTTGCAATTTTGAAAATTGCGAATTTTTGAAAATGTTTGTGTTTAAACGTTTCAGAAAAGCATTAGAATCCATTAAAAATCATAAGAAATTAGAGCAAGTATGTTATTTGTTTGGCAAAATGTCTTTTTAATTCGAATCTATAACACTGAATTCGGATCACTACTGAAGAAGTGATGACAATTCAGTTCAACGTTTGTTTAAATGGTGGACATCCGTCCTATGACAGGCCCATCCCAGCAAAAAAATATGGAAGTTGTTCTGAAGGCACAACTTTTAAAGCGCTTCCAAAAATATCCTCCCAAGGATGTGTTCTATTTTAAATACACTCAAAAAAAGTTTGATTAGATCCAAAGATTTTGGTCTTACCTTAAGGATTTTAGTATTGATTCCGAGCCAAAGATGCGGCTTCTTTAAAATAAAGACATTTTTTAGCGACCTATCTGGCTTTAAATCTAGGACCAACAAAATTAAAATTACGATACACATCTCATTTATCAAATTTTTATTCTCTTTTCGCGGTACTCATGTACTAACAAATGCCAGTTTAAAAATCCCAATTTTAACAAATACTTCAAAGTAAAAAATGTTTTCTTAATTCGAAAAAAAAACTTTTAAACAAAGACCCTATATCCTCAAAATAAGTCTTTGAAGAGTTTTTATCTTAATTCTAAAGTTTCAATATTTCAGTTAATTTAAGGACAATTTCTTTAAATCCAAAATGTGTTTCTTTACTTTAAGGAAAATTAGCCTTAGTTCAAAGACATAAGACTTTAACGGAGGGACGCAAATTTACAAAATTTGTGTCCTAAATTTAATGAAAAAAAAAAAAAAAACGATTTTAAACTTTATTTTAATTAAAATTTCATTCTTTAAAGAAATTTGTCCTTAATATTTTGTAAATTTCGCATCCTAAAATTTAGGTTGCGTAATCTTATTGACAATATTTGATATGCAACGTTAGGTTAGGTGGCAGCCCGATGTGTCAGGCTCACTTAGACTATTCAGTCCATAGTGATACCACAGTGGTGAACTTCTCTCTTATAACTTTGTGCTACCCGATTCCATGTTAAGCCCATGGATAAGGGACCTCCTTTTTATAGTCGAGTCCGAACGGCGTTCCACATTGCAGTGAGACCACTTAGAGAATCTTTGAAACAATCAGGCAAACATTAGAATACATTAAAAATTATAAAAAATTAATTATTTGGCAAAATATCACATAATTTTTAAATTCACATCCAAAACACTGAATACGGATCACACCTGAAGAAGTGCTGCAAATTCGGTGCAACGGCTGTTGAAATGGTGCACATAAGCGCATGTTAAATTCATAGTTTCTGCGCCAATTTCGCACCACTATCCAAAAAGAACGTTTTCACCGTGTTTTTGGTGACGTTTTTTTGCTTGGGCAGTTAATTTTTCTAATAAATTTCCTTCTCTTTGATAAAAAGCTTTTTTTTTAAATTTTTTTGGAATTTTTTTTACCAAATCAAATGCATAATTTCCGAGCAAATGACGACAAACAGTTTTCATGTTCCCTATGAAAAAGTACCATTGTGATATTAAACCATGTTTAAGATGATTAAATTCCTTCTTTGGATGTAAAAGAAGATTGTTTACTTGGTGGTATCACAATGGACTGAATAGGCTAAGGGTGTGGTGGTATCACAATGGACTAAATAGGCTAAGGGAGACTAAATCGATCTGCCACTTTAACCTTTAACTTATTTAATCAGTTTCTTATTCGTAGAGTTATGCTTCATTTGCATAAAAAATATCAACCATTTATCGTATCGACTAGGCTGTAGAGAAAATACATAAATACAAAATATAACTACTATAACTCTCTAGATCGTTAGAAAATAAATGTATATTTTTTCCTTACACTACATCATCCAGTCTTGTTTTATTCTAATATCGTTTAGTGTATCTACATTGGGATAATTTACATTTGCTTCCTCTCTCTCTCTCTCTAACTCTCCCAATGTTTCTCTCACTGTGTATTATTAGAATGTGATTAGTATATTTTTCATTATTCTATATATCAAATTATAGATGTTTGCATCTCTATACGAGTACATATACTTAATATAGTATATTTATGTGTTCATTTAACAATTAACATTGACGTTGATAATGCGACGACAACAACGACAACGACAATTGTATGAATGAACATCGCATATTGTATGACATCGTTCGTATTGGTTGAGTTAGGCCATTGCAATTTGCTTAACCGGTTGTTGTAGAAAATACCCCAGTGTCCGGCTGCTTATGGCATGCCTGCCTACCAAGTCATTCAAGGTTGAATTGAAATTAATTTGCATATTCTTATCTTTTGACCGATTAAAATTGTGGGTTAAACTATTTTAATGTACATGCAATTGGTTTGTAAGTACATACGTATACGTATACACTAGGAGTGTTAGAGGTAAGGTGACGTTGCAGGTGATGTTAATAGTTTTATGTTTATTGGGCATTAACATTTTTGTGCAATTATAGTAATGTTGACTTAATTTATTATTGCGTAAAATATATATTTCCAATAGTGTTGACATTAGCAAGTATAATTGCAGAAGATGACAAACAAACTATCATCAAGTATAATTATACAATTGTTCAAGATGACAAACAAATTGTTGATGACGATTTTGTTTGTTGGTTTTTAAATTGTTGATGACGATTTTGTTTGTTGGTTTTTTTTTTGTATTTTGTATTCGTTGTATTTAAGAGAAGAATTTACAAAACGCAACGAAAAGTAATTCGATGTATAGATGCTAGACTAGATATATCACACAAATTTCTTATGGATCGAATGACAACAAAATCGACCCATTTCAAAGACAATGAAAAGTGGATCACGAGTGACAACGTCAAGTGAAAAACGGGATGGTAAAGTGATTAACATCTCTGTACAATGTTCTTGGAGGAAAAGTCGAGCAGGATTGATAATATTGAATAATGATAAATTTGAATAAAATAAGTAGCGTAGCACCGTTGTGATTGGTACATACTTTTTTCAGTGTCCTGTTCAAATATGAACGTCAGTCTGATTCAGTTTATCACTAAATTCAATCCGAATAAGAAAGATCTTAAGTCACACATTGCTAGACATGACTATCATCAGCCTTGAATGTCCATAGTTCCATTTAATTTTCGTTTTCAAGGTATTGATAAAACTTTGGTTCCAACCGCAAGGAAATTCGGTATTACTCAATTTTTTTTGTACAATGTTAGCGGTTTTTAAAACCCGACTTTAATAAAATTACATCACAGCAAAAAATTTGGAAGTTATTCTTAGATATCGTCTTAATTTATGCTTCCCAAGAGGTTCTTTTGAGGTAATATATAAACAATTTTCTTAAAAATTCTAAATTTGATTCTGTATAAAGTGCACTATACCAATAGAGAAAATCGTGAACAGCGTACACGTTTCAAAACGATCTGTTAATGAAAGTGAATCAACAAACACATGGTGTCAGATACAATATTGCCAGTATTTTTCTGGCTCTTGTCCCCAAATTGGTACGCTTTTATCCTCAAAATTAAAATACCCCCACAAAACTTTTCCAATACTTTTTTTTAAAGTTTTTATGAAAAAGTAAAAAGTGATGAAATTGGCCCTGCTGTGGAAAATCAGTAATAATTTAAAAATTAAAAAAAAAAAAAAAATATATATATATATATATATATATATATATATATATATATATATATATATATATATATATATATATATATATATATATATATATATATATATATATATATATATATATATATATATATATATATATATATATATATATATATATATATATATATATATATATATATATATATATATATATATATATATATATATATATATATATATATATATATATATATATATATATATTTCGGACATTCGAAAGACGGTGATCGTCTTTCGAATGTCCGAGAGATTAAAATGGAAGTCACCATGAATGAAAATTTACACACAAAATTCTTTTTTCTGATTCAATCACGAAATTGATTGATCCAATTAATTTTTTAATTGATATGTCTTCAATCACGAAAATTAATTGATTTCATTAGCAAATTTCAATTAATTTTTTAATTGATTCAATTAAAAATTTAGTTGATGTTGATCGTAAAACTCAATTAATTTTTTAATTAAAAAGAGGAACTATTTTCAATTACATTCTGAATTGACTTGAAATACATTTTTAATTAAAAATTAAAAAAATGTTCATCACTTTTTTTTTTAACTGACGTAGTCTTCCGAATTTGATTAAAAAGTTAATTGTATCAATTAATTTTTTAATTAAAAATTTTAAAATTTTCAATCATTGACTTAATTAAGATAGAAACATCTTTATTAAAAAGTTAATTGTATCAATTAATTTATTAATTGAAAAATTTTCAACTTCAATTAACTTTTTAATTGAAAATATTTTGGTGATATTTTTTTCTGTGTACTTTTAAATACTCAAGTAGTAAAATTGGGTGGTAGATAAATAAGAAGGTGAAGCATCTTCATCGTTTCTATATGTATGGTATATATAAAGGGGTAAAATTTAGGACCGAGTCCACACAAAATAATTAAAATTATAAATTAGCCATTTGCACTCCATTGTATGCCGCGGGGTAAAGAGAAGCACGTTTTGAAGTATTGAAATTGTAACATCATTCTGATCGAAACTTAGAAGAATAGAGTCACAATGCAATGAAAGAGCAGTGTTTCCTTTCAGAGGGCTAAAAAAAAATAGAAAATAATCATTAAGACTTATGAAATTCCTACGACTATTGCAGCAAGCGATTCCTAAGAAAATTAATACTAAGCCTGGTCGCCTTATCCACATGTACACGAACGTTTTTCTTTTTTACATTTTGAAATTAAGGGTTTTCATGGAAACCTTATTTTTTTATACTGAACCGTTTTTGATCGAATAAATCCCCACAAAAATCCCCAGCTCAAAAAGTTTGTTCCCAGTGCTGACAACACTAGTCAGACGATGTCAACAACCAGCGTTTATGAAAATGTTATGGTTACGAATTTATAAAAAAAAATCTCCATACGCGCTAAAAATCGCCTTAGCACATTGCACCACCGACAGAAATGCCATAATGATGCCTAAAGTATAGTTTAAGTCTTTTCGTGGCCAAAGAAAAACGAAAACCGTGAACATTCCGTTTAGATTTTTCGTGAACGTTTCCCTTTTATTTTGCTACCGTCCGTTCACAATTTTGGAACGGATTTTTTGCTATTAGTCTAAGGACAAATAAGATAATGGAAATCTCCAAAAAATATATGAAAAGTGTAACACTACAACAAAAAAGAAAAACAACGTTTGGAAAACGTGTACCGAAAACGTTTTTCTTTTGTTACAGTTTTTTGAATTGCTTCGAAACTTTTAAACTTTTATCACCAAAAAGATTCGTTTGTTACAAAATTTTTATTTTTTCAATAAAAAAAGTTATTTTTGAAACAACAACACAGTCCATTTCGTTTATATCAAACACTGTTCTTTTCTGACTTTAGGTCTTAATGTGTGTCTTAAAATGTGTCTTACATTTTACAGTTCAAAATTTAATATAGTACAATGTAATGTTGAACATTTTTTCGGAATCTTCCGAACATATCTGGAATATATGTAAACAAAAAAAAATTTTGGTCGAAGCAGGGATCGAACCCACGACCCTTGGCATGCAAGTCGGACGTAGCAACCACTGCTCCACGGTGCCAAACTAAATGTTTGTTTCTGTTGAATAAACTTTGTTTATTCGGTTTATTCGCGCCGCAAGCTATGCTATATAAATATAACTGATATGGATAATTATCTATTAATGACCATAACAGGTACATAGCTCAGTGGTTAGTGTGTTGGCTTACAAAATGCATGGTCCGCGGTTCGATTCTCCGTCCAGGCGAAAGGTAAAAAAAAATTTAAAAATTTATAAAATTGTATAATATCTTCTACATTGTTGGTATTACAGGAAAAGGTGTTAATAACTAAAAAACCTCGTGGATGTGAGAAAGATGTGAGGGAAAAAGCAATTAGCAAGAAAACAATGTTTTTTTTGAATTAGTCTTTATGAAATTGTTTTTACATCCTGGAAAAGAATAAACGTTTATCATAAAAAGTATATACTTTTCTTCCAAATACACTTCCTTACAGCGAAAAGCAAATGAGAAACGAACTTTGTTTGTCTAAAATTTCGTTTGGGAGGAAAGAATTATTTTTTTGCGTGTACATTTCTCAGCGGATTTGCGATAAAATATTTCTAGTAGTGTTTATTTTTTTTAAAGCTATGGATTCAATTTTTTTAGTGAACTAAGGAAATTTAGTAATGAATTTCTTTTTATAACACCTGCCAATTTAATTTAAATTTAAGGAGAACTCAAACAGTGCAAAATAATTAAATGTCCTTACTTTATCCTAATTAATTTTATTATCTTTTGTATAATCTACCCACTTTAATTTAAACTATTTTTTGTTTGCTTTAATTTTAGTAAGCGTTTTGAAAATCACCGATTTATTGCATCCGCATTTGCATCATTGTAAACCTCAACATAATTGAACATAGTTTGAATGGAAAAACTCTTTTCTCTTTATTTTTACAGTTTCCAATATCTCCACGAACATGGCAACACTTCTCTTCTAATCTCTTTTTTTTTTTAAACATCAATCTCTTCAAACAATCAATCATAATAGCATTGACATTGATTACTTTCCCCCTCACAATAATAAAGAAACAAACTTTGCTTTGTTATTCTTTCCCAAAAAAAATTTTAAACACTTGAAGTCAAATTGTTGATAATTAAGTCTGAACTTAATAAAAAATGACAAATAAACAAATCCACCCAGCATTATGCAGGGCTGGCCTACTAAAGGTATTTAAGCGTTTTTACGATGCCGGCTTTTGTTGCCCTGATTGTTGTTTATGGTTTTTATTGTTGCTGTGGCTGTAGCTGTGTATTCGAGGTAATTTTGCCTCATAATAAAGCCTCAGCAAAGAAAAAAAATGCTAATAAACTTGCAAATAATATGAGTTCCCCCACTGGTGTTTAAGTGTTTTGGGCAAGGCAGAGTTTAAGCATTCAGGCGGAACCCAACTGACAATAAGAGGGAGGAACACCTCACCCCACCTTATCTGTGGAGTATGAGCATCACAATTTAAATGGTGATGGTGTTGATGTTAAACGAACGAAAACTTCATTAAGAAAACAAACAAGAAATCCCCATCACCTCATGATGGCAGTAGTGTAGTATCAAGACTACAAGATATTTTGGCGCGATATTTACGATTTACTTGTAAAAAGACAAGATCTTTTTGTTTAATAACAAAAGCTCTCGTGGCACATACAATAGTCATTGTTGATAAATGCATATGCGAATTCCTTTGGAATTAATGTTTTTTTTGATATTGATATTTTGGGTAAATGACTATAGTATCGTAAATTTTTGAAGGAGTTTCTTTGGATTGTGTTTGACAACATGACCAAAAGTAATCTTAACCAAATTTGTACTGAAGCGATTTTTTTACGACAACAAATTTAAGTAAGCCATATTATAATGATGATGATGGGAATATTCCTGTATTTTACAGTGGAGCAGTGGTTTAATATTTTATTGTTTCTCTTAAATAGACGGAAGAGGCCAATTCCACTTCATATACACATTCCTTATTTCTCGCATATATTTATTGACTTTGCATTTACCAATGTATGTTAACTTGTTTCTAATGTTAAATTACATTACATGTTAAATACTCAACACTGTAAACTAACCATTGCTATGCTAGTGATCATTTACAATAACAATAGCTTTAAATCTCTTACTCTCATTAGTTATGTTATATTGCTTATGCTAATCATTCAAAATCTCAGTTGCATTTGAATTGCATATGATACGAATGAGAACTGTTTTTTTCTCTTGCTCTCACTACATTTAACCAATCACTATGCAAAATGCTTTGAGTGATCTCACCATTAAATACTCTAGTTTATATACTTTAATTAATAGCAGGAAGTATAGAAATTGTAACATCATTCTGATCGAAAAGTAGAAGAATTAAGTCACAATGCAATGAAAACAGCAATGCTTTCTTTCAGAAGGCTAAAAACATAAATAGAAAATAATCGTTAAGACTTATAGAAATCCTAAAACTATTGTAGCAAGTGATTCCCAAGACAAATACTAAGCCTAGTCTCCTTATTCACATCTACACGAACGAAAAAGACTACTTTTCATATGTTTCTGTCTAAAAATTATATGTTTGAAACTCAAATTTTTAGCACATTATTTTTAAGTGCAAGCATATAATATTCATAAACTAGCATAACATGTTAATATGTTAGAACATATTATATTTGGGACATAGTATTTTATTTTTTTTTTTTTGTGCATAGAGGCAAATTGCGGGCATTTTTAGCACTTCCGTCAAACGAGAGTGTTACAATTGCCCTTTTTGCTTTGCCCTTTGAATTCTTTTCTGCCCGCTGAAATGTTAGCATTTTTGCTTTGGGTTGCTGACAACATTTTAAAAATGCGCATTCTGTACAGACAAAATGACGGCAAAGAACTTTTTTTCAGAAAAGAAAACACCATTAATTTGAAAAAGTGTGTTTCACTTTTTGTGTCAATTTTTTAAGATTATATTTTTTTCGAATATCTTTTAGGTTTCAACGAACCTTTTCTATTCTTAAATATTACAAACATTCCCAGTTTTTGTATATTGCAATAATTTATTTTATTTTCTTACACATTTTCAATTAATAAATTTTCCTTTACTTTCTTTTCTTTTTAGGTAAGTTTCTAAAAAGCGTTAAAAACACTTTCTAAGTGGTAAGAAATATGACACGATTTTACATTTCTTTGTTGATTTAAAATACAAAAAATATTTGATTATGTTTACCACAAATATCTTTCCGAAGACAGTTTTCTGTAAATATGACTTAATTTCAAAAATAGATTTTTTATACGACAACCATCAATATTTAGCAGCAATCCGATGGCAAAAAGTTATTTTTTAATTGGATATATAAATATTTTATTTAATTTAATAGATCAGTTATACCACACTTCAACTCGATTGGAATTAAAGTGAACAATAAAGGGCCTACACTCAAACAAAAAAAAAAGTTTACCAAAGATTTTGACCTTCCCTTAAGGATTTTGGTATTGATTCCGAGCCAAAGATGCGGCCTTTTTAAAATAAGGACATTTTTTAGCGACCTATCTGGCTTTAAATCTACGACCAATAAAGTTAAAATTAGGATACAGATCGGTTTCGTGGTTTATTATTAAAGGTACACACGTACAAACAAATGCCAGTTTAAAAATCCAAATTATAACGGATACTTCAAAGTAAAAAATATTTTCTTAAATTCCAAAAAAACTTTAAACCAAAGACGCTAAATCCTCAAAATAAGTCTTATCCTATATTTGGAGCGTTTTTATCTTAAATCTAAAGTTTCAATATTTCAGTTAATTTAAGGACAATTTCTTTAAATCAAAAATTATTTGTTTACTGTAAGGAAAATTAGCCTTAATTCAAAGACATGGGACTTTAACGGAGGGACGCAAATTTACAAAATGTGTGTCCTAAATTTAATGAAAAAAAATTTTTTTTGGAGCAAAGGTTATAAACTTTAATTAACATTTCATTATTTTATTTAATATTTTGTAAATTTCGCATCCTAAAATTTAGGTTGCGTAATCTTTAATATCAAGTAAATATTTTTTGCAGTGTATAATATGACAAAATATAATTTATAAAATAAATAAAAAAAGTTGCTCTATACAAAGTCCATAATTTAATTGGAAATATAGTACAGAAAACCATGTAAACTCGCCAACCAAGTCAGAATTACCAGAATTGTTTCTCCAAAACTGCAAGATTTTCCCCAAAAAAATTCTATAAAAAAAAAAAACAGGAAAGTGTAAGGATAAAATCCGCTAAAAAGGTCGTGAAATGATATTTTCCCGCCAAACGGTCAGTGCTATGTTAAATTTTCGCTTTGAAATTTGAGCGGTTTCGCAGATAAATTAACTCAATTGATGCGCAGTTTCTTGTTCCTATAGATTTCGGCAAGACTGTGCAGGAATATGTTTGGTTACATTTATAATTTCAGGAAAGTATTTTCAACTCTAAAACCAAACATAATACTCACCTAAAGGTAGTTAAAAAATGGGTGGGAAAAAAGTTAAATTGACAACACTGCTATGGCTATGTTCACACTCTTGCTCTCTTGATATTAATGCTCTCCCAATGACTTCAAAACTATATCTCCATGATAGCATAAAATAAGCCAAAAACAAACAAAAAGCCACTCAATCTTATTTTTAAAACTTAATTTGAGAGTTTTAAAATTTAAAACTCAAATTTCTCATCTTAGTTTACAGAAAAAAAACCATTTATGTTTTTGTCAAATCTTCAAAAATTTAATTACGATTAATACCAATCGTTTATGTTAACATTTTATTACTACAGTTTCCTTTTTCTCCACTGTACCTCATGTTGACGTTCCAGATCGTTTAATTGACTGTGTAACTGTGAGAGTACTGTTAAAAGCCGGCTACATTTTTCTTAATGGTGGCCTGAATATGGTTACGCTTTGGCGCACTCCCTTTTTTTATTCCACTCGAAAACAAAATTTTGAATTGGAAATTTTTTATCGCTGTTGTTGTTGTTGTGGTTTTTGTTGCCTTTTCGGTATGTTTATTTGAATTGCTGGAAGCGTTAATTATTAGCCGTAAAACTAAATAACGGTGAATTTTTTGCCATAAAACATTTATGTGCGATTTACTTGGTTGCTTCTGTCGTCGTCGATGGTCGGTGTTGGGTATTTCAGTGGCATTCTTCATGACTCTTTTGGACATTTTATTGTAGTATTTAGCATATATCTACAACACAAAAACTCATCTCAATTAAAAATAAAAATTGTCGGGGGGGAATGAGAAAATCATTTTACGGTATGATAATGTGATTTTTTTTTTTTTTTTGAGAATTGTCATTACTTGGCAGAGTATAATTATGCTTGTTGTTGTTGTTGTTTTTCTTTTTTAACAACAATTTTTCTTTCTCATTTTTTGTTGAGCTTTTTCTATTTTTTATTTAATTATTTAAATATATATTTTATTTAAATATTTTTTGCATCGAATCCGTTTATATAATTGAATCTACGTAACACCCACTAATTCAATTTCCACAAAACTTCTCAAAAAACAACTTTACCTTTAAGCAAATAAACAAGCAAGCGTTTCAAGTAAAACAACATCACACTCCAAATAACATAAAACAAAACTCCATTTTCAACATCACTTGAGACATGCATTATTATTGCAGTGAAGTATCAGCTCGTCTATCTGTTCCTTTGCTTGGAAATGTTTGTTTGTTTCATGGTTTATTTGTTGGATGTAGACTCACAATTTTCATTTGCTATTTGGGCCTGTCAGTCTTGTTGGCCATAGATGTTTTATATTTCTCTCTCTCTCTCTCTCTCTCTCTCTCTCTTGCCGTCAAAGAGTAAATCTCCTCTGAAATTTCTGCCTTTTTGCTCTCCAATGAATTTACTGAAGTTTTTTGGAGATTTTTTTCTATGTTGTCGTCAATTTTTTTTTTGCTTTTAATTCATTGGGATTGGCCATGGTGTCAGAGACGGCCGTTAAAATCGTTTGAAAAAACTTATGCTACATCTTCCTCAAACCCAACCACCTAGCTTACAGGCGACAGGCAGTAACAAAAAAAAAGCTGTTGACTGGTTTGATGTTTGTTTGGTGTTTTTTGGGGTCCCTATTTATTTTGTATGGCGTTTTTTTGTCTTTGGATGTCTGGCTTTTGTAAATTTTTCTGTTTGCAAAGCTCACTTTCCACACTCATTCGCTTTGTGCAATTTAATTGCTTTTGCCTTACCATACAGGAGATCGTTTTGTTTATTCATGGTATATTCTGTTGATTTTATTTTTGCCATGGTTTACATCACGACGTTATCGTCTCCACAATACCATCTTTAACAACCTGTGATTTGATCCATTCGTGAGGTTTCGAATTTTGGGAGTAGAAATAAGAGGAGTTCCCCACAAATGATGATTCTTTCACTACCTGTGGCCTTAACTTGAGATATGAAAAATTTGGGAACACCTCAAAATAAATTTGAAAATAAATATATAATATTAAAAATAATTTTTAGAATTTTATTTGCATTAAAAAGAGGCTTTTTTGGAACTAAAGATTTTGGCCTTACTTTTGGTGTTTTTGAACATACATTGAAAGAAGTGTTTTCTTGTCTGAGGAACGAAATTTTAGACAAACAAAGTTTTCTAAATAAGTGAAGCTAATAAATTTTCTTTAAAAATAAATAAAAACAAGTAAGGAAAGTCTAAAGTCGGGCGG
The DNA here is from genome assembly GCF_050003625.1 of Haematobia irritans. Classification (NCBI taxonomy): domain Eukaryota; kingdom Metazoa; phylum Arthropoda; class Insecta; order Diptera; family Muscidae; genus Haematobia; species Haematobia irritans. Next base: position 230,881,203 of record NC_134397.1, read on the forward strand.
GGCCGACTATATTATACCCTGCACCACTTTGTAGATCTAAATTTTCGATACCATATCACACCCGTCAAATGTATTGGGGGCTATATATAAAGGTTTGTCCTAAATACATACATTTAAATATCACTCGATCTAGACAGAATTTTATAGACTTCTACAAAATCTATAGACTCAAAATTTAAGTCGGCTAATGCACTAGGGTGGAACACAATGTTAGTAAAAAAAATATGGGAAACATTTAAATCTGAAGCAATTTTAAGGAAACTTCGCAAAAGTTTATTTATGATTTATCGCTCGATATATATGTATTAGAAGTTTAGGAAAATTAGAGTCATTTTTACAACTTTTCAATTAAGCAGTGGCGATTTTACAAGGGAAATGTTGGTATTTTGACCATTTTTGTCGAAATCAGAAAAACATATATATGGGAGCTATATCTAAATCTGAACCGATTTCAACCAAATTTGGCACGCATAGTTACAATGCTAATTCTACTCCCTGTGCAAAATTTCAACTAAATCGGAGCAAAAATTGGCATCTGTGATCTTATGAGTGCAAGTCGGGCGAAAGCTATATAAGGAAGCTATATTTAAATCTGAACCGATTTCAACCAAATTTAGTACGCATAGCTACAATGCTAATTCTACTCCCTGTGCAAAATTTCAACCAAATTGGGCCAAAACTCTGGCTTTTAGGACCATATTAGTCCATATCGGGCGAAAGATATATATGGGAGCTATATCTAAATCTGAACCGATTTCAATCAAATTTTGCACACTTGACTATACGACTAAGTGTTATGTTTGTACAAAATTTAAAGCAAATCGGTATAAAACTCTGGCTGCTGGGTCCATATTAGTGCATATCGGGCGAGAGATATATATGGGACCTATATCTAAATCTGAACCGATTTCTTCCAAAATCAATAGGGTTCTATTCTGACCCATATTAGGAACATGTACCAAGTTTGAAGGCGATTGGACTTAAATTGCGACCTAGACTTTGATCACAAAAATGTGTTCACAGACAGACGGACGGACGGACAGACCGACGGACAGACGGACATGGTTATATCGACTCAGGGACCCACCCTGAGCATTATTGCCAAAGACACCATGTGTCTAACTGGTCTCCTTCTGGGTGTTACAAACATATGCACTAACTTATAATACCCTGTTCCACAGTGTGGCGCAGGGTATAAATATTAGAGATGATCATTTGATCGTTTGCATAAATACGGTTTTATTCGCTGTTAAAGAAAATACTTTACATTAAAGTGGAATTTCGTTTGTCTAAAATTTCGTTCCGGTGGAAAGTATTTCTTCTTTGGGTGTATTCCACAATTCGATATTATTCATTACTCCAGGTCATAGCAAAGTTATTCTTATGCAAGTGCTTTCTATTATTTTATCCAGAACTGATGTTCTTCAATTTGCCTTTTGTACTACACCTCCTATTAATTTCAATTCAATTTGCATAGAAAACTGATTTCTCACAATTTTCATACTTTACTATGGGGTAAAATGTTTTGGTTTTTTGTGTTGTTGATGCGCCTGACCCTTTGCGAATATTTAAGACCGGTAGCCCAAAACTTAACAGTCAAGTCTTTATGTCCAACAATTGTTTCATTTCTTAAATTACAATCTTTATACAATTGAATGTTACATGTTGGAGGTCCTGTCTGGCCTCACAACGGCAAAACGTTTACCTTTACCCCAAACCCATGGAACATACATTGAAAATTGCCCACAGAAAAAAAGTTAAGATCTTCTTTCTGGTAAAGCTTTACACATGCCTTCATGTTTGCTCCAAAAAAAAAAAAAAATATTTCGCCACCATTTATTGGCCAAATTTGTATGAATGGAGTTATATATGTCTTGTTTTTTTGTTTTTGAGTCTTTCCTTACCCACTTGGTTATCACTTCACTTTTGATTTTGATAGACGTGCGAGGCCCCTCCATTGTTAATATCCCTGGATGTATTACATTCACATTCCACTTGAGATATTTATTCACCGTTGAAACGAAAATGTTTCTTTCATCGCGCTTGAGTTCTTTATGCTTTTCCAAGTTTTTAAGTATATGGGTACCTTTGTACTGTGGTTATTTTTCCATATATTTTTTCTCCATATCGAGGTTGGCTATTACAACAAGGCATTCATCATGGGTGATGATTCAGCGAATTTTTATTGTATTAACAGAGATCAAAGAGACACTGTACGCCATATAAGTGGTTATCTGATGCCACTTGCAATAATATGATTTTCTGATTGCTCATTGAAATGTTGATGGGATACTTGAAAAAAGAGGATTAAGATGGTATTTTGGCTTGGAAAATTCATTCGTAGAATTATTACAATAAATTAGCCTAATGATTAGGGAAGTGAATGGGGTATGGAATGTTAGTATAACACTTAGTATAACAGTGTGCGAGAAAGTCTTATAAATATTACTATACAAAATGCTACACTGTTAACAGAAATTTAGATAATTTCTGATTGACATTCTGATTTATGAATTGTAAATGGAAAATTCATTTCCCAATTTAAATAAAATTTATTTCAATTAAAATAAATAAAAACGATGTAATGTTTTTATCGACATTTTCTACTATTGGAAATTATCGTAACAAAATTGCGAAATTGTGCGTGATTGTCTGTGTCATTACCATTACAGCGTATTTTCTCGTTGTTAGTGTCCCTCTTATATACTCTTATTTATACATTCCTTATTTCTCTCATATATTCATTTTGTATTTACACGTTTATGTTAACTTCTTTCTAATGTCAAATTGCATTAACAGAGATCACTCATGTTAAGTACTCATTACAGTATTATTAGCAAAAGCTTTATCTCCCTTTCTCTCATTGTTTACGTTAGATATCTTATAGTAATCGCTCAATTATATTTGAATTGTATATGATGCAAATAATAACTGTTTGTCTCTTGCTCTCAGTTTAGTTTATCACTCTCAAATACCCACTGCATTTTTAGCCAACCACTATGCAAGATACATTGAGTGATCCCTCTGATTAGATAAATCTCCGCACGATCTAGAGCATTCTTTCTCTTACAAATTATTACTTTCAAACCTATTCCTCATAATATGTTTGTAAACACTTTATGAGCTGTTGACATAATTTCCATTTTTTTTTTTGCAAACTGCCCCTTTTTTTCAAAACCAAAGGTCATGGTATGTGTTTTATGAGATGGCCAACAACTAAACTCAATTCATATAATTTAAAAAAACATAAAGAAATTGTGCCATTTGGCATAAAAGGGAGAATATATATCCCTATTATATGTCCTTTACATTCACTGAATATAAATAGCTTAAATGCCTTTAAACTTTTCGTCTGCATGCGTCTTTTTCTTAAATCCTTGACAGCAGGGAAAATAAATCTTTTTTCGTTTTCTTTTTTGTTGGTCGCTTTATTATAAACAATTCGCATACACAGCAGCAGTAACAGCAGCTCATAGAACCCATAAGAATTATTCGATTGGCATTGATAAGCCTTTTTTATGTTCCATTTTCCCCGCTTTGTTACTCTTTATTATTGGTTTATGGGTAGTTGTTGTTGGATTTGTTGTTTGTTTTTTTTTTTCTGTTGGTATCCTGTGACAGTTGGACTTTTTTTACCACCTCCCCTTCTATAACAACGCTTCATCGTCATCATCCATTCTTTGTTGGTTGTTGTCCCATAAATCTTGTTTTTTTCTACATTCGAAGCGAATATGTGTTGCCGTAGTTTCTTTCAAGGAAAAAAATGTATAACAGCCTCTCTATCCACAAAGGAGAAAATCGACACAGCATAACTTTTCATTAGTAAATAGAAATAAAAATAAAAAAAAATATTTCTATAAAATGAAAATAACTATTTTTTTTAATAAATGAACAAAAAAATAATTTTTTAAACAAAAAAATAATTTTATAATAAAGATAAAAAGTTACATTTTGAAATAAAAATTAATAAAAAATATTTTTATAAATAAAAATAAAAAGTTATTGTTTGAAATAAAAATAAAAACAAATATTTTTGCAACTTAAAACAAAAAAAATGTTTTTTAAATAAAATTAAAAAAAAAATAATGTTTATAAATAAAAATAAAAACAAAAAAAAATTATTTCAATTCCATAGCCGGTGATACTTTTGTGCAACTTTTTTTTTTTTTTTTTTTTTTTGTGGACACCATTTTGTAATAGTGTACCATTTTTATATATTTGCAAGAAAATTTCCATAAAAATTAAAAAAGAAAAAAATAATTTTTATAAATAAAAATAAAAAAAATCTTTTTCTTTCAATTCCATAGCCGGTGATACTTTTGTGCAACTTACTGTTTTTTTTTTGCCACCATTTTGTAATAGTGTGCCATTTTTATATATTTGCAAGAAAACTTCCACACGAATCCCTGCTAAAAGTATGCGCAGAGAGTGATTTGTTTCTTCATGAAAAGGTGTGTCATTTTAGTTTAACATTTGTGTGCCACTTTTTAATGCCTTGTGACACTTTTTATGCCACTTGTGTGGAATTTTTAAATTTTCATATTTAAAAAAAACACCCAAAAGTTTTTCTTTTCTTTACTTTACTATCTCTCAAATTTATTGCTGGGTTATTCATCGCATCATCGAATAGGAGTCTATTTGATACATTTAACAACGTTATTTCGTTTTCTTTCTACACAAAGTTTTGTAATGTATGCCTTTGTATTCCGAAGTATACTCAACCACTTTCAGGATTCAAAAGAATCTACATTGAGCTATGCCGTGTACAGGAGATACAAACATATATAGAAAAATTTCCATGCGGGAGGAGTGGTGATTTTATGGAAACTTTACTCTTGTGCATTGTTATGGTAACATCGTATAACGATGACTACGAAAGTCTCGTTCTTTTTTTTTTTGTTTTTGTATGAATGTGAATATGCATAAATTTTGTTGCTTCACATCTATTTTTGCAACGAATCGAAACAAATAAAACTAGTCACAAAAAATGTTTAAAGCTTGTTTTGTCTATGTGATTGAGTGACTAATAGTAGTAGTGATGGTAGGATCCTCTAACAACCAGATTTTAGTTTTTTTTTTTTTTGTTTAAAATCTAAGGTCTATAAGTTTGCTATTGCAAACAATAGGAGAAATATACTAGAAGGGCTCTTTGGGGTCACTTATTTAAGATTACGTACACAGAAAAAAAAATTCCCGTAGTTAAACTAAAGCTAAATTTAACTTATTTTTATTGGAAAAAAATTATTTGCTAGTAGTTAATTTTTATTATTTTTTTGTCGAAATTTTCTACAGCTTAATGAAATCTTACTTTTTTTAAGTATGTCTCAAAAATTGTATGAACTAAACGTAAACTGCAGTTAAAAATACAACAGGGCATTAAATTTCCCTGGTTTTAACAACGCTTTGTGGAAATCTCAAAATGTGGAGTAAAATTTAGTTCAATATTCGTGCGAGTAGTTCATTTTTCCTATAAAACTGTTCACTATTTTTTTCGATGTATTCATAAGTTTTAATTTTAATGATGAAAATATGTTGTATTTAACTAAATTAGTTTTTATTTTCTTTTTATTTATCCCATCAAATGCAATTAATGTACATAAAGTTAAATTAATTGAATTCTGAAAAATGGTTTCAATTAATTAAAATCATAATTAAATGTAACAAAATAAAAAATTACCTTAAGCTGAGTACTATGTTCAGTTTTCCAGCTGAAAACACGCTTATTTTCATGGCTACTTTTTTAATTTAATTAAATTATAAATACAAAATGGTTCACAATCAATTCCTTTGATCTTTTCCATTCATTATTTCGCAACACTTTTTATAAATATAATCGTCTTCATATAGATTTTTGTACTTTTAATTTAGTGTTTTGGTGAAAAATACGAACATAGTACTCACCTTTATTAAAATTTAAAAATTTTTGTGTTTGTAATGTCATTTTTAATTACGAATAATACACATTTTGAATTATTCCATTATTTTCATCTTAAGGTCTGTACTTTTCGCTGTTACTTTGTTAAAACAGTTCAATATAAAGAAGATAAATTAAGTCAATTGACGCTCAGTTTCTTCTTACTCTAGATTTCGGCAAGACTTTTGAGGAATATGTTTGTTTTCATTTATATTTTTGATTAAGTAACTCGATATATTTTGATATTTTCAACTCGAAAATCGAACCTACATAGTACCCACCTTTACGTTTCACTGGGATTTTTTCTAGCCTCATCAGGCTCTGATTTATTTATTGGATCTGGCAACAACATATTACGGAAAAATATTAGATCTTAACATACATTCTATTATTTTCCATAAATTAATTAAATTTGCAAAACAAAAGTGCATCTAATTATTCGATTCTAATACAGCACAATATAAAACTCATAATTGCAAACACAATTAAATTAAACTAATATCACAATTAAACTTATGTTTCTATCATAGATGGTAACCGACCAAAATATAATAATACAATGCTGTAGTTTGTGTTCTATCCGTAATCTCTTTAAAGTATATCTCTTATGCTCTTTTTTCTCTTTGTCCAACATTCTTACCAGTGATGCCAATTTTGCCTTTTTTTTAACTAGATCTTATTAGCTAGAAATCTATGCGATTTTGGTTTTAATTCTGCTATATTTGTTATATTTAAAATATGCCATACTGACCAGTATACATATATTGATTGAATTCATCCCATTAATAAAAAAATACTTAAAATTTATCTTGTGTTGACACAGAACAACAAAGAAGAATAATCATTAACAAAAACAATCATTGCTTAATAAAATTCTAAACTCCCTGTTGCCATATTCTCTCCTCAACTTTACAACGAATACAATAATAACAAAAGTATGCAAAACTCTTTTTCAATTGTTTTCATCACACAAATGCAGTTAGGACCACCCTCCCTTCCCTGGGGTCCTGTTGCAAGCAGAGCATGAGTGTACGTTTGTGTATTCGCATATGTGCATCGAATTACTCCATGAGTACATTACATACTTGAGTGTATATGTCAATTTCTTTTCTTTTGTATTCGATGAACATGTGACAAAACCAAGGTAGTAGTTGAGCCAAAAGACAAAGGATGATTGTTGAGTGTGGTATGGTACTTGTGTTGGTAGAGATTTCTAAGAGCGAGTTAATTTAACTGTTTGAGAGTAGAGTAACGTAAATGGGGAAAAGGTCGTAACTAATGAGGCCTCATTGCCTTTATAAAGAATTTGTTGTTGTTGTTTTGATGATTTTGAAAATTTTGCGAATAGTTTGTACACAAAAAAAAACTATCTCCAAAATTATTAATTGGAAAAATTTAAATTTAATTTAATTGAATAAAGAAAAATATTCAATTAAAAATTTAATTGGTTCAACAAATTATTTAATTGAAATAAAAATCAATCACTACAATTAATTGTATCAATGTTTTAATTGGAACAATTAATTTTTTCATTTACTGTAGTGATTGACACTATTATTTCTGTGATTGAAGACATCTCAATTAAAAATTAATTGGATCAATTAATTTCGTGATTGAAGATAAAAAATATATGTTTTTGTATACTAATGAAATGTACACACAAAAAAATTTTTTTCTCATTCAATCACGAAATTAATTGATCCAATTAATTTTTAATTGAAATGTCTTCAATCACAGAATGATAGTATCAATTAAAAAATTAATTGAAGGTCAATTAAAAAGTTAATTGATCCAATTAAAAAATTAATTGATACTATTATTTTTGTGATTGATTTTTGTTTCAGTTAAAAAAAAATGTTGAATCAATTAAATTTTTAATTGAATATTTTTTAAAACTCAATTAAAATTTTAATTGGAAAAATTTTAGTGAAATTTTTTTTTGTGTGTATAAATTAAAAATTGTTAAGATAAACATTAAATATGCAAAATAGTATAAAATAATTTAAAATATATAATAATTTTGAAAAAGTACTATGTAGATACTACACTCAAAAAAAGAAGAGTTAATCTACTGGGAAAATGTAAGGTCAAGTTTAGAAAATTTTAACTAAACTATATATACTAACGCCGATATCATAAAAAATAAGTGTGGTTCAAACGCATGCCAATGGATGTAGATCATAATGGGGAATATTTTGAAAAGCAAAAAGGCGATTTTCGATAATTATTATCTGTTTTTTTTTCCGAAATATAATAGATGGAAACTGGGGTCTTCCTTGTCTAAGAGGAAATTATGACTTTTTCGGGAGAACAAAATTTATTTGGGGGAAGGTGATTTCCGCGTCCAAATTTTCTAATCGAAATAACTGAGCCCATAATAGTAAAACTTCTTGCAGTGAGGATATGTTATGTGGGCGAAATCTCTTCATAAGTCAACAAATATTTTTCAAATATCAAGGACCATGAAACCAAAGTATCAAAGTTTTTGTTAAGTGGATTACAAGGGTGCTCTCCTCCTTTTCTCCCCCACATTTTTACTAATTCACCTATTTATCACCAATTTACATTTCGTTGAAATCATTCTTCCGAACTGCACAATTTTGCCAAATTTACAAAATTACAGTGCAAGTAACCCTAAGCGAAAAGATTCTTTGTTTTTCGTACCATATGCCAATTTTGTTGTTAATGGTACTGGTGCTACTACGACAACGACGACGACGACATTATCCTTGATACAAGAAGTAGTTGAATTCTTCCTACCATTACGATGGAAGAATCAACCAACCATCACTAACATACTGATGGTGGTTATGTCGTCTGCCTTCCTAAAGTTGAACATGAACATGAGCGCACAGAGTTCTCAGAATTTTGAATCTTTCAGTTCAATCCTACACGAGTGTACATTTACATTCATTCCGCTCTGTTTAAAATACAACAAGAAATCTTTTAGCAAGGAACACAATAAAACATCTTGCTTTTTGTAAATCAAGGAAACGAGTGTACGTACATAGAGATGTGGTAGGAAGATGTAGCAATACCATTGCTACAAATAGGGTTGCCGCACACGATAACTGCGCTAATACGGGGATTGAGTTTACTAGTGGGAATTTAAATGTTATTCCAGAGTCCAGAGTTAAGGGTTGATAATAAAAGGTCAATCGGTAGGTCCCACAGAAAACATATATTTAGCCCTCAATTAAGAAGTTAATTGATCCAATTATTTTAATTTTATCAATTAAAATCACAGAAATGATAGTATCAATCACCAAAGTCAATTAAAAAATTAATTGTTCCAACTAAACAAATAATTGATATAATTAGATTTTGTGATTGATTTCTGTTTTAATTAAAAGTTTTTTTTGGAACCAATTAAATTTTTAATTGAATATTTTTAAAATTCAATTAAAATTTTAATTGTGAAAATATTGGTGTTTTTTTTCTGTGTATGTGTTTTTGGTTAGCTTTAATGCACAAAAAAATTCTCCTTTTTCCAATTACAGTCTTAATTGAGTTTTAAAAAATATTTTAATTGATTCAATCACAAATATTAATAGTATCAATTATTTTTTTAATTTTCTGTGATTGAAGACATTTCAATTAAAAAATTAATTGGATCACTTAATTTCGTGATTCAATCATTTTTTGTATGTGTTGAGGGATTGCATCAATGTAAGAAATACATAGCAAAAACATTACCAAAATATTTCCAATTAAAAAGTTGATTGATGTTGAACATTTTTTCAATTAATAACTTAATTGATACAATTAACTTTTTAATCAATCCGAAGACTAAGTCAATTACCAAAAGTAATGGAAATTTTTTTAATTTATAACTAAAAATTGTTTTTATCAAACTAAAAAACTAAGTCAGTTAAGAAAATATTTGAAAAAAGTTAAGTTTTTAATGAAAAAAAAAAAATAATTGAGTTTTGCAATCAACATCAATTAAATTTTTAATTGAATCATTTAAAAAATGAATTTAAATGTTGCATTTTTTTTTAAATTTTTTTAATCAAGTAGTTTTCTATGCCCAATTAAAACTGTGATTGATACTATCATTTTCGTGAATGAAGACATTTCAATTACAAAATTAATTGGATCAATTAATTTCGCGATTGTGTGTACCCTAACCACGGTTGCTACAGTTGGTATAATTGTACCAAAAATTGTAGATTTTTTTTTTGTTTGGTAGATTGGTAGAATTCTTGATGGTTTGGTAGATGAATTCCCCTGACAAAGTTTTCTATACAAATAAAATTTTGAAAAAATTTTCTATAGAAATAAATTTTGACAACATTTTCTAAAGAAATAAAATTTTGACCAAATTTTCTAAAGAAATAAAATTTTGACAAAATTTTCTATAGAAATAAAATTTTGACAAAATTTTCTATGGAAATGTAATTTTGACAAAATTTTCTATGGAAATAAAATTTTGACAAAATTTTCTATAGCAATAAAATTTTGACAAAATTTTCTATAGAAATAAAATTTTGACAAAATTTTCTAAAGAAATAAAATTTTGACAAAATTTTCTATAGAAATAAATTTTTGACAAAATTTTCTACAGAAATAAAATTTTTACAAAATTTTCTATAGAAATAAAATTTTGAAAAATTTTCTATAGAAATAAAATTTTGACAAAATTTTCTATAGATATAAAATTTTGCTAAATTTTCTATAGAAATAAAATGTTGACAAAGTTTTCTATAGTAATAAAATTTTGACAAAATTTTCTATAGAAATAAAATTTTGGCAAAATTTTCTATAGAAATAAAATTTTGACAAAATTTTCTATAGAAATGCAATTTTGACAAAATTTTCTATAGAAATAAAATGTTGACAAAGTTTTCTATAGAAATAAAATTTTGACAAAATTTTATATAGAAATAAAATTTTGACAAAATTTACTGTAGAAATAAATTTTTGACAAAATTTTCTATAGAAATGCAATTTTGACAAAATTTTCTATAGAAATGCAAGTTTGACAAAATTTTCTATAGAAATGCAATTTTGACAATATTTTCTATACAAATGCAATTTTGACCAAATATCTATAGGAATAAAAATTTAACAAAATTTTCTAAAGAAATTAAATTTTGACAAGATTTTCTATAGAAATAAAATTGTGACAAAATTTTCTATAGAAATAAAATTTTGACAAAATTTTCTATAGACATAAAATTTTGACAAAATTTTCTATAGACATAAAATTTTGACAAAATTTTCTATAGAAATAAAATTTTGACAAAATGTTTTAAAGAAATGCAATTTTAACAAAATTTTTTATGGAAATGCAATTTTGGAAAAATTTTCTATAGAAATAAAAAAATTTCTTTAGAAATAAAAATTTGACAAAATTTTCTATAGAACTAAAATTTCGACAAAATATTCTATAGAAATAAAATTTTGGCAAAATTTTCTATAGAAATAAAGTTTTGACAAAATTTTCTATAGAAATAAAAATTTGACAAAATTTTCTATAGAACTAAAATTTCGACAAAATTTTCTATAGAAATAAAATTTGGACAAAATTTTCTATAGAAATAAAATTTTGACAAAATTTTCTATAGAAATAAAATTTTGACAAAATTTTCTATAGAAATAAAATTTTGACAAAATTTTCTATAGAAATAAAATTTTGACAAAATTTTCTATAGAAATAAAATTTTGACAAAATTTTCTATAGAAATAAAATTTTGAAAAATTTTTCTATAGAAATGAAACATTGACAACATTTTCTATAAAAATGCAATTTTGACAAAATTTTCTACAGAAAATTTTTTTCATTGATAGTTTTTTGGTAGAATTTTCTCCATGCCAAGGACTTGTTTAAATTCGAAATCTTTCCAACTTATTCCCAATCGTCATTCCTAGTTACCACCAGCACCTCTTTCGCCATGATCATCATCTTTTTCATCATCAATGGCAGCATCACAACGACTACAACATCTCAGCTGCAATAACATCAACATCAAAAAGCCCTCAAACCATGGTAACCGTATGGCATGTGGCATTTTGGCAACCATGCTACTGCCATTAACCAAAAAATATTCTTACAATATAAATCTACTATTTAAAGTTTTAACCGGAACAGGGGTGTACAACCTTCGTTTTTGTTCTGTTGTGTTTTTGTTTATGAAACCAAAGAAATTTTAGAATTTATGTGCATTATATTATTCACCGTTTGGTTGATGCGGGGGGACTACCTGTTCCTTATTCCAAACGGACAGGTAGATATATGAGATTATAATAATGATGATTATTCCAATGTCCTTCAACAGGATGCAGATGTTTTTTTGTTTTGTTTTTGTCAAAAATGGTAACTAAGGATCAGTTAATCATCATTGTTCATCTTTAGGAGATTTGTGTAGATGATATATCATTAAAAAAGTGAGTTGGATATCTACGAAGGAAAGGAAATGTATCAGATATTTGCGATGTATCCAGGGGAAAAGAAAAATTCAAATTCACATACAGAGAAAAATTTATAACACCCAAATTTTTGCAATTAACAAGTTGTTTGAAAGTGGACACTTTTTCAATTAAAAAATATATATATAGATTAACTTTTTAATCAAACTTTTAATCAAAATTTTCAATTAATAATTTATTTAATACAATAAATGTTTTAATCAAACTGAAAACACTAAGTCAGTTGAGAAAGTGATTGAAAATAGTTACTTTTTTTTAATTATAAGTTAATTGAGTTTTGCAATAAATACCAATTATATTTGTAGTGGAATCAATTAATAAAATTTAATAAAATTTGCTAATGAAATCAATTAAGTTTTTAATCAAGTATTTTTTTAAATGTCCAATTAAAATATTTCAATTAAAAAATTAATTGGATCAAATAATTTCGTGATTGAATCAGAACAAAATTTTTGTGTGCAAACAAGTGGCACAAGGAAAGACACAATTTTTTTATTTGAAATATCTGTAGAGGAAAATTCTATTTAGATTTCAGTAATTGTGGATTTTAGTTCTTACTTACAATTGTTTTACATTTGTTTCATTTATAAATTATTAAAACTGGACATCACAAACAATAATAACTAAATAAATAAATTAAATGTAAATATCGCAGCAAAACTTAAAATCTATATCACAGAACTATGTATGTTTACTCTTTAAACTATTGCAATGGAATACTATAAGTTGGTGTTATCTTTGTCTTCCTTAGTGTTCATTGACGTCTCTATTCTCTGTTGAATGCGTAGGCTCTCCAGTGTATAACGTTTGTTCTCATTTCTCTTTCTGTCTAGAATTTTAATAGCTTTGAAGTCTATGCTATGACCACTCTCTTTTATGTGTTGTGCTAAAGCTAACAGATAGAAAACAAAACTATGATTCGGACAAAGTTCCATTCCGCGCAAAATTTATTTTATTTCTCTATTTTTGAACCTGCCTTTTTTTAATAAAAAAAAAACAATGTTTGCCATTGCTGCATATTGAATTCAAATCTATGTTTTCTCCATTTGCATTGAGCCTATGGACGATGTGACGATGTATCCAGAAGATTCTATCAATTCCGTTTTACTGTTGTGTAAAACACTTGAATGGACTCCAATCTATTTCTTTAACGGAATGGATTCCAATCTATTTCTTAACAAACAATCATGTTGCCTTGATGCTGTTATTTAGTCGGTTGTAAATGCTCCTGCTGCAGATGGTGGCAACGATGATGTGTGTTACATTAAGCCATTTTTCATTGTTGGTACCTACAGCATTTCTTCCATGGATTCTTGAGGGCTTGCTAGCCCTTAAAATTGTTGTTGATGGTTTTTTTCAAAACGTTGAATAGTTTTATAGTTTCTGATACGAATTAGTAAAACCATTGGTGAGGTATTGTTTTGAAATTCGAAATCAGGCATTGAGTTTCTTAAAGTAAAGTATAAAACATCAATTATGTTTGCGAGAAATTGAAGGCCTTAACTATCAAAGTTAGAATGACCCGATTTAAGTCAAATATGCCCCATTTTGTTCAATTTCTTTCTTTCTACTTATTATGGTGCTTCCATAGAAGCTCTCAATTGTATTTACAAAAATTCACAGTAAAATTTTTTTCGGATTCCACGAACTTAACTGATCCAATTAATGTTGTAATTGAAATTAGGTTAGGTTAGATGGCAGCCCGATGTATCAGGCTCACATAGACTATTCAGTCTATTGTGATACCACATTGGTGAACTTCTCTCTTATCACTGAGTGCTGCCCGATTCCATGTTAAGCTCAATGACAAGGGAGCTCCCTTTTATAGCCGAGTCCGAACGGCGTTCCATATTGCAGTGAAACCACTTAGAGAAGCTTTGAAAAATGTCACCAGCATTACTGAGGTGGGATAATCCACCGCTGAAAAACTTTTTGGTGTTTGGTTGAAGCAGGAATCGAACCCACGACCTTGTTTATGCAAGGCGGGCATGCTAACCATTGCACCACGGTGCTTCAGGCACGAAAATGATAGTGTCAATCACAAAATTAATTAGAAATAAAAGGCATACTTGATTAAAAAATTAAATTATTTATTCCGACATTGATTCAATTAAAAATTTAGTTATTAGGTCGAAAAACTCATTAATTTTTTAATTGAGACCATCAATTATTTATTGTGTTTCTATTTATTTATTTATAATTATTTTCCTTGAAATTAAATGATTTTACGAGATTTAGAACTTTCTTATTTGGCGATTATAATTCTAGTTGGTCTTTTCATTAGCTTTGAGTCAAAATATAATGAACCAATGAATAGTATGAAACTAATTATTTCCAAATAAAGTTTTCAATTATTTGTATTATTTAATTAAAATCTTAATTGGAATAATTAATATTAAATAATATTAATTAAATTAAATGGTATTAATTGAAAACGTCAAATTCTTCAATCATTTTCTTAACAGATTTGATTAAAAAGTAAATTGTATTAATTAATTGGAAATATTTTGGTGATATTCTTCTTCATTCTCTCTTGATGCGAATTTTTAATAACAAAATTGTGCACCATGGCCATAAAGATGGCAATCACTTGGTGCCAAGTCCGGACTATAAGGTGAATTCCTAAGATCCCCCCAATTAGGCTCCCGCAGTTTGTGGCGATTCATTACTCAGAAAAAAAAAATCACAAAAATTTTTCCAATTAAAGTCTTAATTGAGTTTTAAAAAAACATTCAATTAAAAATTTAATTGACTCAACAAACTTTTTAATTGAAACAAAACTCAACTCACAAAAATTAATAGTATCAACTAATTTTTTAATTGGTTCAATTATTTCTTAATTCAATTAATTTTTTAATTGATCATATGATTGAAGACATTTTAATTAAAAAATTAATTGAATAATTTAATTTTGTTTGTACTTCGAAAAAAAAATCGCAAACAGTTTTCCAATTATAGTCTTAATTGAGTCTTAAAAAATATTCAATTAATAATTTAATTGATTCAACAATTATTTTTATCATTTAATTAAAATCTTAATTGGAATAATTAATATTAAATAATATTAATTAAATTAAATGGTATTTGATTAAAAAGTAAATTGTATTAATTAATTGGAAATATTTTGGTGATATTTTTCTTCATTCTCTCTTGATGCGAATTTTTAATAACAAAATTGTGCACCATAGCCATAAAGATGGCAATCTCTTGGTGCCAAGTCCGGACTATAAGGTGAATTCCTAAGAACCTCCCAAGTAGGCTCCCGCAGTTTGTGGCGATTCATTACTCAGAAAAAAAATATTTCACAAAAAATTTCCAATTAAAGTCTTAATTGAGTTTTAAAAAAACATTCAATTAAAAATTTAATTGACTCAACAGAAAAAAAATTCACAAAAATGTTTCCAATTAAAGTCTTAATTGAGTTTAAAAAAAAAACATTCAATTAAAAATTTAATTGACTCAACAAACTTTTTAATTGAAACAAAACTCAACTCACAAAAATTAATAGTATCAACTAATTTTTTAATTGGTTCAATTATTTCTTAATTCAATTAATTTTTTAATTGATCATATGATTGAAGACATTTTAATTAAAAAATTAATTGAATAATTTAATTTTGTTTGTACTTCGAAAAAAAAAATCGCAAACATTTTTCCAATTATAGTCTTAATTGAGTCTTAAAAAATATTCAATTAATAATTTAATTGATTCAACAATTATTTTTATCATTTAATTAAAATCTTAATTGGAATAATTAATATTAAATAATATTAATTAAATTAAATGGTATTTGATTAAAAAGTAAATTGTATTAATTAATTGGAAATATTTTGGTGATATTTTTCTTCATTCTCTCTTGATGCGAATTTTTAATAACAAAATTGTGCACCATAGCCATAAAGATGGCAATCTCTTGGTGCCAAGTCCGGACTATAAGGTGAATTCCTAAGAACCTCCCAATTAGGCTCCCGCAGTTTGAGGCGATTAATTACTCAGAAAAAAAAATATTTCACAAAAAATTTCCAATTAAAGTCTTAATTGAGTTTTAAAAAAACATTCAATTAAAAATTTAATTGACTCAACAAATTTTTCAAATTGAAACAAAACTCAATCAAAAAATTTATAGTATCAACTAATTTTTTAATTGGTTCAATTATTTCTTAATTCAATTAATTTTTTAATTGATCATACGATTGAAGACATTTTGATTAAAAAATTAATTGAATAAATTAATTTCGTGATTGAATCAGAAAAGGAGCATGAATAGGATTAGAAAAAAATTTGTTTGTACTCCGAAAAAAAATCACAAAATTTTTTCAATTATAGTCTTAAAAAATATTCAATTAATAATTTAATTGATTCAACAAATTTTTTAATAGAAATATAAATCAATTACAAAAATTAATAGTCTCAATTAATTTTTTAATTGGATCAACTAATTTTGTAATTGACTATGAATTAATTTTTGTAATTAATACTATCATTTCTGTGACTGAAGACATTTCATTTAAAAAATTAATTGGATCAATTAATTTCGTGATTGAATCCGAAAAAAAGTTTTTGTGTATCTTTGTGTGTGGCCTTGAATCAGAAAAAAAAATTTTGTGTGTACTTCAAAAAAAAAAAAAAAAAATTCACAAAAATGTTTCCAATTAAAGTCTTAATTGAGTCTTAAAAAAATATTCAATTAATAATTTAATTGATTCAACAAATTTTTTAATTGAAACAAAAATCAATCACAAAAATGAATATTATCAATTAATTTTTTAATTGACTTTCGATTAATTTTTTAATTTATTTTCAATTAATTTTTTAATTGACTATCATTTCATTTAAAAACTTAACTGGATCAATTAATTTCGTGATTGAATCCGAAAAAAAGTTTTTGTGTATCTTTGTGTGTAGGCCACAAGTGAAACATATTAAATCTCATATTAGCCAAAGCTTTCCGCTTGATGATTGCTTCTTTCAGACAGTCCACTTGTTGACAACACAGTAAAAATGTATCAATTAATTTTATAATATTATCACACACAAATTCTGATTCCATCACGAAATTAATTGATCCATTTTTTTTTTAATTGAAATGTCTTCAATCCCAGAAATGATAGTATCAATTAAAAAATTAATTGATAATCAATTAAACAATCAATTGATCCAATTAAAAAAATAATTGATACTATTAATTTGTGTGAATGATTTTTATTTCAATTAAAAAAATTGTTGATTCAATTAAATTTTTAATTGAATATTTTTTTAAAATCAATTAAGATTTTAATTGGAAAAATTTTCCTGAATTTTTTTTCTGTGCAATCGGTTTTTTCTTAATTGACGATGGTGATTGATACTATCATTTCTGTTATAGAAGAAATTTCAATTAAAAATTAATTGAATACATTAAGTTCGTGATTGAAGACAAACACAATTTTTTCTGTGTATGACGTAAAGTGAACAACTTTTCATTGGCAACCACTTCAGAAATGGGTAGATTTTATTGCTATTCGCGGTAAACCTTCGGTTTGCAAAAATACATCTTTTCTTATCCAGCCGTACCCAAAGGATTCTAAATAACGCCATTTATTGGATAAATAATGAATTTCTTTTTACTACAAGTTATATATAGTTTTGTTTTGTAATGGGTTAATTTCTTGAATTTTAAATATATTAAAATATT
Organism: Haematobia irritans; assembly: GCF_050003625.1. Taxonomy (NCBI): domain Eukaryota; kingdom Metazoa; phylum Arthropoda; class Insecta; order Diptera; family Muscidae; genus Haematobia; species Haematobia irritans. Next base: position 230,899,224 of record NC_134397.1, read on the forward strand.
TCCTAAATGTTTATATTAATATACTTAATTTCTTTCTATTTTCTAGGTAAGTTTATGGTTCCATTCAAATAAGGATATCAATTGTATGGTAAGACAAAGTTTAAATTTACTGGTATACATTTGGACTAAAAGCATTTTTATTGGCATACTGAGAAATGCGTCATCTATGCTGAGCAAAACTCGAAAGAAATCTTTGTATTCTTGACCAGTGTTGCCAGTATTGGGGATTTTTCCCCAAATTGGGGATATTTTTTCGTGTATGGAGACATGGGGATTTGGTGGGGAATTTCCATAACTTTGGGGACTTTTTTTCCACACGAAATTTTGTCAAAATTTTATTTCTATAGGAAATTTTGTCAAAATTTTATTTACATAGGAAATTTTATCAAAATTTTATTTCCATAGTATATTTCGTCAAAATTCTATATCTATACACAAATTTATCAAAATTTTATTTCCATAGTATATATCGTCAAAATTTTATTTCTAAAGGGTGATTTGTTAAGAGCTTGATAACTTTTTTTAAAAAAAAAACGCATAAAATTTGCAAAATCTCATCGGTTCTTTATTTGAAACGTTAGATTGGTCCATGACATTTACTTTTTGAAGATAATTTCATTTAAATGTTGACCGCGGCTGCGTCTTAGGTGGTCCATTCGGAAAGTCCAATTTTGGGCCACTTTTTCGAGCATTTCGGCCGGAATAGCCCGAATTTCTTCGGAAATGTTGTCTTCCAAAGCTGGAATAGTTGCTGGCTTATTTCTGTAGACTTTAGACTTGACGTAGCCCCACAAAAAATAGTCTAAAGGCGTCAAATCGCATGATCTTGGTGGCCAACTTACCGGTCCATTTCTTGAGATGAATTGTTCTCCGAAGTTTTCCCTCAAAATGGCCATAGAATCGCGAGCTGTGTGGCATGTAGCGCCATCTTGTTGAAACCACATATCAACCAAGTTCAGTTCTTCCATTTTTGGCAACAAAAAGTTTGTTAGCATCGAACGATAGCGATCGCCATTCACCGTAACGTTGCGTCCAACAGCATCTTTGAAAAAATACGGTCCAATGATTCCACCAGCGTACAAACCACACCAAACAGTGCATTTTTCGGGATGCATGGGCAGTTCTTGAACGGTTTCTGGTTGCTCTTCACTCCAAATGCGGCAATTTTGCTTATTTACGTAGCCATTCAACCAGAAATGAGCCTCATCGCTGAACAAAATTTGTCGATAAAAAAGCGGATTTTCTGCCACTGATTTTGGTAATAAAATTCAATGATTTGCAAGCGTTGCTCGTTAGTAAGTCTATTCATGATGAAATGTCAAAGCATACTGAGCATCTTTCTCTTTGACACCATGTCTGAAATCCCACGTAATCTGTCAAATACTAATGCATGAAAATCCTAACCTCAAAAGAATCACCCTTTATAAAAAATTTTTTAAAAATTTTATTTCTATAGAAAATTCCGTCAAAATTTTTTTTTCTATAGGAAATTTTGTCAAAATTTTATTTCTATAGAAAATTTTGTCAAAATTTTATTTCTATAGTATATTTCGTCAAAATTCTATTTCTATACACAAATTTGTCAACATTTTATTTCTATAGAAAATTTTATCAAAATGTTATTTCTATAGAAAATTTTGTCAAATTTTTTTTTCTATAGAAAATTTTGTCAAAATTTTATTTCTATAGAAAATTTTGTCAAAATTTTATTTCGATAGAAAATGTTGTCAACATTTTATTTCTATAGGAAATTTTGTCAAAATTTTATTTACATAGGAAATTTTATCAAAATTTTATTTCCATAGTATATTTCGTCAAAATTCTATTTCTATACACAAATTTATCAAAATTTTATTTCCATAGTATATTTCGTCAAAATTTTATTTCTATAAAAAATTTTGTAAAAATTTTATTTCTATAGAAAATTTCGTCAAAATTTTATTTCAATAGAAATCTTTGTCAACATTTTAAAAATTCTATTTCTATACACAAATTTGTCAAAATTTTATTTCTATAGAAAATTTTGTCAAAATTTTATTTCCATAGTATATTTCGTCAAAATTTTATTTCTATAGAAAATTTTATCAAAATTTTATTTGTATAGAAAATTTTGTCAAAATTTTATTTCTATACAAAATTTTGTCAAAATTTTATTCGTATTGAAAATTTTGTCAAAATTTTATTTCTATAGAAAATTTTGTCAAAATTTTGTTTCTATAGAAAATTTTGTCAAAATTTTATTTCTGTAGAAAATTTTGTCAAAATTTTATTTCCATAGAAAATTTTGTCAAAATTTTATTTCCATAGAAAATTTTGTCAAAATTTTATTTCTATAGAAAACTTTGTCAATTTTTTTTCTATATACAAATTTTTCAAAATTTTATTTCTATAGAAAATTTTGTCAAAATTTTATTTCTATAGAAAATTTTGTCAAAATTTTATTTCTATAGAAAATTTTGTCGAAATATTATTTCTATAGAAAATTTTCTCATAAGTTTATTTCTATAGAAAATTTATGAAGTACATCTTTGCAAAATCTACCATAAAACATGAAAAGTTCTACCAATCTACCAAACAATAAAAAATGTACCATTTCTGGTAGAATTCTACCAACTTTGGCAACGTGTCTACCATCCAATTTTACTACTTGAATATTTAGAAGTAAATTTTCATTCATAAATACAAGGTTGCTGAACTCCCATTCATATCTCCAGCATTTGAAGACGATCACTAGTCTCTTGGTGTTGTGATTCGAAATCTTTATGTTATTGTAGCTTGCAGGATTTGATAAAATTTAAATTTTTAAATTATTACTGATTTTCTACAGTAGAGCCTTTTTCTTTATTTTTTTTTTTTTTTTTTCAAAGAAAAAAAAATGTATTGAGGATTTGTGTGAGGAATTTAAATTTAAATTGGGGATTTTTGGGTACGAAACCATCATAATTTGGGGACAAGGGCCAGAAAAATACTGGCAACACTGTTCTTGACAATATATTTTGCAGTGTAGCATCCACTAAATGAAGTCGATTAGGTTAGGTGGCAGCCCGATGTATCAGGCTCACTTAGACTATTCAGTCCATTGTGATACCAGAGTGGTGAACTTCTCTCTTATCACTGAGTGCTGCCCGATTCCATGTTAAGCTCAATGACAAGGCGACGTCCTTTCTATAGCCGAGTCCGAACGGCGTTCCACATTGCAATGAAACCACTTAGAGAAGCTTTGAAACCCTCAAAAATGTCACCAGCATTACTGAGTTGGGAAAATCCACCGCTGAAAAACTTTTTGGTGTTCAGTCGAAGCAGGAATCGAACCCACGACCTTGCGTATGCAAGGCGGGCATGCCAACCATTTGCGCCAAATTTGCACTACTAAATGAAGTAGTGCAAAATTGGCGCAGAATCGATGAATTCAGCATAGGCTTGTCATAGGACGGATGTCCACCATTTCATCACCCGTTGTACTGAATTTGCATCGCTTCTTAAGGTGTTATCCGAATTCAGTGTTTTGGATGTGAATTAAAAAAGTTTGTGATATTTTGACAAATAAACAAATTTTTATGATTTTTTTAATGATTCTTTTTAACGCTTGTCTCAAACGATGAACCTCAAAAAATTTCAGAAATTTGCACTTTTCCTAGAATGGATTTAGCTCTTTTTTCGAAAAAAAAAACAAATTAAATAATTTATACCTTTTTATTAATTCTTACTCTGTTTTTAACCTATCTGAAACAAAAACCTTAAAATTACCCATTAAAAATATGAAAAAAGCAAGTTATAAAAATGTAATTAAAAAGACTTCCTGTGTAGTTAAAATAAAGAACATTTTCGGGACGACACTTTTGGAAGTGCTTTTAAAGTTGTGCCTATAGAAGAACCTCCATGTTTTTTTTTTTTTTTTGCTGGGATATTTAGATCAACAAAATTCGTTATGAATTGAAATGATATTTTGACTGCCCAATACATCTTTCCAAATTATTCATAGCTTCGGCAATTCCCTAGGTACTCTAATAAAAGTAAACCATTTCTGAGAATATTATATATATTTCTAAATATCATAGATGCATTGTCCTACTTTAATTTCACAAAAATTGTGTGTATTCTATTAAAAGCATTTGCCATTCAAAGGAAATTCTTTTCAATGTTCTTCGTTTGTATTTGGCCTCTCAAAATCGTTTGTAAACCATGGATGGATGGAGAAATGTTGTGGATAGAATGAATGTTGTGTAACAATTTGCCTATAAGACAGCCTTATTTCGAATTCCAAGACTCAACAACAAAAGATAGAGCAGAAAAATGATTATTTTAATGCAATTTCATAGAGTACCGTGCTACGTCTGTCTATATGTGATTACAAACGTAGAAAATTATTACAAACACACAAATACATACATACATTAGATCTAACTGACCGTCAGACGAATAGACCACCAATAATACATACATACAAAAAGCTAAATGCCTTTTGGCCACAAATTCTCAACGTTGCACAGAAACTAAACGACAGTCAAAAGAAGGAATTGAAACAACAGCCATAGCCAACCATAGGAGCCATTATTGCTAGCCATCATCATGTGTCAGTCGCATCATCTACTCTACTATTTCTTGCCTAACAAACCATTGCATATGTACACTGAGCAAAAAAAAAATAGGTTTGTGATATTTTATGCCTAGAAAGAAATAAGTCTCAATTCCTGTCTATTCGTCGCCATTAGTTATTCCCAATTCCTAGGGTTCTGTTCGTCCAATACCAAGTTGGTTTGCTCGCAATTTTACGAAGAGATCCAATGTACTCGCCCTAGCTCATCGTATTTGACATGAATCCAGGAAACAAATGAAGACAACGGGGGAAAAAAGTCCACAAGGACATTATTCGTTCATGCATCTGTTTCTTCATTTTTCATTATTCCACAATGCTCAAATAACCAGCACAGAGTTCCACTATAATGTTCAGTGAGAACCCTTAGATCTTTACGACATTGGCTGAGTACCTTAGACCGTATGTCTGTATTGTCCAATACTTTTATAGCTGCTTGGCTGTAGATGAAGAAGCTAAAATCGCTTCTGAATAACGGCCTCATCAACAGCGACTCAGCAGCTTTTGTGATTGCAAAAATGTCTGTCTGAAAGAAACTGCAATGGCTATCTAACGTGTTCGACTCTCGTATTCCTAGTTCACTGCAATAAATACCGCCACCAGTTCCTTCGTCCATTTTAAGCACATCTGTATTCATATTCAGAGTTTCGGAAGGTATCCTTTCCTCCCACTCTTCCATACTTGATAAAATATGGAAGAGTGGGATAAACGTGTTCATAAGTGATAAACGTGTCCATAAGTTTTAAAAGAAAAGTTCACCAATGTGGTATCACTATGGACTATCTCACCTAGCCATATAACGGAATCTAGCCTTAAGCAACGAGTCAAGATCATGGTTGCCACAGTTGGTAGGTTAGGTTAGGTTAGGTGGCAGCCCGATGTATCAGGCTCACTTAGACTATTCAGTCCATTGTGATACCACATTGGTGAACTTATCTCTTATCACTGAGTGCTGCCCGATTCCATGTTAAGCTCAATGACAAGGGACCTCCTTTTTATAGCCGAGTCCGAACGGCGTTCCACATTGTAGTGAAACCACTTAGAGAAGCTTTGAAACCCTCAGAAATGTCACCAGCATTACTGAGGAGGGATAATCCACCGCTGAAAAACTTTTTGGTGTTCGGTCGAAGCAGGAATCGAACCCACGACCTTGTGTATGCAAGGCGGGGATGCTAACCATTGCACCACGGTGGCTCCCTGGTGGTAGAATTCTACCACAAATCTCCCATTTGTGGTAGAATTCTATTTTTTATTGTTTGATAGATTGGTAGAATTCTTGATTTTTTCTTAGATTTTGCCAAATATTCCTCTCCAACTAAGAGGTACCTCACAAATTTTCAATGAAAAACAAAATTTTTGCAAAATTTTCTATAGAAATAAAATTTTGACAAAATTTTCTAATGAAATAAAATTTTGACAAAATTTTCTATAGAAATAAAATTTTATAAATTAATGGTTCTTCAAGCTCGAGGTCTTTTTAAAATATTTTATTTATTATTCCCAATATTTCGCGATTACGATATTGAATCGCTTCCTCAGGGTTATGTCTGTATTGCAATACAGACAGCTGACGAGGGTAGTGAATCTACAGTAGCTTTAAGTATTTTGTGTTGTGGATACTATACATACCCCTGAGGAAGCGATTCAATATAGTAATCGCGAAATATTGGGAATAATAAATAAAATATTTTAAAAAGACCTCGAGCTTGAAGAACCAGTAATTTATAATTCTAACGAAAAGGTCGACCAAAAATCAAACAAAAACTAATGAAATAAAATTTTGACAACATTTTCTATAGAAATAAAATTCTGACACAATTTTCTATAGAAATAAAATTTTGACAATTTTCCATAGAAATTGAAATTTGACAAAAAATTTTATAGAAATGCATTTTTGAGAAAATTTATTATAGAAAAAAAATTTGTGAAAATTTTCTATAAAAAAAAATAAATTTCGAAAAAAATAAAATTTCGAAAAAATTGTTGATATAAATACAATTTTGAAAAAATTTTCTATAAAAATAAAATTTTGATAAAATTTTGTGAAAAGTTTCTATAGAAACAAAATTTTGATTGAACTTTGATCAACTTATAGAAGTAAAATGTTGAAAATATTTTCTATAGAAATAAAGTTTTGCGAAAATTTTCAATAGAAATAAATTTTTAACAAAATTTTCTATAGTAATAAAATGTTGACAAAAATTTCTATAGAAATAAAATTTTGCGAAAATTTTCTAAAGAAATAAAATTTCGAAAAAAAATTTTTTTGAAAGAAATAAAATTTTTCTACAATTTTCTAAAGAAATAAAAAATTCGAAAAAAGTTTCTACAGTAAAAAAATTTTGAGAAAAAATTTTATAGAAATTTTGAGAAAAATTTTTATAGAAATAAAATTTTGAGAAAAATTTTTATAGAAATATTATTTTGAGAAATTTTTCTATAAAAAAAATCAAAATAAGGTTTTTTTGTTTGATAGTTTTTTGGCAATATTTGCTACAACTTTCTGGTAGATTTTTGGCTCTAGTGGTCAATATACATACCAATAACGCCATCTGTTGGAAATGTAATGGATTTTTTGTTTCACCTAATATCCCAGCAAAAAAAAATTGGAAGATGTTCTGAAGGCACATCTTTAAAAGCGCTTCCAAAAATATTTCAGTTCATTTCATTTCATTTCATTTCATTTCATTTCATTTCATTTCATTTCATTTCATTTCATTTCATTTCATTTCATTTCATTTCATTTCATTTCATTTCATTTCATTTCATTTCATTTCATTTCATTTCATTTCATTTCATTTAATTTAATTTAATTTAATTTAATTTAATTTAATTTAATTTAATTTAATTTAATTTAATTTAATTTAATTTAATTTAATTTAATTTAATTTAATTTAATTTAATTTAATTTAATTTAATTTAATTTAATTTAATTTAATTTAATTTAATTTAATTTAATTTAATTTAATTTAATTTAATTTAATTTAGTTTAATTTAATTTAGTTTAATTTAATTTAGTTTAGTTTAATTTAATCTAATTTAGTTTAATTTAATTTAATTTAATTTAATTTAATTTAATTTAATTTAATTTAATTTAATTTAATTTAATTTAATTTAATTTAATTTAATTTAATTTAATTTAATTTAATTTAATTTAATTTAATTTAATTTAATTTAGTTTAATTTAATTTAATTTAATTTAATTTAATTTAATTTAATTTAATTTAATTTAATTTAATTTAATTTAATTTAATTTAATTTAATTTAATTTAATTTAATTTAATTTAATTTAATTTAATTTAATTTAATTTAATTTAATTTAATTTAATTTGATTTAATTTAATTTGATTTAACATAATTTTGTTTAACTAATTTAAGGTAATTTAATTTAATTTCTTTTATAAATTTAAAATAATTATATTTAATTTAATTTTATTTTTTTTAACTCAATTTTTTTAAATAAATTGACACAAACAATATTGTTTCTTTCTGTGTAAGCAGATGTGTTTGTGTACGTACTATTGGATAATATTCCAGCAAAGAATACAATTGCACAAAACTCCTATGTGTATCTTGATGCAATGCTTGCTTTGCCCATAGGAATACTTAAATAAAAAAAAAAAAGCTGCCAGAAGAAATGTGTAAAGATCTGAAATCCCTTTCCGCCGCCATGGTTCTCTGTAGCGGACACTAACACGGACTTTTCAAAAAACGGTGAAATAAAAGAAAATATTTTTCCATTTGAGATGAAATTTCATTTTTTTCTGGACCTTGCACTCTCCTAGCTCCTTTCTCCCCTTTTGTATATTGGAGATTTGTACTATTACGCTGGTTGTTTAATTCCTCGTCATTCGAAAGTAAAGAAAAATCTCTTGTTCTGTGTGTGTGTGTTTATTTCGCCAGCACCTTCACAAGAGGATACACATTTCATTTGACGTTTGTGCATCTACTCCCAATGACCGGAGGGGGCCTAAAAGCTATTATGTCTTTTTAAATTAAAAACTACAGAAATGATTTGCCAAAGACATATGGAAATTGAATGAACGAATGAATGTGAAAAGGATGGATGAATGGTTGGTCGGTTGGTTGGTTGGACTAGATCCATCTTTCGTTTTGTCTGCAATTTGAGAATTAATGAAATTAACTCATTCCCCAGTTTTAAGGGGCGAGGTAGAAAAGTAAGAAAGGTAAAACTTCGTATTGAGTTAAGGACTTTGGTCTTTCAGATCGGTCAGTGTAGGAGTGAAGGGTATTAATTAGAATGATATTTGGAGCTTTCAAAGGACTAGTGGTTTTTCTAATAAAGAAAAATGCTTCATACTTGAGTTACTCGAGTCCAATTAGTAATGATGGAGTTTAACATCTCAAAGAGAAATGCTCGAATTTTCGTATCAAGCAATACAGACAACTGAGATATCACAATTAGCATTGCCACAACGAAATTTTATTTTGAACCAATATTTAAAAAAAATCGGACTAAAATTTTCTTGAAATTGTATTCTTATAGAAAATTTTGTCCAAAATTTATTTGTATACAAAATTTTGTCAAATTTTATATTTATAGAAAAGTTTTGTCAAAATTTAGGTTTTATAGAAATTTTTGACAAAATTTTATTTCTATAAGAAATTTGGTAAAATTTTATTTCTATAGAAAATTTTGTCAAAATTTTATTTCAATAGAAAATTTTGTAAAAATTTGTTTCCTGTAGAAAATTTTGTCAAAATTTTATTTTTATAAAACATTTTGTCAAAATTATAGAAAATTTTATTTTTATAGAAAATTTTGACAAAATTTTATTTTTATTGAAAGTTTTGAAAAAAAATTATTTTTATAGAAAATTTAATTTTTATAAAAAAATAAAAATACAGAACATTTTGTCAAAATTTTATTTCTATAGAAAATATTGCCAAAATTTTATTCCTATTGGAAATTTTGTCAAAATTTTATTTCTATAGAAAATTTTTGCCAAATTTTTTTTTTTTACAGAAAATTTTGTCAAAATTTTAATTCTTATAGAATATTTTGTCAACTTTTATTTTTATAGAAAATTTTGTCAACTTTTATTTTTATAGAAAAGTTCTGACAAAATATAGAAAATTTTTATAGTAAAAGTCAAAATTTTATTTTTATAGAAAATTTTGTTTCTATACAAAATTTTGTCAAAATTTTATTTTTATAGAAAATTTTGTCAAAATTTTATTTCTATAGAACATTTTATTCTTATAGAATATTTTGTCAAAATTTTATTTTTATAGAATATTTTGTCAACATTTTATTTTTATAGAAAATTTTGTCAAAATACAAAAAATACAGAAAATTTTGTCAAAATTTAGTTTTTATGGAAAATGTCAAAATTATATTTTTATAGAAAATGTCAAAATTTTATTATTATAGAAAATTTTGTTTCTATAGAAAATTTTGTCAAAATGTTATTCGTTGTTGTTTTGTTTTGTTTTTTTTTTTTTTTTTGATTTCAGCTTAAAACCATGCATTGATTAAACTACAAGTGTAGCTTAACCAACAGAGGAAAAGAATGTTTGTAAAATTTATTTTGGCAAAGCCCTATAGACTGCAAGATGGTTGGATGGACGCACGTTTCGGAATTACCACATTCCTCATCAGCATCCTCTACTTGCAGCAAAACTATCAACCAATTATCAGAATAAATTCAGGCAGTTCAATAAACCCAACAATGAACCACACTTGAACCTTCCGAGTAGTTTAGTCAATGCATGGTTTTAATCTGAAAACAACAACAATGATTAAAGAACAAAACCAACAATAACAAAACAAAATTTATAGAAAATTTTTATAGAAAATTTTGTCAAAATTTTATTTCTATAGAAAATTTTGTCAAAGTTTTATTTCTAAAAAAAATGTTGTCAAAATTTTATTTCTATAGAACAACATTTTATTCCTATAGAAAATTTTGTAAAAATTTTATTTTTTATAGAATATTTTGCCAACATTTTATATTTATAGAAAATTTTGTCAAAATTTAGTTTTTATAGCAATGTCAAAATTTTATTTTTATAGAAAATTTTGTCAAAATTTTATTTTTATAGAAAATGTCAAAATTTTATTTCTATAGAAAATTTTGTCAAAGTTTTATTTATATAGAAAATTTTGTCAAAATTTTATTTCTATAGAACAACATTTTATTCCTATAGAAAATTTTGTCAAAATTTAGTTTTAATAGAAAATGTCAAAATTATATTTTTATAGAAAATGTCAAAATTTTTATTTTTACAGAAAAGTTTGTTTCTATAGAAAATTTTGCAAAATTTTACTTGTATAGAAAATTTTGTCAAAATTTTATTTCTATAGAAAACTTTGTCAAAGTTTTATTTCTATAGAAAATTTTGTCAAAATTTTATTTCTATAGAACAACATTTTATTCCTATTGAAAATTTTGCCAAATTTTATTTTTATAGAAAATTTTGTTTCTATAGAAAATTTTGTCAACATTTTTTTTATAGAAAATTTTGTCAAAATTTTATTTCTATACAAAATTTTGTAAAAATTTTATTTCCATAGAAAAACATTTTATACAAAAAAAAATTTGTCAAAATTATATTTTTATAGAAAATGTCAAAATTTTATTTTTATAGAAAAGTTTGTTTCTATAGAAAATTTTGTCAAAATTTTATTTTTATAGAAAATTTTGTCAAAATTTTATTTCTATAGAAAATTTTGTCAAAGTTTTATTTCTATAGAACAACATTTTATTCCTATAGAAAATTTTGCTAAATTTTATTTTTATAGAATATTTTGTCAACATTTTATATTTATAGAAAATTTTGTCAAAATGTAGTTTTTATAGAAAATGTCGAAATTTTATTTTTATAGAAAATTTTGTTTCTATAGAAAATTTTGTCCAAATTTTATTTTTATAGAAAATTTTGTCAAAATTTTATTTCTATAGAAAATTTTGTCAAAATTTTATTTCTATAGAAAATTTAGTCAAAATTTAATATTTATAAAAAAAAATTAGTCAAAATTTTATTTTTATAGAAAATTTTGTCAAAATTTTATTTTTACAGAAAATTTTGTCAAAATTTTATTTTTATAGAAAATTGTGTTAAAATTTTATTTTTATAGAATGGACCAAAAAGGCAATTATTGACAGTTTTTTTTATAAAAAATAATTATTTCAATATTTTTTTAATCCAACAACAAACTGAATTAACCCCTTATAGGTGGTTTGCCTTTTATAAAGGGTGATTCTTTTGAGGTCAGGATTTTCATGCATTAGTATTTGACAGATCACGTGGGATTTCAGACATGGTGTCAAAGAGAAAGATGCTCAGTATCCTTTGACATTTCATCATGAATAGACTTACTAACGAGCCACAACGTCGAATTTTCAGTGAATGGGCCCTAGAAAAGTTGGCAGAAAATCCGCTTTTTTATCGACAAATTTTGTTCAGCGATGAGGCTCATTTCTGGTTGAATGGCTACGTAAATAAGCAAAATTGCCGCATTTGGAGTGAAGAGCAACCAGAAGCCGTTCAAGAACTGCCCATGCATCCCGAAAAATGCACTGTTTGGTGTGGTTTGTACGCTGGTGGAATCATTGGACCGTATTTTTTCAAAGATGCTGTTGGACGCAACGTTACGGTGAATGGCGATCGCTATCGTTCGATGCTAACAAACTTTTTGTTGCCAAAAATGGAAGAACTGAACTTGGTTGACATGTGGTTTCAACAAGATGGCGCTACATGCCACACAGCTCGCGATTCTATGGCCATTTTGAGGGAAAACTTCGGAGAACAATTCATCTCAAGAAATGGACCGGTAAGTTGGCCACCAAGATCATGCGATTTGACGCCTTTAGACTATTTTTTGTGGGGCTACGTCAAGTCTAAAGTCTACAGAAATAAGCCAGCAACTATTCCAGCTTTGGAAGACAACATTTCCGAAGAAATTCGGGCTATTCCGGCCGAAATGCTCGAAAAAGTTGCCCAAAATTGGACTTTCCGAATGGACCACCTAAGACGCAGCCGCGGTCAACATTTAAATGAAATTATCTTCAAAAAGTAAATGTCATGGACCAATCTAACGTTTCAAATAAAGAACCGATGAGATTTTGCAAATTTTATGCGTTTTTTTTTTAAAAAAAGTTATCAAGCTCTTAACAAATCACCCTTTACTTCGGGATTGAAGAGCTAAATCAGATATTAATCATCGAAAATCTCTTATCTAGTTTTCAAAATATTCCCCATTAAGATCTTTACACTTTTGGATGCGTTTGAACCAATTGTCAGTGGTTTTTGCCATTGTCAAATCTCAGAAATCTCCAAAAAGGGAAATCTGGGTTTTATTTTCATAATGCAAATGGATACCAAACTTAATATGACGGTACTCCCAAAAAATATAAAAATTGTGTGTTGTTGTTTTCCATATAATTTTTATAGAAGCCTACTTAATTTTGGGTTTGGGGCTAATGTTCAGGGGAGCCAATATTCATAGCGCCTCGTAAAAATTAATTAATAATTGAATTGAAGATTTCTTCGAACCAAAAATAATTACGGAAATTAATTGAATTGCGTCTTTTTCATTTTAATGCCTTCAGTAACATTTTCTATTTTTGTTATTCAAAAACTATGAAATAAATCAATTTAATCTCTGATGTTTTCTTTGGATAAAAAATATGTCCAAGCTTGAATGTGTCAACTCCTTTATATAATGTGAAATATTATGGTAAGGATTATGTTAAAGTATTGACACATACACTCATCACATTCAATTGAATAACAAATAAAAGATTATAAATATCCCCAAATATATCATGTCTCTACACATATGTATGTATATATATGTAAATATGATACAGTTCTCCAAGTATGTTTTGCAATGGTATAACTTTTAATGTGTCCAGCAAAAAAAAAAAAAAAGAATATTATACAAATATAAATACCATTCTGATATTCAAAGCCAATATTATAAAGGATACTGAATGAAAGGACATTTGCATAATCGTTTATAGTTTTATGATAATTTTTTTTTTAAGGAAATAATCCCAAAAGAAAATGAACAAAAACAAAAACATTGCATAGCATTGTGGATAGTGATTGGGATTTATTTTTAATCTTTAATGGAATGGAGAAAATGTTTCTATTAGCCGTAAGGCAGATTATCACAAGAATTCGATTTTGCCAGTGACACTTTATGGAAATATACAAACCGTAAGAAATTAAAAATGGGCAATTATAAACACGGAACATACAGAAAAGAACAATGTATGATATAAACAAAATGGAAAAATTTAACAATACAAATTTGGGTGATGAAAGTTTGAGTTTTTCGAAGAAATTAAAAAACTGATATACGGTTTTCAATTGGTCAAAATTTAGTTCCGGAGGAAAGTTGGTTCGTTGGTGAGTATTATTAAAATGATTTATTTACAAGCAGAGAAAAAAAAATGACCAAACATAAAATGGTTGTAGAAATTACCGAGAAAATAACATGGTTGCGACAAACATGTTGCATGTTCACCATCCAAAAATAACATTTTGCTCTGGGAGGTGATCACATTCCTTCTCTGGGTGTAATCGTTTCTGAAACAGACGAATCAAACAAATTCTGCTTCAACCATTTATTATTTCAGAATAAGCTAAAATTTTATTTTAAAAAAATTACTACACATATTTCATTTCTACGTACAAAAAAAGTAGATTAGGTTAGAGGATGTCAACAAGTTTCTGATCGTAATAATATCAACTTATACCACTATATGTCAATTGTTATTTCTCAAGGTAATTATCTCAACTTCTTCTTCCTGAAGTGATCTCCTTTAAGGTCGCTCAAGAACTTCCATTTATCCGTCTTCATTGAACGTTCACGAAAAATCTAAATTGAATATTAACGATTTCATCCACGGGCATTCACGGTCCCAGCGAAAAAATTGGAAGTTGTCTCACAAATATTTCTTTTTAAACACATCCTGGAATCCCCGCCAATTTTTTTCCACTTCTGATGCGGTCCTTTTGGACAAGTCTACAAACATTTTTTTAAAGCGCATCCCGGGATCCCCTATCGATTTTTTTTCTACCTTCTATGCAGTCCTTTTGGACAAGTCTTCGATAGTACGGAATTAGGCCGTTTTAAGGGAAAATTCAAGTTTTGGATAATTAAATTTGGGGATACAAACTACTTTTTTTGGAAGCCCTTTTTTTGCTGGGCGGCTTTCGCTGTTCATGTGTTTTTCTAAGCTACGCTCCCGCAGAACGGTGAGAGTCTGAAAGAAAATGGAACCTTATCATCATCTCGGATGATGATTAATTGGATAATTCCAATTAAAGGTTTCAACAGACAGGTCATCGCCATTCGAATTTCCTGTTTCCTACGATTTTTTTTTTTTTCGTTCCATATAATCTTGGTTTGCTCGCAACCTTGAGAAGAGATCCAACGTTCCCGCCATACTTTATCATATTTGACATAAGTTCCTGCAATGATATAAAGACAGTGGAGACATTTTTCGCCCTCCTAGCACCCTTCCTAGCCCGTACATCTGCTTCTTCATTTCCCACTAAAGGGTGATACGGTCAAAATTTCAATATAATCTTGACGTATTTCTTTCAATTTTGCATTTAAAAAACCTGAACACCCCTCATTTTGAAGGTGTGTGTGTAGAATGTTGCTCCTATTTTGATTTTGGAATTCACTCTTCAGTTGCCAAAATGCCGTCCAAGCAAGAAGAGCAACGTATCAAAATTTTGCTCGCGCATCGCGAAAATCCGAGCTACTCTCACGCAAAGCTGGCAAAATCGCTAAAAGTTGCCAAATCAACCGTTACAAATGTAATTAAAGTGTTTGGGGAACGTTTGTCGACAGCCAGGAAGTCTGGATCGGGGGGAAATCGAAAACCGGAAGCCGCTGAGACGACAAAGAGAGTTGCCGGTAGTTTCAAGCGAAACCCTAACCTCTCTCTCCGAGATGCCGCAAATAAGCTGGGTGTATCGTCTACAACCGTGCATCGAGCCAACAAACGAGCCGGACTATCGACTTACAAGAAGGTAGTGACTCCAAATCGCGATGATAAACAAAATACGACGGCCAAAGCGCGATCCCGGAGGCTATACACGACGATGCTGACGAAGTTTGACTGCGTGGTAATGGACGACGAAACCTACGTCAAAGCCGACTACAAGCAGCTTCCGGGACAGGAGTTTTATACGGCAAAAGGAAGGGGAAAGGTAGCAGATATTTTCAAGCACATAAAACTGTCAAAGTTCGCAAAGAAATATCTGGTTTGGCAAGCCATCTGTACCTGTGGCTTGAAAAGCAGCATTTTCACGTCTGCTGCCTTTCCTGAAGAAACACGGTTGTTCCGTACTGTTTTGGCCGGATTTGGCATCTTGCCATTACGGTAAAAAGTCCATGGAGTGGTACGCCGCCAACAACGTGCAGGTGGTTCCCAAGGACAAGAATCCTCCCAACACGCCAGAGCTCCGCCCAATTGAGAAATACTGGGCTATTGTCAAGCGGAACCTAAAGAAGACAACAAAAACTGCTAAGGACGAGCAGCAGTTCAAGGCAAACTGGCTTTCTGCGGCGAAGAAGGTGGACAAGGTGGCTGTACAAAATCTGATGGCAGGTGTCAAGCGTGAGGCCCGGCAATTCGGATTTGGAAAAGCGAAAGCCTAACTGAATATTTTTTCTGAATTTTATACTAATTGAACTTGATAAAGAAATTTAATTTGATTTTTTAAATAAACGATTTCACTGATTTACACGCGTTTTCCCTTGACCAAATTTTGACCGTATCACCCTTTATTTCACAGGGCCCAATTACACAGCAGAGAGTTAAATTATTGTATTCATTGAAAACCATAAGCTCTCTACGACAGTGACTGAGTACCTTAGACCTTATCTGCATTGCCCAAGACCTTAGCCCGTGCATCTGCTTCTTCATTTCCCACTATTCCACAGGGCCCAATTACACAGCAGAGAGATACATTATTGTATTAATTGAGAACCATAAGCTCTCTACGACAGTGGCTGGTTACCTTAGACCTTATCTGCATTGCCCAAGACCTTTATAGCCGTTTGACTGTCGATGAAGAAGCTGATATCGCTTCAGAATAACGGCTTCAACAACAGCGACTCTCACTGCAGTCGGTTCCACACACCGAGGTCGGCACAAGGAACACCACCTTGTCCAAGAACAGCAACCCCCATTGGGAATACAACTTTGAATGACTACCCGAACCCTCTCCCCATCCCACATCTTATTCCCCATCCTTGTGTCCAGTCTGTTCGCGGCCAGTCACGCGCGGAGGTTACTCTGTGATGAGCAGCGAATGTCACAACTGGGTACACTTGCGTTGCTCGAGACTCAAGAATGTAGGAGAATACACTCCTGACTCCCCCCATATTCACACACTCATCACCGACCACACTTTCATTGCATACAAATTCGAGTCCGTCCGTAAATAATAGTATATCTGGTTCAGAGTTATGTCGCGCTTGCAGAAGGAAATTCACCAAAGCAACCGAGCCGATCTGTTGATCCATCCGCAAGATCTTCACACACCTGGAATGATCAGGCCTTTATTTTGTTGTAACCTACTGCCGAAGTACCCACCAATCACCGACAATAGCCATCACACCACGACAATAATGAACTCTTCCACTGATGGGAACCAGGCCTTAAGCCTACAGTGGAACTGCAATGGGTTGACAAGGAAGATTACTGAAATCACCGATTTCATGGACAAAAAGGGTACTCTCACAATCGCGCTCCATGGGACTAAACTCTCCAATCTCTCTAGATCATCCTGTTGCTCTGTCCTAAGACAGGACCGAGAAAGGAATGCCGGCGGAAAATAGCCTTCGTTGTCCATGATTCTGCGAGATACAGATCCAAGCTATTAACCACGACAGACCCCCACTTAGAGATACAGGGGATAACAGTCACGGTGGGGGAGGAAAATATATGTGTATAGCAAACGTATATCGTCCTCCCGATTCTGTTTACCAGACATGATATATGCAGTACTGAGGCAATACCTCAGTGGTGAGCAAACCATCCTGTTATTTGACCTAAATGGTCACCATGACACTTGGTATTAAGAGCTTGGATGTGGCGCCAGAGGAGAATTAAATGCGGCGTGTAGACATAACCATAAACTCTGACCACTTCCCCATCACAGTAAAGATTGACGTGGGAACAGACAGCGACTCCGCAGCTTTTGTGATTGCTTTCCAGTGTATTTAGCTTTAAGTATCTGAAAATGTGGAAATCGAGTGGGTAGTCTCCCATCAGTACCTCTAAAGCTGCAGTGGCTGTGGTCCTCATAAACAGGAAATTTAATCGTTCCCCTAGTAATTTTCGACAAGAGTACAATGTCGGCCATTTTTATGCGGTCTACGGTATTTTCCACCCAGTTCAGTTTTGAGTCCATGATGACTCCCAAGTATCTTGGTCCCTTAATTCAAGAACTTTGATCTTTCTTCTCCAAGTGAACCAGTTCTGTTTTTCCAAGCTTTAGTCTGAAAGATACTGTAAAACACACAACACATCTGAAATCGTTTCCGGGAATTTTACCGATACAAATATTACGATGTCATCCGCGTACGCCACCGCCTAGGTTAAAGTGGCAGCCCGATTAAGTTTCAGACTCATTTAGACTATTCAGTCCATTGTGAACACCACCTAGATTCCTTTGCTGCTCATTCCTAGTTTGTGGAATTTATTAGTTCTCAAAGAACTTGTACTTCTCAAACTTTCAGGGCATCATTGCTTCCTTCCCTGTACTTCGTTTGCATTACTAAATAAACTCTGATAGCGGTCATTGCAACGGCTATAAGAAATCAATGTTCACCATATTCAAAAGTTTTCTTTTTTTTTTCTTCCTTCCTTGCTGTTCTATATGTTATACAACTTATAATTGGAAAGCTAGCAAATGTGGCCGTGGTTATGAATTGGACCAACGAAAAAAGGATTTTTAATTTTTTTTTACTATTCACCACAAATGTGTACTGCTGTTCTTTGCTATGAATTTTAGCATCGTGGACTTAATTTGCATATGCCGCCCATACGTGATAGATACATAGCAGATGACTGACTCTGGTAGTCTTGCGCTGAATATAAACGAAATGTGGTATTTTTTCAGGACATGAAAGGAAACATCAAACATCAGCATCAACCACCACCGTGTGGCTCAAACCCTTGCCACCATCAACACCTTTTTCTGTAACATCCCTCCACCGCCACAAAATCATCAACCTTTGTGACAAGAGCACAATTTTATGTCATGGACCAAAAGAAAAAAAAGCGAAAAAAAAAACAAAATACATCCAAAATCCATATCCTTTGGGATGTACTCGCACTAGTGTGTGTGAGCGGGTGTGTGTGTTCTTTGAAACCAGAAATACCATTACGACTCTTGGGCTTTTTTCCGTGCTCCTTCCTATATTCATTTTTTTTGCTTTTTACGAAAAAAAATCCATAAAATAAGTGTTATATGTCGACTTTACTTGGAAAGCGTCCTTTTTGTGTCTATTCTATGATGTGGCTTTGTTTTCTTCCTTTTTTCCACTCTCTCTTACTAATTTCACTATGGACCCTAACGACGACGACGACAACAGCGAAGACTTAAAAAAAGTCAAATGTAACGAATTAAAAATAAAATTCTACCAACTCTCAAATGAATGTGTGTTATTTTTTCGCCGACTAAAAAAGTAGCAAGAAAGGGATGTCATATCGGAAAAGAAATAATAGAAATAAAATTTTGACAAATTTTCTATAGAAATATAATTTTGAAAAAATTTTCTATAGAAACAAACTTTTGAAAAAAAAAATTTATAGAAATAAAATTTTGAGAAAATTTTCTATAGAAATAACATTTTGAGAAAATTTTCTATAGAAGTAAAATGTTGACAAAATTTTGTATAGAAATAAAATGTTGACAACATTTTCTATAGAAATAAAATTTTATTGTTTTGATCTCAGCTTTGCGTTGACTAAACTACAAGAATAGCTTAACCAACAGAGGAAAAGAATATTTGTCAAATTTATTTGGGTAAAGCTCTATAGACTGCAAGATGGTTGGATGAATGCACGTTCCGGAATTACCACATTCCTCATCAGTATCCTCTATTTGCAGCAAAACTATCAACCAATTATCAGAACAAATTCTGGTAGTTCACCAAACCCAAAGTGTACCACACTTGAACCTTCGAAAAAAAGGTTTATGATAGTGGGCTTTTGCCGAAATAAATCTTTGTACAAACATTCCTCTTTTCCTTTGCCACCTTCAAATTGTCGATTTGAGAAATAAAATTTTAACAACATTTTCTATAGAAATAAAATTTTGACAAAATTTTCTATAGAAACAAAATTTTGACAAAAATTTGTATAGAAATAAAATTTTGACAAAATTTTCTATAGAAATAAAATTTTGACAAAATTTTCAATAGGAATAAATTTTTGACAAAATTTTCTATAGAAATAAAATTTTGACAAAATTTTCTATAGAAATACAATTTTGACAAAATTTTCTAAAGAAATAAAATTTTAACAAAATTTTCTAAAGAAATAAAATTTTAACAAAATTTTCTATAGAAATAAAATTTTAACAAAATTTTCTATAGAAATAAAATTTTGATAAAATTTTCTATAGAAATAAAATTTTGACAAAATTTTCTATTGAAATAAAATTTTGACAAAGTTTTCTATAGAAATAAAATTTTCTATAGAAATACAATTTTGAGAAAATTTTCTAAAGAAATAAAATTTTGACAAAATTTTGTATAAAATAAAATTTTAACAAAATTTTCTATAGAAATAAAATTTTGAAAAAAATTCTATATAAAAACAATTTGACAAAATTTTCTATAGAAATAAAAATTTTGACAAATTTTCTATAGAAATCTTGCAGTCT
Source organism: Haematobia irritans (assembly GCF_050003625.1). Lineage (NCBI taxonomy): Eukaryota > Metazoa > Arthropoda > Insecta > Diptera > Muscidae > Haematobia > Haematobia irritans. The sequence continues at coordinate 230,919,709 of NC_134397.1, forward strand.
ATAGGGCTTTGCCCCAATAAATTTGACAAACATTCTTTTCCTCTGTTGATTAAGCTACACTTGTAGTTTAGTCAATGTATGGTTTTAAGCTGAAATAAAAAAACAACAGAAATACAATTTTGACAAAATTTTCTAAAGAAATAAAATTTTGACAAAATTTTGTATAAAATAAAATTTTAACAAAATTTTCTATAGAAATAAAATTTTGACAATATTTTCTATACAAATAAAATTTTCACAAACATTTCTATAGAAATAAAATTTTAACAAAATTTTCTATAGAAATAAAATGTTGACAAAATTTTCTATAGAAATAAAATGTTGACAAAATTTTCTATAGAAATACAATTTGACCAAATTGTCTATAGAAATATAATTTTGACAAAATTTTCTATAGAAATAAAATTTTGACAAAATTTTCCACAGGAATACAATTTTGAGAAAATTTTCCATAGAAATAGAATTTTGACAAAAATTTCTGAAGAAATAAAATGTTGACAAAAATTTCTATTGAAATAAAATTTTCATAAAAATTTCTAAAGATATAAAATGTTGACAAAATTTTCTATTGAAATAAAATGTTGACAAAATTTTGTATAAAACAATTTTCTATAGAAATAAAATTTTCACAAACATTTCTATAGAAATAAAATTTTGACAAAATTTTCTATAGAAATAAAATTTTATTTCTATAGAAATAAAATGTTAACAAAATTTTCTATAGAAATAAAATTTTTGACAATATTTGTTATAGAAATAAAATTTTGGTAAAATTTGCTATAGAAATAAAATGTTAACAAAATTTTCTATAGAAATAAAATGTTGACAAAATTTTCTATAGAAATACAATTTGACCAAATGTTCTATTACAACATTCCTCATCAGCATCCTTTACTTGCAGCAAAACTATCAACCAATTATCGGAACAAATTCTGGTAGTTCACCAAACCCAAAGTGTACCACACTTGAACCTTCCAAAAAAGGTTTATGATAGTGGGCTTTTGCCCAAATAAATCTTTGTACAAACATTCCTCTTTCCCTTTGCCACCTTCAAATTATCGATTTGAGAAATAAAATTTTAACAAAATTTTCTATAGAAATAAAATTTTGACAAAATTTTCTATAGAAACAAAATTTTGAAAAAAATTTCTATAGAAATAAAATTTTGACAAAATTTTCTATAGAAATAAAATTTTGACAAAATTTTCAATTGGAATAAATTTTTGACAAAATTTTCTATTGAAATAAAATTTTGACAAAATTTTCTATAGTAACAAAATTTTGACACAATTTCTATAGAAATACAATTTTGACAAAATTTTCTAAAGAAATAAAATTTTTTGGAAAAATTTTCTATAGAAATAAAATTTTAACAAAATTTTCTATAGAAATAAAATTTTGACAAAAATTTCTATAGAAATAAAATTTTGACAAAATTTTCTATTGAAATAAAATTTTGACAAAGTTTTCTATAGAAATAAAATATTCTATAGAAATACAATTTTGACAAAATTTTGTATAAAATAAAATTTTAACAAAATTTTCTATAGAAATAAAATTTTGAAAAAAATTCTATATTCTATATAAAAAACAATTTGACAAAATTTTCTATAGAAATAAAATTTTGACAAATTTTCTATAGAAATCTTGCAGTCTATAGGGCTTTGCCCAAATAAATTTGACAAACATTCTTTTCCTCTGTTGATTAAGCTACACTTGTAGTTTAGTCAATGTATGGTTTTAAGCTGAAATAAAAAAACAACAGAAATACAATTTTGACAAAATTTTCTAAAGAAATACAATTTTAACAAAATTTTCTATAGAAATAAAATTTTCACAAACATTTCTATAGAAATAAAATTTTGACAAAATTTTCTATAGAAATAAAATGTTAACAAAATTTTCTATAGAAATAAAATTTTTGACAATATTTGTTATAGAAATAAAATTTTGGTAAAATTTGCTATAGAAATAAAATGTTAACAAAATTTTCTATAGAAATAAAATGTTGACAAAATTTTCTATAGAAATACAATTTGACCAAATGTTCTATTACAACATTCCTCATCAGCATCCTTTACTTGCAGCAAAACTATCAACCAATTATCGGAACAAATTCTGGTAGTTCACCAAACCCAAAGTGTACCACACTTGAACCTTCCAAAAAAGGTTTATGATAGTGGGCTTTTGCCCAAATAAATCTTTGTACAAACATTCCTCTTTCCCTTTGCCACCTTCAAATTATCGATTTGAGAAATAAAATTTTAACAAAATTTTCTATAGAAATAAAATTTTGACAAAATTTTCTATAGAAACAAAATTTTGAAAAAAATTTCTATAGAAATAAAATTTTGACAAAATTTTCTATAGAAATAAAATTTTGACAAAATTTTCAATTGGAATAAATTTTTGACAAAATTTTCTATTGAAATAAAATTTTGACAAAGTTTTCTATAGAAATAAAATATTCTATAGAAATACAATTTTGACAAAATTTTGTATAAAATAAAATTTTAACAAAATTTTCTATAGAAATAAAATTTTGAAAAAAATTCTATATTCTATATAAAAAACAATTTGACAAAATTTTCTATAGAAATAAAATTTTGACAAATTTTCTATAGAAATCTTGCAGTCTATAGGGCTTTGCCCAAATAAATTTGACAAACATTCTTTTCCTCTGTTGATTAAGCTACACTTGTAGCTTAGTTAATGTATGGTTTTAAGCTGAAATAAAAAAACAACAGAAATACAATTTTGACAAAATTTTCTAAAGAAATAAAATTTTGACAATATTTTCTATACAAATAAAATATTCACAAACATTTCTATAGAAATAAAATTTTAACAAAATTTTCTATAGAAATAAAATTTTGACAACATTTTCTATAGAAATACAATTTTGACAAAATTTTCTATAGAAATAAAATGTTGACAAAATTTTCTATAGAAATAAAATGTTGACAAAATTTTCTATAGAAATACAATTTTGAGAAAATTTTCCATAGAAATAGAATTTTGACAAAAATTTCTGAAGAAATAAAATGTTGACAAAATTTTCTATTGAAATAAAATTTTCATAAAAATTTCTAAAGAAATAATATGTTGACAAAATTTTCTATTGAAATAAAATTTTGACAAAATTTTGTATAAAATAAAATTTTGACAAAATTTTGTATAAAATAAAATTTTAACAAAATTTTCTATAGAAATAAAATTTTGAAAAAAAAATCTATATTCTATATAAAAAACAATTTGACAAAATTTTCTATAGAAATAAAATTTTGACAAATTTTCTATAGAAATCTTGCAGTCTATAGGGCTTTGCCCAAATAAATTTGACAAACATTATTTTCCTCTGTTGATTAAGCTACACTTGTAGTTTAGTCAATGTATGGTTTTAAGCTGAAATAAAAAAAAAAAAACAACAGAAATACAATTTTGACAACATTTTCTATAGAAATACAATTTTGACAAAATTTTCTATAGAAATAAAATGTTGACAAATTTTTCTATAGAAATAAAATGTTGACAAAATTTTCTATAGAAATAAAATGTTGACAAAATTTTCTATAGAAATACAATTTGACCAAATTTTCTATAGAAATAAAATTTTGACAAAATTTTCTATAGAAATAAAATTTTGACAAAATTTTCCACAGAAATACAATTTTGAGAAAATTTTCCATAGAAATAGAATTTGGACAAAAATTTCTGAAGAAATAAAATGTTGACAAAATTTTCTATTGAAATAAAATTTTCATAAAAATTTCTAAAGAAATAAAATGTTGACAAAATTTTATATTGAAATAAAATTTTGACAAAATTTTGTATAAAATAATTTTCTATAGAAATAAAATTTTCACAAACATTTCTATAGAAATAAAATTTTGACAAAATTTGCTATAGAAATGAAATGTTGATAAAATTTGATATTTGATATTTTAACAAAATGTTCTATAGACATAAATTTTTGACAACATTTTTATAGGAATAACATTTTGACAACATTTTCTATAGAAATTAAATTCTCTACATATAGAACTATCCATTGTGGTTGAGTTTTTGGAAATACGAAATTGTTACTTGCCTCCGTAGCAATCCCTATTCACGTCTATAGGACACATGCATAAATAGAATTCTTGGCTATAATCATCTTCGTCAATGCTGTCACATTGCCTTTAGTGATGATGAGCCTCCTCTACTTCATATTCAAATGGATTGAGTCGCCGTTTGTTGTGTAGCATCATCTGCATAGATTCTTTGAGTTGCCATGAGGTTTTTATCTTAGTTACCGAACGACCGACGATGTGGTGGTTTCTATGACATTCAATTGTTTCAGGTTTCCATTTGGTCTTACTTTTTTTTTGCCTACATTCTTATATTTTATTTAATCCCTACATACATATATAGGAGTTAGCAAGGAAATCAAATGGAAAATAGCTCATGTGACAAATTGTTAAATTTATTGTATCTTCTAGAATTGAAGTAGTATCTAGCTACAGATAATGTTTTCCAATCAGCTGACCACAGTTGATTTGATTCCGGAAAAATATAACTAAATATAAAGTGCTTAAAAATAGCCAAAATTTAATAAAGACCAGTTTCTCACATACGAAAGGGATACTTTCGTTCGACTAGAATGTCCCAAACAGCTGAAATTACAAAGAAAAATCAGATGTTTTTGACGTCTCAGTCGAACGGAAGCGTTCGTTTCGATTATGAGAAATATTCCGTTGCAAAAAAATTTATGTTAGCTCTCTTTGCATTTGGCCTTAACAAGAATTTCATGCTTGTGCATGAACGGAGGAAAATAAAATTATTATGTTCACTAGAAACTCCCTAAAGCTTTTAGGAACATTCTAGTCCTGTAGAAACTAATAACAAAATACACTGGAAATAATTATTACCTACACTTCAATACTCAAATATGCCAAATTATTTATGGGAGGAAAAGATTTCATAGGTGAAAATGGCAAAAGCAGCTGCCTAATGTGTCGTCCAGACTATAAGTTTGTCCAAACAGAATGTCTGTGTTTGTAAAGAATCTTACAGTGTGGCCAATCGCTAAGAATTGTCGGAATAATAATCGATAAATATGTTATCGATCACATTAAGAAGCAGCAGTGTCGATTATGACGTCGAACATAACTTTTAGTATGGCCAATATCTGTGTATTTTTGACACCAGCACTGTCGTCCGGATAAACTTATATTCTGGACGGCGCATTAAGGTGTTGATATTTATCACAATAGACTGAATAGTCTAAGTGAGCCTGAAATATCGGGATTTCAAAAGATTGCAATATTTTTTTTCTCTTCCAAAACTTAGTCAAATACTTTTATCACTACGAAATTAATTGTACAACCAATCTCGCAATCAAATTTTAATTTTATTCGTCTCTGCCATTCGTGTTTTTTGTTAAATTTTTTTGAAAAAAAAAAAAAACAAATCAATTTATGGAACCTATTTTTCAGATTTTAATAAACATATTTCCTTAATTGGCCCTTCAACAGTTTAGTCGATACGTGCTGTCCAGAGAACAAAGCCGACCCATTTTTGTCGACGGCGGCTAACACTAAATTTTTCCCTCGAGCAGTGGCAGGTTGGCAGCTACGCGGATATAAATTTGTCTATACGTCGGCGCACAATTATCCATTATAAAAACAATTTGATGGAGAGAATGAAGCCGACCCATTTTTGTCGGCGGTAGCAGCTTGACAGCAAAGCCGATATAAAATTGTCGTTTTGGCGGCGCATAATTACCCACCAGAGAATGAAGCCGACCCAGTTTTGTCAGCGGAGGCAGCTTGTCCATTCGGCGGTGGACAATTATCCATTATAAGGACGACAATGCTCGTGTCGAACATATCCCATATATTGTGCACATTATAAGTTAAGTCCCAAGGCATAATTGATACTGCTGCATGTTTATGGAATCGATAACACATTTACCGATTATTTAGTCATCGCCGACAAGTCATATCGATCCGACACACAGTTTCTTTACAAACACTGACATTCCGTCCGGAATAACTGATAGTTTGTAAAGCGCATTATACGAATGCTAATGAGATTAGTTGTACAACCAGTCTTACAATCAAATTTAAATTTTGTTAAAATTTTCTGAGCTACATTTTTGCAAAACTGTTATAACAGTTTGAAATTGATGTATAGTCGGTGGATGGTTCAAAATTTTGGCGAAAATATGACAATTATTAATAAATTTTTCCGATATCATAGTCAATATTTTTGATTAATTGGCGGCTAAATTTGAGTCGACATATTCGGCGGCGGCGTCGACTTGCAAAAAATGGTCGGCGGCAATTGAAATCAGCGGCGCGACTCTGCGGTTTCATTCTCTGATTTGATGTCATGCAAATGGTAATGAGATTAATTGTACAACCAAACTTACAATAAAATTTATATTCCAGTCAAATTTTGGGAGCTAATTTTTGGCCAAATTTTTATAGCAGTTTCATATTGATCAATTGCGAGTAGAAAGTTCAAATTTTTTGCAAAAAATACAACAATTATAAGTAAATTTGTCTGATTTAAACCAATATTTTTGATTTATTGAGTCGACATATTCAGCGGCGGTGTCGACTCGCAAAAACTGGACGGCGGCGGCTAAAATTGACGGCACGACTCGGCGGCCATGTCCAAACACGTTTGTTTTCCTTTTGCGTGTCATTTCTTTCATTTCACAGTCTTTAATCCATTGCTAATAGCATAATTTCTCTTTGTGTTGAGAAATGCATGTTGTAGAAAATTTATTTATTGTCCGTTGAGAAGGATCATACGATATATGGGATTTTCAAAGGAATTGCTTCCCTTCCATCACTTTCTTTACTTTAGCAGTGCAAAGCAATAAGCTTATATTTAATTCATATATATACATAGCAATATTCGTAGAAAACAGAGAACATTTTAAACAACATACATATTTATAATTTTATTACAAAATACATTAGGCAAATATTTTTTGCATTTCCTGGAATTTATTTTCATTTATGCATGGACTGGAGTCTATTATAACAATGGAAAATCAAATAGTCAATTACATTAAAAATTTTATATAACTCCATTCCTGTTCATACTTCAACAGAATTCTATTGATTTTATATTGTATCTATCTATTGAATTTATTTATTATATAATTATAATTTATATATATTCAAATATTTACTAATTATTAATTAATATCACACAAAACATTTTATAATGGATTTTCTTTAATTCTCCTTACAGGAATATTGTCTCCTCCGGGTCCGTTTCTAACGCCCAGTCCATCACCATCGATCTCAGCTAGTCCACGTTTACAACCATCACCATCATTATCACCATTTCCGCAGGATGTACTTCTAGTAACGGGTAATCCGTTAACAAATGCCACTACGCATGAACAGGTAAGAAATCTATGTGAATTTCCTATATGGCCTCATGGCGAATAAGAGACTCTCGATTTTAAATTGATTTCGCCTGTGATAGTACATCATAAAGGATAACATAATTTAGTTTCATTGTCTCGTGTCTTTTAAACTAATAAAATTTTTATAAAAAGAAAGTTACCAATCTTTGCTTCAAAAATGTTTGTTGTTACACAAAATTTTGTAAATTTTGTAATTGCCAAATAAAATGGATATATAGAGAAAAGCATGAATCAGCCGTATTGCGTAGCAAATTATTGGCAGAAAATACATATTTTAGTAAATATATTTTCATTAATGGGCAGCTACATTTCAGTCGAAATAAGCCGATTTATTCTGATGCGCCGTCCAAATTATAAGTTTATCCGGACGGCAGTGGTCTTGTCAAACATATCCCAGATAAGTTATGTCCGAAGAAATAATCGATACTGAAGCCTGCTAATGGGATCTCGATAACACATTTATCGATATTTTACTTACCTCCGACAATTCTTAGCGTTCGGCCACACTGTAAGATTCTTTACAAACACAGACATTCCAGTCGGTAATCTTATAGTCTGGACGGCATAGAATGAAGCCGATTCATTTTTGTCGGTGGCGGCTGACACTAAGTTTTTGTCTCCGGCGGCTGCGAATTGACGGCTAAGCCAATATAATTTTTTCTATTCGGCGGCGGACAATTTTCCATTATAAAATCAATTTGAAGATACTTTTCCTCCAAAACTCGCCAATTTTGGAATGGAACCCACCTAATTTGGAATATACCCCGAATAACATACCCTATTCAAAATATATGTCAAAATATTGAAATAAGTAAAAAAGAGTAAACAAAGGACATGGACATGTGAAAATAACATAAAAATTTTTTCCCTTTGCGCTTGCGGTAATTATTTGGACATAGGTTGCATATATGTGAATTTCGAGTAAATGTGAATTTCTAGTTTCCATGATAACTGTCAAACTAAAACATCTCAACACGGTGTGAACGGTGAAATGTTTTGGAAAAACGAATGAGAAAAAGGAGTCGGTGGGAACATAGCATTCTTCAAATTTTCTGAGCTCAATTTTTACAAATTTATTATAGCAACGTGATCTTGATTGATTGCTGGTAGAAGGTTCAAATTTTTGGCAAAAAAATAAAAGAGAGCCGGAGAGAGACTACATTTGACAGTTATTAGGTAGAGAAATTCCAAGTTTTTGCTAGAGATTTTTTCCCCAGTAAGATATTGCAAACCATAGCATACGTTGCCAGCTGGTTGTTGATAACAAACAAAGCACCAGTGCAATGTACATGTTCCTCAACTACAACTGGAAGGTAAAAAGGAGGATCCGTTTTTTGTTTTTATTATTTTAGAAGTTGAAAATTTGAATGTGCAAATGTTACTGCATGCCGTTCGAGTACTTTTCAGAAATTTTAAGCAAAGAGGGTAAAATAATCGCTTATTCTCTTGTTAGGTTTTACTGAATATTTTTTACTGGAAAGGTACGCGAACAGACCTATCAATACATTTTTCTGATTTAAATAAATCTGTAGTCACAATCCATAACAGTCTAAGTCTGTTTTTCAATATTTTCAGTACAGGAGTTTAAAGTTTTGAATCTTCACTGAAAATCAGGAGAAGGTGTTTTTTGGAAAACTTTGCTACAGATTCCTAGAAGAGATACAAATATGAGAAACATACGATGGTGCTAATAACTCAATTGTGTCCTAACTCGAGTTAGGGTGTTAAGGGTTGTGACCACAGAAATATTTTTGATTCATTGGCGGCTAAATTTGAGTCGAGATGAGTCGGCATATTCGGCAGCGGCGTCGACTGGCAAAAACTGGTCGGCAGCTTCATTCTCTGGATATGGGTGACGGCCAGTTTACATTTTACAATTAGTTGTGGAAAAAATCGTATAATCGTTCATGATCGAAGAATGAAGTCGTCCCCAGAGAATGAAGCCGCCGCCGACCAGTTTTTGCCAGTCGAAGCCACCGCCAAATATATCGACTTATCTCGTCTCAAAATTAGCCTCCAATTAATCAAAAATATTTGTTTAAATTAGAAAAATGTATTAATAATTGTTTTATTTGTTGTCAATATGTTTAATATTCCACCCAAAATCCGTCAGTATCAAGTTTCTATAATAAAGGGTGATACGGTCAAAATTTGGTCAATATAAACTTGACGTATTTCTTTCAATTTTGCGTTTAAAAAACCTCAACATTTTGAAGGTGTGTGTGTGTAGAATGTTGCTCCTATTTTGATTTTGGAATTCACTCTTCAGTTGTCAAAATGCCGTCCAAGCAAGAAGAACAGCGTATCAAAATTTTGCTCGCGCATCGCGAAAATCCGAGCTACTCGCACGCAAAGCTGGCAAAATCGCTAAAAGTTGCCAAATCAACCGTTACAAATGTAATTAAAGTGTTTGGGGCACGTTTGTCGACAGCCAGGAAGTCTGGATCGGGGGAAATCGAAAACAGGAAGCCGCTGAGACGACAAAGAAAGTTGCCGGTAGTTTCAAGCGAAACCCCAACCTCTCTCTCCGAGATGCCGCAAATAAGCTGGGTGTATCGTCTACAACCGTACATCGAGCCAAAAAACGAGCCGGACTATCGACTTACAAGAAGGTAGTGACTCCAAATCGCGATGATAAACAAAATACGACGGCCAAAGCGCGATCCCGGAGGCTGTACACGATGATGCTGACGAAGTTTGACTGCGTGGTAATGGACGACGAAACCTACGTCAAAGCCGACTACAAGCAGCTTCCGGGACAGGAGTTTTATACGGCAAAAGGAAGGGGAAAGGTAGCAGATATTTTCAAGCACATAAAACTGTCAAAGTTCGCAAAGAAATATCTGGTTTGGCAAGCCATCTGTACCTGTGGCTTGAAAAGCAGCATTTTCATAGCTTCCGGGACTGTCAAACAAGACATTTACGTGAAAGAGTGTTTGAATAAACATCTGCTGCCTTTCCTGAAGAAACACGGTTGTTCTGTACTGTTTTGGCCGGATTTGGCATCTTGCCATTACGGTAAAAAGGGCATGTAGTGGTACGCCGCCAACAACGTGCAGGTCATTCCCAAGGACAACAACCCTCCCAACACGCCAGAGCTCCGGCCGTCAAGCCGTCGACGCCGGGAGCAAAAAATTACTGTCAGCCTCCGCCGAGAAAAATGGGTCGGCTGCATTCTCTGGACGTCCCATATTTGCTAGTGGCGACACATTTTCAATTTTTTCTCCTACGGCGGCGGCGTGACGGCTGAGTAGTTATTCTGCGCCAACTATCCACAAAAATGATAAAATAATTTGTTTTGATTTAAATACATATTTTTGATTAATTGGCGCCTAATTTTGAGTCGAGATGAGTCAACATATTCGGCAGCGGCGTCGACTGGCAAAAACTGCTCGGTGGCGCGACTCGCGGCTTCATTCTCTGCTCCAAAGATTTGAATTATATGTAAATTTGATTGTAAGATTGGTTGGACAACTAATCTCATAACCATTCAGATAACCTCAATTTGATTTTATAATGGATTAATGATCGCCGCCGAATATACAATTTTTTATCGACTTAGCCGTCAAGCCGCCATTGGAGGCAAAATTTTAGTATCAGCCGCCGCCGATAAAAATGGGTCCACTTCATTCTCTGATTGGTAAACTTTTATGAGAAAAGTTGATCCATCGAAAAGTCAAGTTTTGTATCATCCATGTGATTCAAATATCCACATACCTTTTACCTTTTAATATTTCACAAAACATTGCAAATATTTTGTTATTTGACGTTTTATTTGAAGAAATATAACCAAATAAATCCAATTTGGTAAGCCAAGTACATCTTCTTAGTGGTGACAAAAAAATAATAATTGGCAACGCTAAGTCATTTGCCACCAACGAATTGTAATATAATTGTATTTGGCAACACACCTTATCACCACAGATTTCCTTCTCTCATATTGGGCTTGTCAAACAAGTGTTTGCCTAAAGAGAGTCGCAACCCTGCCAGCATTTCAAAGTTCCATTTCATCCTCATCGCTATCACAGACTCGTAAATGTCACCACAACCATCGCGAACTGTGATGGGAGAAGCATATCAAAAAGTACAAAATGTACATGAAAGTATTTTGCCATCACTACTGTTAAAAGAGCCATTTTATTTTTTGTGAAACGCCAAGCGCAACCAGCTTGTTATATTTTATTTAAATAAAAACGAAAATAAAGTTCTGAAAACATAGATATTACGCTTAAAATTGTGAAAGGTATATGGTGAACAATTTTCGACTTTCCAAATAGAATAAAGTGATCGGTTTTCAAATATTTTTCCAGGCACGCTGTCTCCATCGAAAATAAACAAACTGGCTAATAGACGCTGCAATATGTAACTTGCTACTTAAAACTCAACATCATTCTTTTATTAATGCAAAAAATTATGTTAAATGTGATGAGATAAACCGAAAAATGTTATATTTACAAGAAATTATAAATGTTGAATCAAATCAATAAACATCTACACAAACGTGTTTTACTTGACCACAATGATTCTTCTACAATTACCTTAAAATTCACTTTTTCTGATAGTTTGCAGGGGTTCTTATTGGCATCCTTCGAAATTGATCTAAATAGGCACCTAATAATTTCACTGATGAGAAACTTTTTCGTAGTAACTTGGCGTGGTACAACTTCTCAATAGTGACGGCGCTTTTCCGACGAGTTTTTGATGTCGTATATGATTGTTTTCGACGTAGTGGGGATTCTCAGAAGCGCCCCCAAATTCCAAAAATGTTGGCAGGGAATAATCATCCAGTATGGAGTGTTGTGTTTACACCAGGGTTGATAAATTTTACACTTTTACACTATTTGTGATACTTTCTGAGTGTTTGGTTCTCATTCCTTCCTTGAATAATTAGAATCACACTAAATTTCCTTGTCCCCGACTATAGCGAAATTCTTAAAATACCAATCTTAGACTCCGCAGACCTCAGATACGTTAGCCAGATACGTTAGCCATTAGGTTTTAGTGTCCTTTGATCCTTTTATGCATTTTTTGTGCAAAAGGGAAAAACTATGCCCTTTTAGCCTAAAAGCGGTTATTGCTTTCACAATGTTGGTAAAGTACCTTTTGACTTAGAAAAATACTTTTTCGAAGTCAATGTAGTACAATTACAATTATGCTATTTATCATCCCTGGTTTACACAGTAAAGCTGCCTAGTCGCGTTGCCAAACACTTATCGTCCTGTTGGGCCTTTATCGACTATGTCCTTTCAGATCGATAAAAATTCAACCACTTATTTTTAAGTAAGCATAAAATGACATTCCATTGTAAATCAAAAAACAAAATATTTCTTTATAATATTTGCGGAAAACCAAACCAAAAAATGGTTTCTTACATTCCCAACCTCATTCTCTAATGATTTTCACCCCCATCCGTTTTCTATTACGTTACAAGGACATTCATAACGTTACTAGCAATAATTGCTATACGTGTGATCGACTAATTGTAGAGTACACGCTATGTTTGTTATCCTTTTTGGCATTATCTCGTAATCCTTTTTCTTCTTCATGTCCACACAAAAGGCATCATCGTTCAATTTTCTTTTCTGAATCCTCTTTTTCTGTATTGAACTAATTTTTCTTTGATTTTTTTTTTTTTCAAACAGGAACGCAAAGCGGTTACCCCGGGTCGCCGACAATCCATACATCAATTCACGAATGGTAGTCCAAATGCTGGAACAGTGGTCTTCCAGCCCAGTCCATCACAATCGCCTGCCGCTGCAACAACCAGTGTCATTGGCATAACAGCCGGTGCCGGTGGTAGCCTCAATTTGGTGGGCAATTTTCAAAATGCTGTATCGCATGTGGCCGCGGCCACAACTACAGCATCAACGACGGGGAGTGAATTGAATACTACGCTGGTCGGTTCCAATAATATACAACTGAATAAGGTTTGTTTGTGCATTTTTTTTTTGTTTAACGCTGTGGAGTGAATTTTTCATTATCCTTTTCTTTTTTTTTCATTGTAGAAGGGCAATAAACGCCAACAACAGCAACAGCAGCAACAACATCACCAAATATTTAGTTCCTCGTCGTCATCGTCCTCCTCCTCCTCCAGTCATTATACAAATACCACACCACAGCAGTCATCATCTTCGGCTCCATCGTCTACCACTGCGACTATAGCGGGCGGCTATGGGCAATCACATGCAACAACGATCAACAATACACCGAATACGTTTGCGCCAACAAATGTGGCTTGTACGCCAAAAAATCAAACGAAAAAAGGTGTTAATACCGCCACGGCGGCCACTGTTTTGCCTATAAGCCAACAGCAACAGCAATTTCAACAATACCATAGTGGTAGTCCTTTAATAGCAGATAGTCCTTCGCCCAGTCCCAGTGGTACAACGATAACAGCTGCCTCCATAAAACCACCCACACCACAGCCAGCCATGCAAATGTTGCAGCAACAATTTGCCATTGCCACTAATGGCAATGGCGGTCCGGGAACAGGGCCCCAACAAACTTTTCAACTCATTCAGGGGCCTCAAGGACAAATAATCGCTGCTGCCACAACAACAGCGGCAGCACCACAACATCATCAGCAAAGATTCACCACAACACCTACGGGGAGTTTAACCAACTCAGCTTCGGTGGCTATGGCGAGCTCTTCGAAGGGCAATAAAATACCCCAACAAATATTGCCGAAGCCACAGCAGCAACAACAGCAGCAGGCTGCACAATTAATGACGACCGATTCGCAATCGAAAGGGAAGAATGGTCGAACCAATCCTACTCCCCCGCCAGCGGTTACCTCTAGCACTTCAAGCAATATGTCTCAAGCGTCATTATCACAGATCTCACAATCAACGCAACCGGGTCAACAACAACCACAACAACAGCAAATCATCCTACCCTCTGGGGCCACAGCTAGTCTTACAACCACCACTGGCCAACAACCATTGCTGTTGAATCAAGTACCCATGTTGGTGCAACAGAATACACCACAGGGTGTGCAATTGATATTGAGGCCACCAACACCGCAGCTGACGGCCACGCCTTCGTTGGTTATACAAAATACAAGGCCTCAGCCGCAATTACAGCAGCAACAGCCTCAACAGGTCCTCAGGATTTTGGGCCACAATGGGGCTACCATGCAGTTGGCAGCTGCAACGCCAACCTTTATAGTTTCGTCTCAGGGAAATTTGATACAACAAGCCAATCACTTGCAGGCCATAAAAACCCAACCCCAGAATCCCGCCATAACCCAATTGAGTGGATTGCATGCTGCCTTATCGGCAGCTGCAGCCGCCAATCAACAGCCCAGATCTCAACAATTCACCACCACAGCGGCCACTATTAATGGACACTTGTTGGGTCCATCGATGGCAGCCCAATTGCAAAACCTTCAGTTGGCAGCTGCTGCTGCCGCCAACGGTAATGGCCTCACTGCTCAAATACAAATGCCAAATGGACTTAGTGCTTCGGGCGCACCAACTCTACTATCTCAGTTGCCTTCGTCAACGGGGACAGCACAATTTCAGCAAAATTCAGCACAAGGTCTGATAAATCTCAATCATCTAAGTAATGCTAATATTCAACAGATTGCTGCTGCAGCTGCGGCTGCAGCGGGAGCCACATTTCAAACACCTGCTGCTCCAGCCGGGGGAAATTCAGCTGGTGGCAGCAACGGACCACAATCGCAACAAAGTTCAGGAAACAATGGTGGGCCAGCGGGAAACCAAAACACAAATGATCTCTTCACGACTAGCAATCATCTAACACAATCCTCGCCTGCCCATGTACCGGTTTCAGTGACTCCCGAACCCTTGAGACAGTCCACCACACCAGTGTTACAAAATATGCCTCCGGCTAGTCCACAACATGGGGGTAATGTGGGGACACCAACAACGACTATGGGTAATGCCCAGATACATTTGCAATTGAATGCAGCGGCCACCATACAAATGCAACAGCAACAACAGCAGCAGCAACAACAACAGATACATCAGTTGCAACAACAATTGCAACAGACACAAAATCAAGTGCAACAGGCGCAACAACAAGCTCAAGCTTTGCAACATCATCACCAACATCAACAGCAGCAGCAGCAGCAACAACAACAGTTCCAACAACAGCAAATGCAGCAACAGCAGCAGCAATTGCAACAACAACAACAACCACCTCCACCAGAGGCAAAGAAAAAAGCCAAACCAAGAAGAAGAAAACCTCCAGCATCAACGGCTAATACAATTTCGTCTTCATCCGCGTCGTTGACTTCAAATACCGCCACCTCCGGCGCCGCCAATGTTAAAACCTTAACTACCACCGCCAATAAAACTCTTAATACCGCCACTTCAACTACATCGGTCCTGGCTCCGGCCATTACCACCAGTAATACAACAACTAAATTGGTTCCTATGCTTACACAGCAGCAATCGGCCAACTTAACCACCGTTCAACAAAATCCTCCTACGCAAATAGCTCAACCACCACCACTGCAACACCAACAACAGCAACAACAGCCATTAGAAACTCAAACACATAGACCTAAGTCTCCATCACCCCCGCCTCAAATAACTAGAGCCAGTAATGGTAAACTTGATTTGGGTAATGTCATGAAACTCTGTGGCATCACGGAAGATGATGATGAAGATTTCATGGATAGCACACCCATAGAAGAGACACCGCAACCGTCACAACCACAACCGACATTAAATCATCATCAAAATCCTCCAGATTTTACCATATCTATACCACAACCAAATGGTGGGGCAGATTCCATACCCTATACATTATCAATACCTGGAGTTACGGCCAACACGGGCTCGGAATCTATGGATCAACAAGGTCAAGAAACTGCTGCTGCTAATATTGTTATTAAAATCGATCCAGCGGCTGATATATTGGGTAACCCCACGACCTCCGGTATTGGGGGATCGCAGCCATATTCAATAACCATACCCCGTTTACCCTCCCAGGAGGAAATTCAGAAACAAGCCCAACAGCATTTCAATGCACAAAATGAATCTTCATCCCAGCTTCAACATATCAAACCGGTATTCTCTTCCCAGCCTACCAGTATCACATTTAGCATGCCTTTAAATTCCGCACCCTCTTTGGTGGTATCGAATCCATCGCCATCGGTTGTAAGCAATATGTCTATGGGGGGAAATAGTACAAATGTCCCAACGTCACAAACCTTCAGTTCTTCTTCAATGGTGACCACATCAAGTGCCACAACAACCACAACGACGGCTACCGTAAAGCCCAGACGTAAGCCAGCTGCCAAAAGATCTGCAAAGAAGACTACGGATAGCGCCAACACTACGTCTTCAACTTCTATGGCGAGCAGTAATTTAGTGTCTGCTTCGTCCCTTCCTACACCTACGCTGGCTGTCAATGTGCCAACTAGTTCAATTTCAACACCTCTACCCACCCCGTCATTGGTTCCAAGTCAAATTGGGAATATACAAATATCTCAAATCGATCATCGGCTAGGCTCTCAACAAGGGCCAATGATCTCCACCTCCTTAGGAGCTTCAATGGTGGAGAACAAAATCCAGATTATGCCCATAATGGATAAAAATAATCAGTCCTCAATCAATAGCCAAAGTCTTCAACAGCAGCAGCCTCAAGCGCAACTTATTTTTCAACCCGCCACCAATCTTGGCGCTCAAACTCACAACATGAATATGGCTTCATCGACAGGAGGAGGAGCAACAACGAACCTTATGAATGACAATGCACCAAGACAAATGCAATTGGTTCCTATTCCACAATTATCCAATTCATCGGTGACATCGAATACTTCAGTGAATTTAGGCCAACCAACCATAAGCACTGCCCTGCCTCCTCAGCTTATGGCTGCTACTGCTTCACATCAAGGACCCCCAACAAATGTAGTGGTAACAGCACCCACGCAACCTCCTTCCCTGCAGCAACAACAGCAAACACAACCTTCACAATCATCTTCAACAACTCTACCCGGTATTGTGCCAAGTAATGTCTCAATATCTGTGGGTACTCCCAATACTATAGCTTCGCTGATACCTCAACTAACTGGAAGTTTAACTCTAGCGGTTTCAGAACAATGTGAAAGATTAATTTTACGTCATGACCCAAATAAACCACAAGACCAACAATCCCAATTGATATTGCAAGCTTTGCTCAAGGGAGCCTTACCCAATGTGACCATAATTAATGAACCCGCGAAGATGGATACAACGTCGCAACAACAACAGCAGCCTCAACTCACTGCTATACAACAGACAAGTATAGCTCAACCACCACCGGCAGCACCAGCAGTGCCCACATTAGTAGCTCCACCAATGTCAAGTGGTTCAGGCAGCAATAAGGGGGGCAATAAGAAAAAACAGCAGAATGCATTTGCCTCGGCGACAACTCCAACCACGGAATTGCCCAAGCCAGCACTTATATCGACAAATGTGGGGAAACCTTTGGATAACCCAACGATTTCAACGAATGTAAATGCTGCAGCAGCACCACAACCTCCTGCCGATAACCTATCACAGCAACGTTACATTGCTTTGCCAAAAATAGATCCTTCAACGCAGCAACTATTCTGCTTGAATACCTTAAATAATCAAATAACACCCATTGGAGCGAATCAAACCACAGCCTCTATTGGGCCCACCGAACGAGTTCTTATTGCTCCAGCGGGGATAAATGCTCAACAATTGGCCCAGTGTTTGCAGCAAGGGCAAATACATTTCAATGATGCCAATCCTGTGCCACCACAACCAACGCCTCCAGCACCACCTCCTCCGGCCTTGAGCAATCCAACTATGCCCCAAATGCAACCCGTTCAGCCGATGACGCAGCAGCAAACCACTGCCCCTAAGCAGCAAATTGTCTATCCCATGACCTCAGCATCTAATAATCCCAATATGGTTTCAACCACAACAGTTAGTGCGAATACCACCACAACCAGTACCACGGCGCAGTCTTCAACAACGACTACAACTACCACCACTACTACGACCACGAAACAAGTGGCCAATGTAGCTCCTATCATAGATCAATCCAAGGCCAAACAGGATAGCAAAATGGTGAATTCAAATTCCTCATCCGCCACTGCAGTATCGACAGGGGCTGTGCCCAAGAAAAAGCCTGTTAGAAAACCTAAAGCTTCGACCACCACGGCAGCAGATGTGGCATTAATGAAAAATGCCTCGGTAGTAAAACCCTTGCCCAAACTAGATCCTCTCTCTCAGAAGCCCCACAATAATCCAGTGCAGATTGTTCAACCCAATACGGCCAGTGGTAAACCTGTAGTGTCCACTTCCACCACTAGCACAACTACTTCCACATCTAATGTAGTGAGTATACAGCCATTTCAGACTCAAACTTCTACGGGCCTAAAATTGGTTGGAGTAACGGCGCCCATGCAGCAACAACCCCAACAACAAAATGTCAATATGATGTTGCCACAGTCAAGGCCTCCTCCTCCTCCACAAGTTAGCAATAGTTTCTCGATTAACTTTTCATCGGCAATTACCACAAGCAATAGCAGTACACCACCTGGTGGTGTGACATCCTTTGCCAATAGTCATCCCCCAACAAGTAGTAGTGCTACACTTATGAATGGTCATCCTATGTCATCACCAATTGGCAATACTGCATCTGCGGGTAACACATCGACGGCAACAGCTTCCGCGCCACAACAGCCACAGCATACGGTTTCACGTGTACAAACTATACAATTGACCCACCAGCAACAACAAATGTTCAGACAGGTCCAAATGCAGATACAATATCTGACTGTGAAGATGCAACACAAGAATCTTCTTTCGTCCATGCCTTTGCCAGCTGATTTGGATCCAAATGTTGTGTCGCCCTTTAATAAATCCATGACAGATTTGGAAATTAATCAGGCTTTGCAACGGCTTTTTCTGGAGCAACATCGTATTCTAGCAGCCGGCAAAGAGATACCAACTCCCGAGCAATTTATAACAAATGCAGGCAATAATGCTTCGTCCACAGCAACAACAAGCTTTAATTTGATACCCACACAGGCAGGGAATCCTAATGCAAGTGCTGGAGGAAATTCTGATAGTGGGGGAAATAAAACTGCAAGTGGCAATATTCCTGCAAATGTGGTACAGCCCAATAATCACTCGTCTAATAATAATTCAGCGGGTTCAGCAACTGCAACACCTTTGGCTTCACCCGCTGGCAATACAACGAATTTATTGGGTAGTCAAAATCAACAACAACAGCAGCAGCAGCAGCAACAGTCTCAACCCACCCAAAAAATCCATATTTATCCCATACAACATCAGCAGCAAGGCCAACAAAACAAAAGCAAAGCCCAAAAGCAAACACAGCAGCAAACTAATCAACAGGCAATGCAACAGCAACAACAATTACAACAACAGCAGCAGCAACAATTGGTGCAACAAACTCTAAGCTTAAATTCAAAAACAAATACCAGTGCTACTATAACAGTCCCATCATCATCATCCGGTGGAACATTGTTGACCAATAAATCCAAAACCAATCAAATAACAACAACTACAGCCACTACAGCTGCAGGTGTAATACTTCAACAACAACAACAGCAGCAGCCGCAGCAACAACAACAGATAACACAAAATCTACCACCAGCTTTGATTAGTAGTCCACAATTGCCGCAATTGTCTTCATTATCGTCATCACCAAATTTACCATCTTTGCCATTCCCTTCATTGCCACAACCTCATATGATCAACATTGCCAATATGCCAGCTGTTTTGCAGCAGAAACATTTCACCCAACATTTGCAAATGCAGCAACAACAATTGTTGCAGCAACAGAAGATCAACATTTCCAAAGTTGGAGGCGGTGCACCTGCTTTTGCCACCTTCCAGTCAGCACAACCCAGCATTCTCAGTCAAGGTGGACCACCACCACTTATATTTCCATCATCGGCATCCGCAACAATGGGAACTTCTTCACTAAGCGCAACAATGCCACAATTGTCTTCGCTGTCGCAAGCGCAATTCTCGACATCGGCATCAAGTATACCCACATCCTTTAGTGTTAGTTGTGGAGGAGGAAATCCGACAAAACAATTTGTCATTGCAACATCAATGGCTACAGTGACACCATCTCTTGTTCCCTCCCTCCTAGTTTCGAGTGGCATAACCACAAATGTGACATCCTCCTCATCTATGGCCATTTCAATTAATAATACATCGATGGCCAGTGGCAACTTGGTGGTTTCATCATCGATGGCAGGAAATATTATGACATCATTACCTCATTTGGTAACTTCTGTACCCATTGCAACAACAACATTGGTGAATTCTTGCTCCTCTCAAGCATCAGCCATTTTGGCTTCGTCGTCCTCCTCAACCACAACCTCAACCCTGCCAACACCCATATTGGCCTCATCCTCAGCAGCCGCCGCCGCTGCCGCCGCCTCAATGATGAATAATGTTGTGGTTACGAATTCGATCATAAATGGTGGTGTTAATATTGTTGGTAATCCCATTAATCAAATTGCAACACTTGTTAAGACCGAGGATAAGGTCCCATCAAAAGCAAAACTTGCACGTCTCTCCTTGTGAGTAGTTGGTTGATATTAATCCTTTTATTTATACTCTAAGCATATTCTTTATGATGGATGGTCCACAGCAAAGGATCGTATTAAATGATATTCATTGGTTGAAAATACAAGAGATGAATAGCTTTAAAAGTTTTTCGTCGTCCAGGTCAAATGACAATTTATGTTTTCCGTAGACATATCTCAAATGTAGTATTAATACATTGCTTACATTAGGGTTAGGGTATGGAAGAGCCACCGTGGTGCAATGGAACTGTTTGCCGTTAAATTTGGCTAACAAGTCCATATTGCGATATCCAATTTTCGATAATATTTAGAATTGTATTTAATCTTCTTATCGTTGGATGGTAAAACAGATCAAATTCTTTCTTACGGTTTTATTGCCCACATTCCCGCCCCTTCCGACCACCAGGGCCATATATAATCACATTCTAAATATTAAAGTCAATGTCAATAAAGTGATAGTGAGCATACACAATGTCCCTATATTTGCCATTATCTTTTTAATATCTGGTCTGAAATATGGATTCAGCATCTTTGTTTTTATACTTTCCTCCATAGATTGGGGTGGGGTGAGGGGTTATACAAACTTTGTCATTACCTTTGTAACACACAGAAATATTGATGTCACACCCACGGTTGCCAAAAGTGGCAAAAATAATCTATCAAAATTTTAAGGAAAATTTACCTAAAAACTTACCAAGTTTTAAAAATGAAGTTTTTGATCAAATTTTGTAAAATTTTTATTTCTATAGAAAATATTGTCAAAATTTTATTTCTATAAAAATTTTTGTCAAAATTTTATTTCTGTAAAAAATTTTGTTAAAATTTAATTTCTATAGAAATGTAGTCCAAATTTTATTTCTATAGAAAATTTTGCCAAATTTTTATTTCTATAGAAAATTTTGTCAACATTTTAATTCTATATAAAGTTTTTGGAAAATTTTATTTCTATAGAAATTTTTGTTCTTAATTCTTTAGAAAATTTAGTTCTATAGAAAATTTAGTCAAAATTTTATTTCTATGGAAAATTTTCTAAAAATATTATTTCCATAGAAAATTTTCTCGAAATTTTATTTCTATAGAAAATTTTGTCAACGTTTTATTTTTATAGAAAATTTTGTCAAAATTTAAATTCTATATAAAGTTTTTGCAAAATTATATTTCATGTTAGCCTGATACCGAAACAGGCAATTAACGTCCAAATGCATTATATCTAATTTTACAATTATTAATCGAGCTTTATGGACAGATTTAGATTAAGGAACATGATTAATAGAGTCATTGAAAAGAAAACGCCAGATACAAATCTATATACGCCTGGACTGTACATGTTTCGATTCGGGCGAATGAAACTTTCCACAGCCTTTAGTATAGATCTGAAACATGTACAGTCCAGGCGTGTATAGATTTGTATTTGACGTTTTCTTTTCAATGACTCTATTAATCATGTTCCTTAATCTAAATCTGTCCATAAAGCTCGATTAATAATTGTAAAATTTTAAGAATTCTATAGAAAATTTTGTTAAAATTTAAATTCTATATAAAGTTTTTGCAAAATTTTGTTTCTAAAGAAAATTTTGTCAAAATTTTATTTCTATAAAAATTTTTGTCAAAATTTTATTTCTATAGATAATTATGTCAAAATTTTATTTCTATAGAAATTTATGTCAAAATTTTATTTCTATGGAAAATTTTCTCAAAATTTTATTTCTATGGAAAATTTTCTCAAAATTTTATTCCTATGGAAAATTTTGTCAAAATTTTATTTCCAATGGAAAATTTGTCAAAATTTTATTTCCATAGAAAATTTTGTCAAAATGTTATTTTTGTAGAAAATTTTGTCAAAATTTTATTTGTATTGAAAATTTTGTCAAAATTATATTTTTTTAGAACATTTTGTCAAAATTTTATTTCTATAGAAACTTTTGTCAAAATTTTATTCCTAGACAAAATTTTGTCAAAAGTTATTTCTATAGAAAATTTTGTCCAAATTTTATTTATATTAAAAACTTTGTCCATATTCTATTTCTATAGAAAATTTTGCCAAGTTTTTTGTTTTATAAAAAATTTTGTCAAAATTTTATTTCTATAGGAAATTTTGTCAAAATTCTATTTCTATAGAAAATTGTGTCACAATTCTATTTCTATAGAAAATTTGTTCACAATTGTATTTCTATAGAAAATTTTGTGAAAATTTTATTTCTATAGAAAATTTTGTCACAATTCTATTTCTATAGAAAATTGTGTCACAATTCTATTTCTATAGAAAATTTTGTCACAATTGTATTTCTATAGAAAATTTTGTCAAAATTTTATTCCTAGACAAAATTTTGTCAAAATTTATTTCTATAGAAAATTTTGTCAAAATTTATTTCTATAGAAAATTTTTTCCAAATTTTATTTATATTAAAAATTTTGTCCATATTTTATTTATATAGAAATTTTTGTTAAAATTGTATTTCTATAGAAAATTTGTGAAATACTTCTTAGGTAGAGAGGAATATTTTTCAAAATCTACTAAAACATCAAGAATTCTACCAAACGGTATAAAATCTACCCTTTTTGGACGAATTCTACCAACTGTGGCTACAGTGATTTTCTCCCCTAAAATACCAATTATGAAATGTACCGTACTTTCACCTCAAGAACTTCTGATGGAGTAGCCGATGAAGTACCCTATCATCGCTTTATAACTGCCTGTATTATAGTGATTTAAATAAATCAGGCTAAGGTGACCATTATGTTACCAAAATATTTCATTTAATTGGTTCATGTCTGCTTCACCCAGTGTTTATTGATGAATTTTAAGGTTGAATTGAAAAAGATAACGACTATATACAAAAATTTTCAATATTTTTTAAGAACAATATCTAATGAAAATTTCTCATTTTTTCTCAGGTTTTTACAACAATTGGAAGCCGATCAACAAAATGCTCTTAAACCTGATTATAAAAATCCATTCCAAAATAAAGAGGAAGCTGTCAAACGTTTAATCAGGTAATATATCGTCTTGTACTCATTTACCCCAATGGCATAGTTTTTATTAATTGTGACTTTTTTTACAGATATCATTGCATGTATCAAACGGACGAAGATATACCCAGTGAAGAGGAAGAAGAGTTTGAAAAAACTGCCATCAGATTCCAAGATAAGTTTCGTAAACTATCAGGAAAATTTCAACAGATCTTATTGCAAGAATCAATGGTGAGAAGAGTAATTGACAAAAATTTTGGATCTCTTAGTGTAATCTCTCAAATGTGAGACAATAAGGCGATAACGCTAATGTTTTCATTTTCTTCATTTTAGCTACAACATCGTACCTCGGAAATTTGTCAAATGGAAAAGCTAATGATTGACGATTTGAGGCAAGAAATTGAAGATTCCAAAAGAATTGAAGAAAATATTCTTAAACTTGAAGTGGAATGTTCGGTAGAGGAGAAATTGGCGTTAGCGAAGGATATCAATCTCACAGGCGAAGGTGAAGAGGAAAAGCTCAACAATCAGCAGCAGCAGCAGCAACAACAGTCAATTTTTGATAAAATCAAAAATGAAATTAAAATTGAAGATATCTCTGATTCTAAACATAATTTGGATGTCCAATCAAATAACGATAGTAATTCCAATTTCTGTAGTAATATACAGAGCCATAACAATACATCGTCATTGGATTCGATTAAAAATGAAATAAAAACAGAATCCCTGGAAAATTCTCTAGCCTCTGGAGTAGGAGGTGTTAAAAGTTGTAATAGCTCCATTGATTCATTTGATTTGCTCAAACAAAGTCCAGTGTCCAATGTGAATATGAATGTAAATGTGAAGACCAAATCAATAAATGAAACAAAAGAGCCTAAAAAGGAAGATGCAACCGTTAATCAATGGAATCAATCGTCATATATGGATAGCAAGGGAACAAGTAATTATTATGGTAACCATCATCACATAGGCAATGCGAATGCAATGCCTAAAACTAATAATAATCTGTTCAATGGTGGATTAAAGAAAACCAATGCTCCGGCAATTTCTACAAATCCTATGGCTGAAGAGAAAAAGGATAGTTTTGAAAATTTCGATATAGAATCAGAAATAACTCCATCGTTTATAATGAAAAAGGTTGAACAAAAAGAGCCCCCTTCACAGCAGCAAATAGAACCAGCTAGCAGCATGCCTCATGCCTCGACGACAACAACCACAACTACCGCCTCTGCAAACACCACAGGTACAGTGACTACCTCTGTTTCTGTGGCTTCTTCGAAAAAACCAAAGGTTGCAAAATTAAATCATATGGTGGAAACAAATGTGGTGGCATTGCCAGTAAACTGCCAATCTTCTAACAATCACGAGCCATCAACACAACAAAATTCTTCAACAACTCGAACAGATGGTGGTGGCGTTGCCGGTGGAATTGGGCGTGTGGCCGAATCTGAATTATTATCCAACAATTTTGATTTCTCCCAGCATTTGCAAGCCCATAATGCTACTACCATTAAGAGTCAACAGGATGATGATTGGCTGTGTATACAAAAGGAGTTGAATTTAATGAATTCCAATGAAAATGTGAATCAAAAACCACCAACCAACAGCAGCAGCAGCACAGAAAACCAAAGTAAATCTTTAGATTTTCTCACTCAAGATGCCTCACATGATATCTTTCCCAATGGTGGTTGCATAAGTAAAGGTTTAAGTCAGCAGCAGCAGCAACAACAACAGCAATCTGGAAGTAATTGTAATGTCGTTCCATCAACTCTGCCCAATAGTTGTAGTCAACAAAATCAACAACCTCCCTCCGGTGGCCTAACGTTAAATCACGAAGATAGTGTCCATCAGGCTGAGCTAAATGAATTCTTTAGTGGCTCTGAAGATAGTGAGGTTCATAAAACTGTAGAGACACGTTTGGAGTCAATGTTCGGCGAATCGCCTGTTCATTTATCGGGATCCAAAGATCACACAGATTCTCCCTATAATTTGGAAATTATGTATGGAGAATCTGCCAAGTCATCGGGTAAACTGTTTGGTGAATCTCCAGTACATCTATCGGGAAATAAGGAGCGCGTTGATTCACCATATAACATGTCCATGTTGTTTGGAGAATCAGCCAAATCACCCAATGCGAACAAGGGAAAAACAACGACGACTACAACAACTGGCAACTGGGAGACTGATTTTACTGCCAATTCATTTATGTCATCGGCCCAACATCAAACAAATTCATTCACAAATTCATCGGCCACAAATAATGTTGCCATGCCGCATCAGATACAATTGGGTTCGGCCAATAATCCTAGATGGATGCAAAATATGGAAGCCCAGTTTCCTGTATTTCAAACATCTAGCAGTGGTTCAGCTATGAGCGATTGTTTGGCCACAAGAAAACGTCAATGGAATGGTCATATGGTGGATGATAATAGTGCACAGCAGCAGCAGCAACAAAATGAAGAAAGTCCACAAAAGAAAATGTGTGGTAATCTAACAAATGATTCGCATTCTGCCTCTTCGCATTCACCCCAAATGCAACGGCAACTTCAGTCGCAATCCCAACAACATCATAATTTGGCACCCAATGATACTTCCCATGCCCAAGAACTTATGGATGCGGCTTTGTTATCTCTGCATGATGGCCTAGGTGTGGAAACTAACGCTGCTGGTCCCGGCACCCAAACAAATGGTTATGACCACCACATGGTTATGACTCCAACAAATTTCAATAATTTCAATCATTTGGATGCGCAGCCACAACAGCAACAACAAATGCAACAAAATCATTTTATGAATGTGGACCAACAACAACAACAAAATCACCAGCAGCAACATCAAACGCTTTCCAATCATATGATGCAACATATGAACCACCACCATCATATGGGTGGTAGTAGTGGTGGTGGCCACAACCACCACCATCAGCAAGCCCCTGGTTCAGGAGAATTTGATGATGACATCACCCGACATGTACAAAATGCCATAGATAGCATTTTGAATTTACAATCATCGGAAGCTGATTCTTTGTCATTCTCTTTAGATCATTCCATGGGTGCTCTTCTGGGCAATACCATAATGAATGAGAATCAATCTGCCTCTACAAACAATCCTGGTGGTATGGGTAATCATGATTCGCTGAAACGTCAACAGCTGGTCGATGAATTAAGTGATTGCCTAATGGGTGGAGGTAACTCATCCACTGATGCCTCTAGTCTAACTGATAGCCACTTGCTAATGGATACCACATCTCATCGATCCCACCAACAACAACAACAACAGTCACATCATCCTCAACAGTTAATGCAACAACACCAACATGGTATGGGGAATCATCAACAGCAAGTTCCTTCGCAACAGGTTCAATCGCAAATGAGTGATTTCAATTGTGTGGTCGATAACGGTGATGAACCCATGAAGTCAATTATAACTTCGTGACAACAACATGCCGCTATAAATCAACAATCAGTGGCAGTAGTTGGAGCTACTGCATCCATAACATCTTCAACAAATCACATTCATTCCTCACATTCCCATATTGCTTTGCAGTCACATCATGAGGCTGGTAACGTGGAGGGGACCATTTCGGCAACAACTAATGGCCACCACAACCACCATCATCACCATCATCATAATAACTCTTCGTCATCACCATCGAGCAATGGCAATGGTATTATTGGTAATAGTTTAATATTAGAATTCAATTCGGCAGCTTTATGAGATCTTATACATGTTATACCAGCCTTGGCCGTATAATAATCCCAAGAAATTTATAAGGTAATCAAAATGTTGTAAATGATCTTTCATGGATGTAGTAGATGAACTCAATACATGGACAATTGTTTCAAAAAAGCATTGCCACAAGGCGCTTAAACAAAGATGTTTTCTACAAAAAGAAAAGGTTGCACGTTTTCCGTGTTTTTTTTAATGGTATTTTTAAATCATATTAAATGGGATTTTATTTAAATACATTTTTCCAATAGAGGTTTTAAAAATAGCGTTGCCTCAACAAAATATTTTTTTCTACAAAAAATGGCATGTTTTCCGTGTGTTTTTTTCAATTATTTAAAGGGACATTTTTAAATGCTTTCGTTAATAATTTTAATTGCGTCTAGGTCAAAACACAATTTGTACATTTTTTTTGCCTATAAAATAATTTTGTTTATTTATTTGCACGAATAATTGATTGTATTTTAGTCATATTTTAGATATATATTTTTTTTAATCCATTCCTTTTGTTGTCCATTTATATTTTCGGTTATTTTGACAAATTCCAAAAGTGTTTTTACTTAGATCAAGAACTGCGAAGATATATAGAATAAATAAAAAAAATAATTGCAGAATATCATTACACTCATAGGAAAACTCTGCTATTGATATCAAACCCCTACTGATTCAGCAGATTTTGCTGTAACAGCAAGAAACCTAATTTTTTTAAAAAGATTAAATAATTGTTTGAATTGAATTGAATTGAGAAGATAAGATGCTGCTTTAATTTCTCTAGTTTGTCTCAAATGTTTACACTCTTAAGCTGAATGAAATGTGGGCGTTTTTGTCCAAATTTAAGGAAATATAATGATTTCAATTTTTTTTTATAAAGGTCATTTACGAAATTGTAAAAAAAATAAAAACAAATATTAAATTTAAAAAATGGAATGCCTATTTTTTCTTAAAAATGGCAAAAAAAATTATCGTTTTCCATTCAGCGTAATGTGTTGTTTCAGCACTTTCCGTTGCAGCTATATTTGCTGTTTTAGCTAATGAGACTACTTTCAGCTTTTTATCAGAAGAAATCCCCTGAAACAACTACGTCTTTTATTTGTATACACTTTCCTTAGAATGTACAATCAAATTATACTCAAATTAAAAAAAAATCATTCTCAATATTTTCCCCAAGCCCTTGGGGAAAATATTGAATTTTAAGATGCAACAAAAGAGCAAGAAAACAAAATATTAACATATTCCTTTATTCAAAATAATTTATTAAAAGTTTATCGAAAGAATTTATATGGGAAAAGTAGATTTACATCCATGTTCGCATATCCACTTCAATTCCACTATTCACGTCAAATCCACGAACGTGTCCTTAATTCCACGTTTTTTTTTTCAACTTTTCTGTTACCAGCTGGGTTGCACAAATCACCCAAAAATTCACTAAGGCGGAAATCAAAATAAGTGGAATCAATAGACTTATTTTAATTTACTATTTTTTTAATTAAAAATTACATATTTTTAATAAAACTCGTGTAATAAATATAAAACATTTCAAATTTCTAACGCGAGAACTTTTTTAGCCGGAAATACATCCATCTTTGACATAATTCAACTTTCACCAAGACTTTTGCAAATGAATTGATTTCACGAAACTTCCGCTGCACACAAAAAATTATTTTTCTGATTCAATCACCAAATTAATTGATCCAATTAATTTTTTAATTGAAATGTCTTCAATCACGAAAATGATAGTATCAATCACAGTTTTAATTGGGTATAGAAAAAATTCTTGACTAAAAAATTAATTGATTTTTTCAGCAAATTTCAATTATTTTTTAATTGATCCAATTAAAAATTTAATTGATGTTGATTGCAAAACTCAATTAATTTATTAATTAAAAAAGGTAACTATTTTTAATTACTTTCTGAATTGGCTTAGAGTTTTTATTTGGATTAACAAATGATTGTTTGAAATACATTTTTAATTAAAAATTAAAAAAAAAAAAATCAGCACTTTTTTTAACTGAATTAGTCTTCCGAATTTGATTAAAAAGTTAATTGTATCAATTAATGTTTTAATTAAAAATTTGAAAATTTTCAATCAGTGACTTAATTAACTTAATGTTTCTATCATGATTAAAAAGTTAATTGTATCAATAATTTATTAATTGAAAAAATTTTCAACTTCAATTAACTTTTTAATTGGAAATATTTTGGTGATATTTTTTTCTGTGTGGAAGTGGATTGTAGGACACCAAATCGTGGAATTGATTCACATTCACCTGGAAGTGGATCTGCGAACATGGGCATTAAAATTATGGTGTTTTCTTTTCTGAAAAAATTGCCTTCATTTTGTCTTTACAGAATGCGCATCTTTAACCCTGGAAAGTCATCCTTATTTTTTGTACGCTAACGTCATCCTTCGTCATTTTGACTATGGCTTATTTCAAACAGCTATAATTTGCATCGTGAGCAAAAATGAGAACCAAAATTGAGTTTATTTTCTTATTCAATGTGTTTTTACTTTGTATCGCTTAAATTTATCATTTCCCAATCGACTAAAATACATTTTAGATCGAAAAATAAATTACCCGTCGCAATTTTGACGAAGGATGACTGTCCAGGGTTAAAATGTTGCCAGCAACAACAACAAAAAAAATCTATTATTGCAGCTGGCAGAAAAAAAATTCAAAGGAGCAAACAGGGCATTCGCAGTTGTTGTTGTAACAGTTTTTTAATGTAGTTTCATCCATTTTGTTCTATGCTTGTGTAGTTCAGCTGGTAGCTAGATCAAGGAACTCTGCGACAAGGATGGGGTCTGTCCAGAGTGATCTGGTAGTGAGACGGGTAGGCTTAGCAGGGCAAGCAAAAAGGTGTGACGAGTGTCATGTGGCCCTTGATTACAGATGGGACACAAGTCAACTACGCTGCTATCAATCACTGATAAGTATGAATTGAGGCGGCTGCACTTGCCTGATCTTAGTTGGGCCAACAAGGGCAATCGCAGTGCTCTCGTTTATCGGCAGTGCTGAAAATGCCTGCAGTTTGCCTCTATGCATGGCACAAAATTTCACAACAGAATTTCGCACTTTTCCGAAGCCTTTTAAAAAAAGAACCTAAAAAGTTCATTTTCTGCGCACAATGCATGCAAAAAAAGAAAACACCATTAAATTTGAATATGGGGGATAGTCTCTAAATTTTTTATATAATCGGACATAACTTGAAAAATTTCTAAACCCAATTAATGTTTTTCAAAATTATTTGGAAATTTCTATGAAATATTTAAATTTATTTAATAATATTTACATATATTTATTATATATGATTCATGGAATATTTTGTATAAGCTTTAACAATTTTTCCAACAATAGAAATATAGGCAGTATAAAAATGGGCCAAAAAACCCACTACAAATGTGGGGCGACGCTTCAATATGAGCCCCAACAAAATGTAACGGAAACATGCAATTCGCCCCAAAATAAATTTAGGGCACCTTTTCCCTTTTAAATTAAAGCACTATGTTCATTTTTCATAATTGATTGAAAAAATATGATGTTTTAAGGAGAAAAAAATTAAATATTTAAAAATATTTTTTTTTATGATTATTGAATAATTATTGTTACATATATATTTTTTGTAATATGAAATTTATGAATTTACTAAATATCATTACACTTTTAATATAATAATCGTATATGGCCAATATTGGCTCGATTATAATGGATTAAATAATAAAAAAAATATGTGCCACAGAGTACGAATGTTTAGGGAATATTGTTAGCCCCCTTTAGACTTTGCCAATACACAGAAAAAAATATTTTTTGTCTTCAATCACGAAATTAATTGATCCAATTAATTTTTACTTGAAATATGTTCAATCACATATATTAAATTATCAATAAATTAAACAATTAAAAAATGAACTGATACAATTAAATTACCAAATTTGTTAAACCAATTAAATTTTTAATTGAATAGCTTTTAAAATTCAATTAAAATCTTAATTGGAAAAATTTTGGTGATAAATATAAAATGAATTTACTCCCTCAAAAAAAAAAAAAAAAAAAACATAAAAATTTGGTGTTGTTGTTTTTTATACAAATTCCATACAATTCATAGCGTCAGATATATAAATTTTCGAGTTCGTTGATCTACGAATTTTAAGAAAATTTTAAAGTTTTTGCGTTTTAGCAGACATTTTTTTTTATTTATGGTAAAAGTTGAACTACCACATATGAAAAAAAAAAGAAAATTAAATGTACATTTACCATATAAATTGTTTTATAAGTTTTTTGATAATGTCATCACTATCAAAATTTTTATAACAAAATTAAATGATTAATAGATTCAATTGATTTGTTAATCAAAACAAAAATCAATCATATGTTATTAACTCTCTAATGCCCAAGCCCGTTAAAACGGGAAGCTTTTAGTAAAGCACACATAAAGACAACAAAAATGGTTAAAATAAAAACAAAACTTAGTGAAAACTCTGCAGGAGCATATTCTAAATTTTACACTATAGATTTACTTTGTTTGTTTTCTTGTTTTTAGGTCATAAGCCATGATTTTTGTAATCAGCGGGTCAAAAAATGGGACATTAGAGGGTTACTTGAGTAAATCACACTTTTTAATTAAAATTAAATATATCACTTCCTTAATTTAAGCATGCCCAAGCCGGTTAAAACAGGAAGCTTTTAGTAAAGCACACATAAAGACAACAAAAATGGTTAAAATAAAAACAAAACTTAGTGAAAACTCTGCAGGAGCATATTCTAGATTTTACACTATAGATTTACTTTGTTTTCTGGTTTTTGGGTCATAAGACATGATTTTTGTAATCAGCTGGACAAAAAATGGGACATTAGAGGGTTACTTGAGTAAATCATACTTTTTAATTAAAATTGAATTTATCACTTCCTTGAAGCATTTTCATTTAACAATAATTAATTGGATTAATAAATTACCTGATTCAAGACGAACAATATCCTTTTTTTTTCCTGTAGAGATGGTCCAATGAATAAAAGTTTGCTAGAGTATAAAAAATGTTTCGTTTGACTTCACCCATGGATTTTATACCTAATTGAAATTTCTTCTATCACTATCAGTTGCCGAAGTCAATTAAAAAAAAATGAATTGCATTAAAAAGAACTCAATGCAATTTTGTATTGAAACAATATAGGTAAAATTTTTCAATTCTACATGCCCATATTGACAAAAAAAAATAGAAGATATTAGAGTATTAATTCAAGCATTAATTTGATTTGAAATTTAAAATAACAAAACAAGCCTAATATGAAAGATTTTTCTTAATCAGTATATTTTTAGAGAACCTTTGAACAATTTACAATCGGTCAATTAAAGAAATCAGGTGTTTCTATATAACTCCATGGATTCATTTGGATCAACAGTAACCAAATCGAAAATGTTGTGGATGCTTTCCAGTATACTATACTGACATTTGAGATCTTTCTACATAATTTGTCCAAACAATTTTAGAGATAGTACGATAAGTCCTATTTTTCATTTTACGCTTGGATATACAAACCGCAGCTCTCACATTTAAATAAAGGGTGGTTAAAATTTCAAAGGCCGATGTTGATTTTGAATAAAACACAAACTATTTTGGGAAATTATTGTAATTTTATTTTATTATGATATATTGGTATTACTCAATTATGTATGGAACAAAATATCGGCCAAATGGACGCCGCGATCTCGGTGGGACACCTTCATCCGATGGTCCAAATTTTCGATGACGCTGAGGCATAATGGAGGTTCTATGCCGTTAATGTGCCGAACTATCTCATCCTTTAGCTCTTGAATTGTTGCTGGCTTATCGACGCACACCTTTTCTTTCAAATAACCCCCAAAAAAAAGTCCAACGGTGTCAAATGACATGATCTTGGCGGCCAATAGACATCGCCATTACGTGAGATAACACTTGTTGTTTGTTGCGCAAAAGAGCCATTGTTTCGTTAACTGTGTGGCAAGTGGCACCGTCCTGCTGAAACCACACATCGTCCACATCCATATCTTCCAATTCGGGCCATAAAAAGTTCGTTATCATCTCACGATAGCGAACACCATTCACAGTAACTGCCTGACCGCCCTCATTTTGGAAAAAATACGGCCCGATTATGCCGCCAGCCCATAAGCCGCACCAAACAGTCACTCTTTGTGGGTGCATTGGTTTTTCGACAATCACTCTTGGATTCTCATTCGCCCAAATGCGGCAATTCTGTTTATTGACGGATCCACTGAGATGAAAATGTGCCTCATAACTGAAGATGACTTTCTTCGAAAATTGATCATCCACTGTTGCCATTTCATGGAACCATTTAACACGTTGTTGGATTGTGTATCTCTCCATGGATCAAATTGAGTAAGTCTGAAATAGGGAAATGTCAAATAAAATACGGAAAAAATTTGGCGTTTAGGTGTGGTTCACATTCAACATCGGCCCTTTATGAGTTTCTAAAAAAAAAAAAAAAAAATTTTAAAATTTGAAATGTCCAAAATTCGACTTTTATAGAAAGTCCTAAAGTCCAAAAATTATTTTTCAAAAATTTAAGTTTTCTAAAATTAAAAAAAATATATAATTTAGGCTTTTTTGATCCTAGCTTAAAATCAACTGTGAGATGATTTAGCTTTAATATTATCATCTACAAAATCATAGTAAAATTAAAATATTTAAAAATATAATTACATATATAAAAAAATTTTAACATTTTGCGATTGTGGTCCCATTGTTAGATTTCCTAAATTATTATGATTTTTTAAAATTTTCGTATATTTTAGAATTTTAATTTTCCGAATATTGTATTTTGAGATTTTAGAAATTATAATTAAAGATTTTTTTTTATCCAAGAAAGATATCATTTAACAACAAAATTTTAGATGTAAACTTCTAAGGAGTTTTATTCCCAGAAAGATATCATTTACTGACAAATCCCTTGATGCCTGATGTAATACAAAACCAAAATGATGAATTTAATAAAAAAAATTCGATTAAAGAAATGCGCAACAATTAAATAATATTCATGCATGTCCTACTCCCAATTTTGTCCAATGTATCATTAAAACACTTTGAAATCATTTCATACTTCCCATGGCTCGCATTTAATTTATATTTCATATACCAACTATATACATATATACATTTTAGATCAATTTAATTAAAACCCTATTTTTAGTTTTTATTTTTCTATTAAAAACAAAACAAATCCTAAATATAAGACAAAACAAAAACAACTTAAACAAATACCTATAATTCTGTTGTATATAATTTAGCTTAATTGTTTTTTATTTGATTTTAAATAATAACAAATGTTCATTAGAAATCTAAATTAATTCTTAAATTTTAATTTAGTTTAATTTCTATTTAAAAAAAACTTTGTTTTGTCAATGACATAACAAAATAAAATCAACGACACCATAGAAAATACAACAGTATTGTACAAGAAAACAAAAGACAAAAAATTTGCAAAACAAAAAAAAGAGAAAATGAAACACGAAACACTTTACACTCCTCCAACACAAATGTCAAAGAAAATATCATTTTCGAAATGTCAACCTTATATGTCTCAAAGAAAAACAAAATATTTGCATATTGTTTGTTTTTCTGTTTTTTTAATTATTTAATATAATTTAACTGTATAAGAAAATCGAAAAACTTAAATTAATCATAGCTTAAATTATAGGAAAATGTAACAATAATTTATATAAACAAATACGGTGTTGTTAGAACATAATTCTTAAAACAAAGAACCCATTGAATATGTTTTCTTAAGCTGCTGGTCCATAACTCTGTGTATGTCAGAGTATCTCTATAACTAATTTTATTTGTTTAATATTATTATTATTTTTTTGTTTTTAGATTTCCAATTTAAAAAGTGAACAAAATTGTAAGACTTTTTTTGTTTTCTTTCCGTATATTATCTTAAGTTCTCATCTTTGTCCCTCCTCTTTATTTTGTGTAAGCAAAAATTATATGACTTATATTTTTTTGTACATATTTATTTTTAATTTGGACTGTGTTTTGGATCTTCAGAGGAAATTTTATCAATAAATTGTTTTATATATATTTTAAAATTATAATTATGTTGTTTCTTTTTTAATTTGACATTTGTTTTGAGTAGGGAGACATAATCGTTGGTACTTCATGGTCTGCAAAATGACAATGATACAAGCAAGACTCATTTGGTACTTTGTTTGCACCCACGTTGCTGTTGTATTTCAAATGTCTTTTTATTTTGAAATGGATTCACATAAAAATAAGTTTGAAGACCTACAACCTTTCGACATAACAGGTTTGCTGATAAGTCCCCGGTCTAACAAAGAAAAACATATTTTTTTAATCAAAATTCATTTTTATTATTCAACATAGTTCCCTTCAAGAGCGATACAACGATTAGAACGACCTTCCAATTTTTTGATACCAGTTTGGTAGTACTCCTTCGGTTTTGCCTCAAAATAGGCCTCAGTTTCGGCGATCACGTCTTCATTGCAGCCAATTTTTTTTCCCTGCGAGCATCCTTTTGAGGTCAGAACAGGAAAAAGTCGCTGGGGTCCAGATCTCGAGAATACGGTGGGTGGGGAAGCAATTCGAAGCCCAATTCATGAATTTTTGCCATCGTTCTCAATGACTTGTGGCACGGTGCATTGTCTTGGTGGAACAACACTTTTTTCTTCTTCATATGGGGCCGTTTTGCCGCGATTTTGACCTTCAAATGCTCCAATAACGCCATATAATAGTCACTGTTGATGGTTTTTCCCTTCTCAAGATAATCGATAAAAATTATTCCATGCGCATCAAACCAAACAGAGGCCATTACTTTGCCAGCGGACTATTGAGTCTTTCCACGCTTCGGAGACGGTTCACCGGTCGCTGTCCACTCAGCCGACTGTCGATTGGACTCAGGAGTGTAGTGATGGATCCATG
Source organism: Haematobia irritans (assembly GCF_050003625.1). Lineage (NCBI taxonomy): Eukaryota > Metazoa > Arthropoda > Insecta > Diptera > Muscidae > Haematobia > Haematobia irritans. Next base: position 230,956,321 of record NC_134397.1, read on the forward strand.
TTTCATCCATTGTCGCAT